>NC_140228.1:23481821-23901821 GCF_951802725.1 Rutilus rutilus
AGGTTTTATTTTCAAGAATTTTACTACTTTAGCTTTTTTCTTCTTTATTATATCAGGACAGATGTACCAACCTTACATGTCTGACTTCAGAAACTCAAAAAAATATGTATGTTTGCAATAGAAATGTATTCAAGTCATTAAATCTTTATTGTATTTTTGAGGTACAGTATGTTTTAATTAATTGATAGATCCAGTGATTTGCGCAGGAAACAGTATTCATATTGAATACTGAGATTCTACTTTTGTACTGTAATACCATTAATTGAAAAAGACATGTGAAGGCCAAATATGTGCACACACATTAGGAGTAGTGAGTAGTGAACACACACACACACACACACACACACACACACACTGCATAGCGTGACACACTCAGAGCAGTCGGCAGTCATTATGCTGTGACACCCGGAGAGCGAACTGGGGTTAAGTACCTTGCTCAAGGGAACCTCAGTCATGTCCTGCTGGTACTGGAATCAAACCAGCAACCTTTGGGGTTACCAGTCAGACTTGTTAACCATAAGCCCACGAATTGTATTATATATCAAACATTAGTGTCATTTACATTCACCATAGCTGTTCCGGCATTCGAGGGGCGTGTTACTGTGATATTACTATGGCAAAAAAAATCTACCCTCTTTGAGGTTTGGCTAAAATCACCCTTTAACTGTGTTAAATTACTGCAATACATAGCCTCTCAAATGTTATTGCTACTAGAGCTTTGTTGGCGCTTTTAGTGCAAGTAAGTGCTGTTCTCCAACAATTTAATTTCTCTCTGTTTGTGTTTGTGTTGTTCAAACTCTCAGATTTACGAGCACTCCTTCACTGCGGACTACATCATTTGCAGCCTGGAAACTCCGTAAGTTGCTGAGCTCATATAACAGTCGCATTAGTTTACAGAATCCATTTGTCATTATACAACTGAGGAAAACATCGATGCAGCGTTTTGCTGCTCAATTCATGTGTCAAAGCCACTCAGAGGACTGAATCTTTCCATACTGCTACCATGTGGTCATACCAACACATCTGTCCTGTGATTAGCACAGAGACATACAGCTCGTGTCACCTGTAATTTTTGGGCCTGCGTTGCACAGCACCT
Source organism: Rutilus rutilus (assembly GCF_951802725.1). Classification (NCBI taxonomy): domain Eukaryota; kingdom Metazoa; phylum Chordata; class Actinopteri; order Cypriniformes; family Leuciscidae; genus Rutilus; species Rutilus rutilus. The sequence goes on from NC_140228.1 coordinate 23,482,918, forward strand.
TTATAACAAGCAGCAGAATAAAGCATCTATATTTATGAGCTCTGTCAGATGGAACAGATGCTGACACAGCGCTGGGCCGCTGCTCCAGCCGAATTTAACAGCACACTGGGATATACTATCACTGTTAGATTTCCTGCCACAGGAATTCCCTCGTGGTGCTTTATTCGCCGTGCTGTTGTGTTGGGCTGTGTAGTACACTGCGATGAAATCAATATCTGTTGGCACACGCTCCACTGCACCACATAGAGGAAGTGTTCTCTGTTAGCCCTCTGAAGGCATGAATGTTTGACTGATTGCCTGTCAGTTTGTCTGGGTCAGAATGGTCAACTAGTCCACTTGTCATCCCACCACCAACTAGTTGATTAGTAATGTCTTTGCTTCTCTTTCACAGGGAAACGTGGATCCTGAACCCTCCAGAAGTGCGAAACGCTCACCTGCAGTATGCAGGATGGGGACCACGAGGCCAGCAGCTGGTAAACATGACATTTCCCACACTGTAAAAACTAATTTACTGTAAAAAGCTGTGGTTGCCAGAACTTTTCTATAGCAAAATATAAGGTTTTACAGACAAATTTACAGTTAAAAAGCAGGGTTATTATCCCTAACTAGACCTAAAACCTTAAATAATGCTTAAATAAAATAACATATACAGTAAATATGAAAGAAAAAGAAAATGAGAAATCTTGTCTTCACAGCTAACTGAAATAAGTGTTGATTACTGTTAATTGTGTTAATAAAGTTAATGAAGTGTTAATGTCGAAGCACTAAAATTACTAATTGGAAATGAATATAAAAATATAAAAATAACATTAAATTAAATGAAAATTATATTACTAATATTAAATTAAATCAATAGTAATAGTAAACCTAAATAGTAATATAAAAAAAAAACTAATACAAATGACACAAGCAATAAAAATACTTAAAATGAAATTTGTAAAATATAATTCTGAATATTACTACAAAATGTAATAATATATAAATAATACTAAATTAGCACTGTTTAAAAATCATACATTCCATTAACTTATATAATGTTAATAGACCAACCTACCATAGCACTAAAATCTGTTTTGTACCTTATAATGCACTGACAACCACCAAAACACACAGGGCGGTAAAGAGAAAACCACAGGATGAATCAAAGCTCATCACAAGTAGCTTTTCCATAAGGTGAGGTAGATGCTAGATACTAGGTATAATATCTTAACAAAATAAAATTAAGATAAAACGTCTCGGTTACGTATGTAACCCTCGTTCTACCAGAAAGACTCAGGAGATAAAATGATGTAACGAAGCATACATTTATTAACAGCCCAGCAAGCATTATTATAAAGTTCTTTGGCATAGTTTGGCGTAGTCCATAGTGCGTAATCCGAGGGTAGCGGATCTGCATCTCCTGCCTGAAGATGAAGGCAGGGGCGCAGCCGACCCCCCTGGAAGGTATGGACAGGACCATCCTGGTGGTGGTGGGGAGGGTGGAGGTTGTTGTCGCTTCGGCATCTATGAACTCAAACATGTGTAAGTACCGATCTTTTATACGGAAAGTATAAAGACGTGATTGGATAGAAATGAAGGTAATAAGTGACGTAGTAATTAAGTCTCCCTGGCAGAACTTAAGCTAAAGCTTTCATTTCCCTAAGTAGGGAACGGAGACGTTACGTCAGTGACGACGAATGGGGTTTCGCTTAGAAAGCCTATCACCTTCGAGTATATAAAACGAGCCAATGGCAATGAAATGCCATGGGTCTGCGGCATTTGCATAGCGTAACTCCGCCCCACCCCGTGGGTATATAAGGAAGTATGCAGATGTTTCTTCGCTGAGGAGCCGAGACTGAACTCAGGCGTTCCCAGCGGTACAGCAGAAGTGGCAGGGAGACGTAACGTCTCCGTTCCCTACCCAGGGAACGAGGGTTACATACGTAACCGAGACGTTCCCTTTCGTGGTCACTACGAGTTACGTCAGTGACGACGAATGGGGTGCCCAGTCTAATCACGCCACCTCGGCTGTCTTCCAGTGCCCTGCGCAAGTCTGAGCTCCCTGTCGTGAGACTAGCATGGACGAAGGAGTCCTACCTACACAGGAATACCAAGGTACACTGGGAAGCATATCTCAGCGGAAATATGCAATCATGCCCAACCCGAAGGGGGGACTTGGAATACACATATGACCCCGGGGGGCTACATATGGAGTAACACTGAGGTGGACACCGCAGGTGGAATATTTCAACCCCAGGGGTGGCAAGGTGGCTTGCCGAGGGAAAGACACATGCTCAGAGAGGCTTACAGTGGAAATACACATGTGGGGGTCGCCCAGAGGGGGAACCATGCACATGGAGGCACCTAGCCAAGCGCGAAAGCTGCCAGTGGCATAACTCTGGTGTTGACGTCAACAGTGCTGGAGGAACTCAGGGCTTATTAGGCTCACCTGAGGAAATATTGCACGCATCCCGTCCATGGAGAGGAATGGCGAGCAAGCGAAGACACCTGAGCAGAATCTAGTAATAGAATCTAATGGCGTCCACTATCCAGTCAGACAACCTTTGCTTGGAGAGAGCCTTTCCCTTCAGCTTCCCACCATAACAGACAAAGAGCTGGTCTGAGGTCCTGAAACATTGCGTTCTGTCTACGTAAGCATGGAGGGCGCGTACTGGACAGAGCAGTGCCAAGGCTGGGTCTGCCTCCTCCGAGGGCAGCGCTTGCAGGTTCACCACCTGGTCTCGAAAGGGAGTGGTGGGAACCTTGGGCACATTTCCAGGCCGGGGTCTCAGGATCACGTGAGAGTTAGCAGGCCCGAATTCCAGGCACGCTTCGTCAACCGAAAATGCCTGCAGGTCCCCTACCCTCTTGATGGAGGCCAATGCAACCAGGAGCACTGTCTTAATTGACAGGAACTTAAGCTCCACTGATTGCAGAGGCTCGAAGGGAGCACTCTGCAGGGCAGTTAAAACCACTGAGAGATCCCAAGAGGGTACGAGAGGAGGACGAGGAGGATTCAGTCTCGGACGAATCAACGGTTTGTTCCACACCGTCACCCTCAGGTCACCCTGGCCACCAGCCGAAGTACAGCCTCTCGGGGAGACCGTAGATCGGGGTGTGGATGAGGGGACTCTCGCTCGAATGAGTTCCTTGAGTCTCGACCGTAGCGTTGAGATGGTCATGTTCCCACAGTGAGAACATGATTCATCCACAAGCGCTGCTTTAGCGTGATCAATGCCCAAACACACAAAGCAGCGATTGTGCCCATCAGAATTGGATACATTGCGACCGCAACCAGAAGTGCACGGGCGAGGCATCTTTAAAATGACGTGCCGCGTGCAAGCTCTTTTTGTGAGAGGAAAACTCCGCGGATGTTGAAGCGACCAGGGAGAAACACACTTACTGGCAGATCACTGCACAGATCAGCAGGCAATGTGCACTCGCTGGAGATTGCCGTCACACCAACACCGGAGAGTCGCTCGTCCCGAAGGGATGTAAGAGAAAGAGTAAACTCAGGCTTTGGCTTTGTGGAGTGAAGAAAAGCTCTCGGCTCCGAAGTGAAAACATATCTGCATGTTGCCGGCGTACTTCCTTATATACCCACGAGGCGGGGCGGAGTTACGCTATGCAAATTCCGTAGACCCATGGCATTTCATTGCCATTGGCTTGTTTTATATACTCGAAGGTGATAGGCTTTCTAAGCGAAACCCCATTCGCCGTCACTGACGTAACTCGTAGTGACCACGAAAGGGAACCCTAATGTACATAACTGATAAGAAAAAAACTAAGAGGAAACATAGTTATTTCAATTAAAAACCATCAAATGTTGGGAATGTCAATTTATTGTAAATTATAAGGTGACTTGTTCTTTTCGTTTCCCAAAAAAATTATTTTACTGTAAAATTACATGAAATTGTCCCATTTATTAAAAATTTTCACAGTATATAGAGAGGGAACTTGCTGGTAACGGATTCAGCAAAGTCCCTCGGGAACATCAAATTATCCAGAGCTGTTCTCCAAGCTTACAATTAAATTTCATATTTGAAATACCAATGAAATCTGTCATCAAAAAAACTGCATTTGCAGCCTAATGCGCATTTGCAGTCCTAAGCGTGTGTCTCAGAATATTGACTATTTCTATACCAACCGAAGCTTCTAAAGGCAGCGGCAGTGACCCAATGACTTTACTGATTAGCTATTGGCTCTTTTATTTAAAAGGCTTATTGCACTTTCACCCATTAATAGTAATAACGTCTTTGTATATCTGAAGTCTTTGGTATCAGTGGTACAAGTGCCAACTCGATTTGAAATGTGACTGACAGGCAGCTTCAGTCAAGCGCTCAGTTGCGAATTTGCATGTGTGCTCTGAGAATAATGGCTATGCATCATGGTAATGCATTTGTAAACATTCAGATGTACTTGGGTAATTTCTCGTCTTGGCGAGGTATGGGTGTAAACCCACTTGGTTTGTCTTCAGTGAGTGTAAACATGCGGTATGAAGACAAATCAAATTTATGTCAAAATACCAGATCTCTGCACTGTGTAAAGGCAGCATAATAGACCTGCTGCTCTCTATTATGGTGAGAATATTAATCAAACAATATTTACCAAAAAGAGAAAATCACTCAGTGCTCTAAGTGTTTTTCTTACTGACTATTTATTTGAATAATTACTTTGAAGAAGAAACTACTTCATTGAGAAATACGTGAACGCTTCAAGTCATTGTTTTAATTGAATTAAACTAAAAATTTTTTAAATGTGTTTAATAGTATATATGGCTTTTCATACTTGAAATAGTTCACCCTGGGTCATTCTAAACCCTGGGTAAAAGGAATCCTGGGTTATATTTATTCATGTTTCACACTGATCATACTATACCCGGGATTAACAGTTAATCCTGGGTGTTCATAAACTACCGTTTCACACTGCACATTCCTAAACCCCGGGTTAGAGTCCTTATTTGGATATTTGCGGTGTCGCTGTTACTGACTGGACAAACGCAGCACGTGACCTGTTTACATAAAGGCTCTAGCATTGCGCGTCCTCAAAATACACAATGCTGACTGTAATATCAAGTTTTTTCTGAGTGAACTTTTATAAAGGTAAGAATTAAACGGTCTCTTCTTCACTCCAATTGTCGCATTTTCCATCGTCAAGGGAGAATTGATTTCCAGAATCAAGGGAGAATAAATACATTGAATAATTTATACTTGTCACTGTTTGGTTGAAGCAGGATGAAATTAAAGTGCAGGATTTACAAGTAGCAGTCTTTTATTTACAAAACCAAAATTTTACAAAAAACTCTCAATCTCAGAATCAGAAAACAGCGAACAGTACAACCAAACTTTGTAGGACGAGAACGGACAAAGACCTGAACAAAACACAGGGCTTAAATAACAGACTACTGACTACTAACTAATCAAAGAAACAAGACTTCATCAATGCATCTCTTGCCTGTGTTGCATTACTTCTGCCACTTAAAACTGCTCTAGTTACCCCTGTTCTTAAGAAACCCAATCTTGATCCCTCAGTTATATCTAATTATCGTCCTATTTCAAATGTACCCTTCCTTACTAAATTACTGGAAAGTACTGTTGCCTCCTAGTTTCAGTCTTTTCTTGTCGAAAATAATCTCTTTGATCCCTTTCAATCTGGTTTTCACCCACTTAATAGTACTGAAACTACACTTGTAACAGACAGACAATTCTACATTTCAGTACAGGATTTTCTGAAATCAGAAATTTTCTGATTTTCAGGATCACCTACTGTCCCCCTGAAGCAAGGTGTCCCCCAGGGTTCTGTTCTCAGACCATTCATAATTTACATATTACCTCTGGGTCAGATCTTACACCGTCATGGCTTTAATTATCACTTTTACTCTGATGACATCCAATTATACTCTATCTCTACACCTGCTCTATCTGCCCTAACCGACCAAATTTCTGCCTGTGTGCATGAAATAAAAGATTGGCTTAATTTACATTTTCTGAAACTCAACATGGACAAAACGGAGATAATTTTTATTGGAACTTTGTCACTCACTAGCAATATTTCTACTGATTTCACTTGTGAGATTGTTGGTATTCACATCAAACCATCAAGTACTGTTAAAAATCTAGGTGTTATTTTCGATTCCTCTCTCTCTTTTCAGGCTCAGATTAACTCTATTACAAAATCTGCGTTCTTTCACCTGCGTCACATTCCCCATTTTCAACACTGTCAAAGATGCTGAAACTGTCATCCATGCATTTGTCTCATCACTTCTTGATTACTGCAATGCCCTTTTTAGTGGTTTACCTGCCAGCTTCATTTCCAGATTACTAAATATTCTAAATTCTGCTGCTAGAATACTTACCCATACCAAGCGTTCTGCTCATATCACTCCAATTCTGTTTGATCTCAACTGGCTTCCAGTGGCTTATCGTATTAAATACAAAATTCTCTTGCTCACTTTTAAATCTTTGCACGGCTTGGTTCTTTGCACTGCTCCTCATCTACACCCCAACTCGCTCACTACGATCATCTGACTCTGGCCTTCTCGTTGTCCCCCGGCATCGCCTCTCTTCAATGGAGGGCAGATCAATCAGTGTTGTTGCACCTAAATTGTGGAATTATCTCCCCCGATCACTCTGTTGTGTTAATAATATTTCTGAATTTAAATAATTACTTAAAACTCACTTCTTTTTTGAATGTTATCATTCTTAAGTTGTGTTCTGTATTTCATTGTGCTTGTCTCTATTCTGCTGTATGCTGCCCTGTCTATATAATGCTCGTTTACTGTTCTGTATTCTTGTTACTCAAACCTACTTCTATTGTTTGTCCTCATTGTCTACCCTATTGGTTTTATCCCTTTCTTGTTGCATGTACATTTTAAAGCGTCCTTGAGCACTGGAAAGGCGCTATAAAAAAGTAAAACATTATTTTTATTATTAAGACACAGCTGACATCACTAATGAAACAATGAGTAACTAGAAGCAGGAAAAGGGAACAAAGGAAACAGAAAACAGAGCAAAAACCAACTCATAGTAAAACTCAAAAACAGATATAACATAATAGAACCCTGACATAACAGCCCCTTCAAAAAGGCGTGTCTACTCACCTTAAAACAAACAGTCCAACAGTGGAGGGAGGGAGGTGGGCAAAGGGTAGGTAACAGGACGGGTAGGGCCAGGGTGGAAAAGTACTGGTGGGCTGGTGGCAGTGGCTGAGACTTTGATCTCCTCCCCGCTCTCGCAGATAGTGAATGGGGAATGGTTACAGAGGAATACCCACTCCACATACTCCTTTAAATTCCCCAGAAGCTCGAGTCCGAGCAGGTACGCCCCGGTCCTTTCGTTCAATCCTGCCCAGAAAACACATGCAGGCTGGTGTCGTCATAGTGGACTAGATGTTGTAAATCCAGGAAGGCCCACGTGTGTGCCTCTAAGGATTGGTAACCCAGCAAAATCAGGATCTGGACTGCTGCTAAATTCATTGTTTTAGGTCCATTCTTCTGTCATGGTTTGTTTAAAACAGAATGAAATAAAAGTACAGGATTTAAAAGTCACAGTCTTTTATTTACAAAATCAAAACTTAACAAAAATTATCAGAATCTCAGGATAAGAAAACGGAACAGAACAACCAAAATTACTAGGAAGAGAACGGACAAAGAACTGAACAAAACACAGGACTTAAATAACAGTGAACTAATCAAAGAAGCAAGACAGCTGATATGACTAATGAAACAATGTGTAACCTAGGAGATTAACTAGAAGCGGGAAAAGGGTACAAAGGAAAGGGAAAAGGGAACAGTGGCATTATGCATCTCAACATGCATATTTAAACATATGGATCATAAAACGCTTACCTCAAACAAAAAAAAACTATTCTGTATGTGAAGACTCCGTTTCTTCTCTGTATGTGTAGACTTGTTTTGAGAATCTCAACTTTTTTTCAGTACAGATGAGCTGTCAGTTCAGAACACCTTGAATGGAAATGAAGCCAGCTCATTATATATTCATGGGCTGCACATTTTCATTGGCCTGGCAGAAGAATTTTTCAGGATTGCTTCAGTTGTATTTGCTCTGGTTTTTATTGTCAATATCAGAAAGCCATTTCTTTCCATTCGATGGAGCAACATTTCATGGATGAAATGGGAATGTGTTTGAATCACAGATGGTTATGGAGATTGCTTGCTTTTATAAAATTCACACTGTGTCCCTGTTATTATTTTTAAAGTTACCATGAGACTTTTACACTACCATACAGCTCCATTTTATAGTGTTTTGGAACCAACATTAAAACACATTTCAAGCCATACACTATATATTACACGTCTATTTATTATACACTGTCAGAAAAAAAAAAGCTGTCACTCGGACTCTACCCTTTAAAAAAGTTCTAACATGTACCATTTGGGTACTAATATGCACACTTTAGATACAAAAGTGTACCTTTTGAAAGGGTACCGCCCCAGCTTTTGTACTTTTATCTGAAGCCCCTTTCACACAGAGTGTTGATCCCAGAAAATTGCCATAGGATTGCTAGAGTGCCTTCTGTGTGAACACAAACGCGTCCTGGGATTGATCACGGGATCGATCCTGGTATAGGGACCTAGTAACATTGCTGGGATCAGGCCCGGAAAGCTTCCTGTAAGGCAAGGACCAATGGCAGGACCAATGACGTAGTTATCCTGTGACTCCTTCCATGATCACAACGTAAATAGTCCAGGCCTGGTCCTATCTCATCCTTCACTGTCGTCACTTCCTCTTTTATCCTCCTGTAGCTCCTCCGTGAGAGACACAAGGCCATTGTGGTGCTCATTAGCAATCGCGCCACCGGCCTCACTCCGTTCTCTCAGCCCCGCACTACTTTTATTTCATCAGATACTATCATCACATCAGCATAAATGCATGCTAGAAACATCATGGAAAATATTGTCTAAAACCCTTTCAAGTATGTAAATAATTATTTATACAGAACATTTATACAGTGCTGCACAATCACAAAATGCTTCTCATTATTCAGACAATATCATATAAAAAAGTCAGCAGCTGATATTATATATAACTTACCCCTGATGTTCATTTAGAACTGCTGTGCGAGAGTAAATCACTGAGTTTAATGAGTCTTGTCACTTAATCAGGCTGCTGCAGGACGTGATTATATATGATCACAGAGGGAGGTTTTTTCTCAGATGTTCTTCCTCTAAGGTGTGGAGAAATGTTTGATTTATTTTTATTCATGTCTAATTATTAGACCACACCCGAGCCAATGAATCACAATTGAGAATGTTTATCAGGTGCTTCATACCCCTCAAAAATATTTGCTATCACTTTTAATGGATCTACTAGATGAACGTGAAATTTTGCAGGAGCAGGCAAGAGAAGGAAGTGAAGTATAAAGAAGTTGAAATACACAACAAGGGTATCTATATTCAATACAATTAAGCATGCATGAAACTCAGAAAACACCTTTTGATATACAGTATATTTGGTTTTAAATTGTTTACATTTGCAGTGAAAATTACGCAGATACTCTGAGTTTGCTTTGTTTACTGTTCCTCAAACATGCCTGATTAAATCAGTTTGTGTCATCCAGTGCGGCCTGAAGTGACTGTGGTGTGTTTAAGAAGGGATTACAAATCAATGCTTCTCCTGAGCTAGTTCACTGTCAATAGTCTGATATGTTATCAACACCCCTAACACTCAGTGCAGTACATGAACTCTCAGTAAAACAGCATCAAGATGTTCATGATCTAACTGGACTCTGTTTCCATTGATTTGAGTTGGGTCAGCTTGCAACAGTATATGTTTTTGCAAACATAATAAAAAAAAATAAAAAAAATGGATTCACAACACGTAAAAATTTGATAGATCCCTTTCTACAGCCAACGGTGGGTTTACAAGCACCCACACATACTGATGACAGTGTAATAAATTCAAGAGTATTGACCTGGTCCAGGTGCCAAAATTAAAAATTAAACGTTTAAAATAAATGTAATAAGGTGCAAGGCATTGTTAAAGGGCATTAAAAGTCTGCATGTCTATGGTTATTGTTAATTGGCATTACAGGTCAGATTTCTATAGAAAATAAATGCCTTTTATTAGAGTTTTGAGTGTTGTTGAACAGCCTCTCAAATCTTTCTTTGTAGTGCATTAGTAGTTGCATCCCCAAAATACCGCTACATGTGATTGATGCACTGTGACACCCATTGAAATAAACTAAACTTAATATATGATATATATTTGTATCATTAAAGGAATACATGAATTAATTGACTGCAGTAATGGAACCACTAACAGATATTTTTGCCATAACATTAGCGGAAAGATCTAAATATGTAATGAAGTTGCACTTGGAAGCACAACAAGAAAATTAGCTTTAATTACAGTATTCGATGAAGGTCAAAGTAAATGAGAAGCGCTGAAAAAAAAATACAATACTGCAGTCACAGACATTCCTATCTGGGGATATAGATTTCTCAGAGGACTGTCGGGTTAGCTGAAAAAACATTAGGCAATTTGCTCTTTAATTTCTACAGAGGTTGTCAAACTGACATGTTTGATTCAGGCAAGATTGAATTGAGGCAAAGTATGTCTGAGACACAAATTGACCTGACCTTTTCAGGGGAAACTATTTCTGTTTGAATAGTTTAATGTGAAGAGATTTACAACAAAATGTAATTTGGTTAAAATACATTAAATCATTTTCAAATGTTGTCAACATTTGAAACTCTACATTCATTCTAGTCATTCTTGCTGCTGGTCCAAAATGTTAAACATGTGTGAAGGCTCTTGGATTTGGTCTGCTTAAAGTGTTCTCTCCTGGAAGGTTTTCCTTTTAAAAGTCAAAATGTCCTGTCATCTTCTCTCAGGACCCTCTTCTCTTATATTATCTTAAGCATGGAATATGTTTCTTTTCATTTCCGAGTGCAGAGGTTATTTTAAAGATGGTGCTGTGCAGGTTGTTTCATAAATGAAGCCATCAGGTGACTCTTCTGAATGCTCAAGAGATGATCTTAGCTTGGATACTGACACTCAATCCCAAAGAAAAATTACAGTTTGTGCAAAAGCGTGTAAGTTACATGGAAAGACACCATTGAATCTGAGCCCTGTTCCAAATGGCACCTTAAATGGCCTTCCTCTGAGTCCGCACTTTCGTGACGTAATGCCACTTCGACTGTCGGGAACAAGTCTGCTGCGGAGCTCGCTTCAGTGCGGGTTCGGAAAAAGTGCGCATCTTGGGAGCATATCGACCACAAAGCGGTCTGAAAGGAAACCCTTCACCCTTCGCGGCAGCCATTTTAAGTCCACAAGACCGAAAGTGCATATGAAGTGTGCCATTTGGGACAGGACCTGCATTAGCTCTCTCAGTCAAACTGTACTATGTATGAACACAATAACTTTCAGAAATGAAAACCTCCCCTGTCCAAGAGTTTAGACTTAAATGCAAAAACGACTCAAAAACTTTGTTACGTACATATAAATGCCAGTTCGGTTATCAAACACTTGGCCTGCCAAGTTAAGATGAAAGCAAGATAAATACGATTAGTCACAAAAAGCAGAAGTACTCACATTTAAATTTGCGAAGGTTGACCAAAGCTGTTGTCCTGTGGATCCTTGCGAAGAATCCTGATGTTAGAACAAGATTTTTAACAGGATTCCTGATTATTTTAGTCTGAACTCAACAGATTGAGTGACAACAGCAAACCTGCAGCCTGTGTCTGAGCAAAAAAAGAACTGTTACACCTGCAAAGGGCATTTCTTAAAGGCACAGCAAAAAAAAAAAAAAAAAAAAAAGATTGTTCCTGGGGGGGGTTGTGTAATAATAAAAACTGTAACCCCTTTAAAGTTCTCCATGCACACAGTAAATGTCATCACCAGTAAAGCCCTCCTGGCCTATCCATCAAATTTTGATTGCAATGTGTTTGTGTTTCTGTCCATTTCTCTAGATTTTTATATTTGAGAATAACATCTACTACCGGGCCACTGTGGAGAACAGATCCATCCGTCTTGTTTCTACTGGGAAAGAGGGTGTGATTTTCAACGGCCTAAGTGACTGGCTCTATGAAGGTATGAAAGATAAAACATCTACATATGTCTACTTATGTTTTTATGCCTTTCAAAACTAAACGTGATTTTCTTGATGAGGCTTTGTCAGGAGGCTTGACAACTAAGGTGAACTTAGCCTCTTTGCATCTTTAAAGAGTATTGTTCCAAAATTCAAGTTCAGGGAAGAAGGAGGCAGGAACCAGAAAACGCTCAACATAAAGTTTAATCACAAAATAAATAGAAACAACAGAAAGAGACGAGCAGCAGTGGCCTTTCTGCCGACTGCTATATAAAACATAATAAAACAACAACTTAAAATGTCGCCTGGTCCTCTCGCGCCCTTCAGCGGTGAATGATGGTTTTCTGTGCATTGTCAAAGAATCAAAAGAACAACAATCAATAGCCTAGAATCTCCCAGAATGCACCGCTACCTTTGACAGGACTCTGTGGTTGTGGATTTTCACCCTGTGTGATGTGAGTCTCCCATTTAAACTTTAATCTGAGCTCATATTGCAGCGACTGACCCTTGCCATGAGTTTATGAGGTGCTGAAGGTCTCGAAATTGACACTTATTATTTATTGAAAGGGTTGAATGTATTAAAGAGAGCAGAGACTCATCCTGGCCTATTTCTGTTGCTCCTGATCTCATTCTCTCTGCTTCGGTTCACAGTATGTACTTACTTGGAAGTATGTAGATACTTGGAATTCTACATTAATGGGCCAAGTAGCATGGCAACCCTAAACAGCCTACAGGTACCCATTTTCTACAGACAAAGTTCCGGTGCGGGTTCCTGGACGGTGTCCCTTCTCGAACCGTTCCACGCATTAACTACTGCAGAAAAGGGGATTCCAGGTCGGAAAGGCTGGTTCAACTCCGGCCCTAAAAACTCAAAAGGATTCAGGGAGCGGGGGCAGAGAAAAGCTGTTGCTGTCTTTGGCAATCTACTGTAGTTGAGCAATGTAATAACATTGAACTACATTGCTCTTTAGATCTAAATATATAAATCTGTGCAGAAGAACGGTTTCATTTTCATTATGTCTCCAAAAAGGACAGATGAGAGTACTAGGACATCACTGCTCATTTCTCAAATCTGTAGATACACGTGGCCGCTTCGCAACAGGCTCCAGTTCACCTTGCCGAGAACCCACAGTCATATAACTCATTTATTACATGCAGTACAGAAAAGGAGACTCCATCATGTTCTTAACAGGTCTTTTTTAAATCTACAACAAATCTTTGATTCTACCAACATCAGCTTGTGAAAAAAGAAGTACACTTAATTGTTTTGTTTTCTTCATCATTCGCTCATGTAATTTCAAATGAAAAAAAAAAAGCCTAAATTAAATCTGTTCATCATATAAAGTGATTGCATCTCTTCGCAAGACTTGGATTAAATCACTCCATTCATATGGTTTAGTGTTACGTCGCTTTTAGAACCTTTTTAGATCTTTTAAGTTTTGGTTACCATGGAACTTATTTATAAAATGTGCATATGCACAGAATTGAACTTAGAGTGTGCATACTCTAAAATACACCAATGTTCAGATTTACAAAAAAAAACTTCTTTGATGTGGAAAAGTACTTAGTGCCACATAAACGACTCAGGTTTCATTAAAATCTCCATTTCTTAAAGGTTTTGAATGACATGAGGGTAAATGATGACAGAATATACATTTTTGGGTGAACTATCCCTTTAAGTAGGTCTCTTTATGTGTAATTCATAATTGTATTGTTTTTGAAATAATGGTTAAAGTGTACTGCTGAATGCACTGACAAGCATTTATGGTAAACTAAAATATACTTTTATTTATAGTGAAAATTGTATGTAATGTTTTTAAATATATTTGTAATTAAACATTTGTAATGATGAAGTTTAAAACATTTAAAATATATTAACTTTAATTTACATTAACACAAAAAATAAAATCACAGTCAAATAAAACTTCAGTTGTCACATGTCAGTCAACACATTAAAATAAGTGTATTTATTCAAAGTCTGATAAAAGATTATAAAATATAATGGTTTAAAAAGTACTTTAAAATATTTTTTTCATTTGACATTATAACAAAGTGCAATTTGTTAAGAAACGTGAACGTGTACTCTTTTTAAGTACACTAAATTGGACTTTTATTTCATATTAAAGTAACACTATGTAACTTTTCAACCTTCATAATATATTTTCAAAACGCTTGTGATGGTACATCGACTTAAAAAAGGTTGAATGACGCGTCTGCCATAGCCTGATTGGGTTTGTATAGTTTTTAATCGTACTTTTAAACTTCGGGGTTCGGGTAGTAACACCCGCGCACAAAAAGAACTACAAAATTCGACTGCTTTACGGCATAGGCTACCTCACTTCCCCCAACACGTCCTCGCATGCTGTTGGACTTGTAAGTATATTGCTTATACTGTATATCACTCGGACAAGCTTTTTACTCGTTGGTGTGAGCTAAAAAGCACCTGGCGTTCTTGTTGATGGATTAGTAGACATCTTCGGAGGCTAGCTGTGCTTGTTCGATGTCCGACGATTTGTAACGCGTTGTGTTTATTCCCCAATCGAACTCGTGTAACTGTCTGTCACACGTTTTACCGTCCACAGCATTACTGAGAATGAGCATCAAACAGAAACAATCCGCTTACGGTGTGTTCGAGGCGCACATACAATACAGACTGTGCCGAGTCAGTTAAACATGGCGCGCGCAGCTCTTAAAGGGGACACACCTTATTGCCACTCGTTACAGCTTCTATCCGACTGAACAGGGACCGGTATACAGGGGCATCAGGCTCAGGATCAGTGAGTGAAGAGACTGCTGCGTGAGTGGTATTTACGACAGTAACGTTAAATACAAGTAGTCCACAGCGACTCTAGGGGTCGTTGTTTGACCAAAACGGAAATCCTACATAATGGGGCTTTAACTGCAAGTACAGTTTTTATGTACTTTTAAAATTTGAAGTACACTACAAGTGCCCATTCACTACAATTAAGCACACCTCTTTTTCACTTAGAATTAGCATTCACATTATCCACATTATTTCTTTCTGATTATATTGTGCAATTCCACCTCTCTTCATTTTAAATGCTAATAGTCTATTAACACTTCCTATGTAGTGAGTTCATGCTGACATGCTATTGCATTTTTGGCCATGAACAAGTGTTTAATGCTTGTGATGGAGCGTTATCGCAGGAATCTTAGCTTGAGACAGAACACTGTCCCGTCAAAAAAAAAAAAAAAAAAAAAAAACACTCAGATTCCTATCCTGTCTGTTTGGTAACCATGGAAATTTCACCTATCAAATATATATTTTTTCGAATCTTAAAGTGAACATTATTTTGTTTTGAAGGTCTCCTACAACAGATTGACTTGCATCCAAGGTCAAGCAAACACTTTAATTTTCACATGATATATATATATATATATATTGCAGCATCACTGCTTTTCTCACAGTGTCTTAAACGGTTTGATTAAGGATTCAGTCTCTATAAATCACTCCTTTCAGTGAGCCTACTCTGCTCTGATTGGTCAGATGGCCTAGTTCGTTGTGATTGGTCTACCGCTTACAGCGCTTTATGGAAACGAAGCACCCATTATCATAGCTGAATTTCAGCTCCGAAGGCTTCATAAGCACTTCTGTACACAGTGATATGAACAGTAACGATGCCGTCAGTTTTACCGTAACAATTTGAGTCCTCATCATAGGAAGTATATGTAATGTGGATTTTCTTACAAGTCTATGTAGATTTGTGCAGGAAGCAAGATTGGAATTACTGACAACTTGTTTCAGGCAGTTCAGTTCGATCTTTGAAACTTGGAAGACCTTTTAAATTCACAAACACCTATATTACAAACTACATGAACTCGGTAAAATAACGGTAAAATACCGGCAACAGACACCAGCAATCTACTATAATTCTACAGTCTGAATTCTGTGAAATTTCAAAAACAGCTGCAAAAACACCTAAAATGGCTATAGGCAAGAGTAAAAACAACATGAACAATTGTATGTGAGAAAGAAAAAGATGGTAAACATGGATAGGCGAAGACATACTCGTACTCAAACTCCTATATTCACTGTGAAACAGCCATTCAGCGCTATTGTGCTATTGCTTCATATGCACTAGCCAACAATGCATTGTGTACTACAGTACAAAACCGTGATACATAAATACAGTGGATTTGAATCTCTGAACTGTCCTTGACTTCCTGTCCATGGGTTTATGGTCAGTCGCTGTTTGTGTGCAGTTCAGTTCATCCGCAGATCCTCTGAATGATAAATGAATCGTCAAGCTTTGGTGCAGTCTGAGGCTGTTGAATACAAATCCGGAGTCTGTTCTGCGTGTGGAGGGGAACAGGTGGCTGTGCATTCATTGGCGATGGAGTTTATGGCTGCTGGACCCTTCTGGATACAGAGTTCCCTGATGTGCTTAGGGAAAGGTTAATGTATGTTAATTCAGATTACCCATGCCAACCCAAAAAGACTAAAACAACCAATATCCATCATTGCAAGAGCATTTTAATTCCTCCAGCTGTATGGATTTGCATTAAAGTTGAACGATCCACAGTGTTCATCTACTTAATGTGATTTGAAAGTGGCTGAAAGTTATTATGAGGAAAGTGTTCTAATCAACCTCACCCTACACAATCTCCTCTCTGTAATTTGGAGATCAAGAATGTAGATTGTTGCATTGTTGTGACTAAGTATGCTTTCTTAGAGTAGTTCATCACTTTGCCGAGAGGATATTAATTACCTCAATCAGTCTGCATAATCATTGCTGAGTTTTAATTACCCCTGAATAATCAGTGAACCGCATGTATAGTTCTAGCTGTGGCAGACCACGTCTGCTCTAATGAAGATCATGAAATGAACCCTGCAAGAAACTCATATACGGCACACTTCGTGCATTTGCTTCTGCATGTTCGCAAGATCATAAGACATCCCGTTTGCCATTTCACGATTCAGAAGGGTCCCCTATTCTTTTTTGCCGAACCTGCAGTAGTGAAGACTTCATAGAAACAATTAAAGTGTAAATAAACCTGTTTCTTATTTTGTTTTGAAATACAAAAAAGGTAGAAAACTTGAGAAAATAATTTACTTTAGATACAGATTGTTGGCACTTTTTTGGAGAGGGAGCCTATTCAAATGTTTAGTTCTTTATTTGGGATAAAAAAAATAATTGGTGGTCCCACTTTATATTAAGTGCCTTTATGTACTGTGTACTAACATGACTAACATGTTTAAGTCCCCATAATATATATATATAGTATGAATATGTTAGCCTTAAGGTTATCTATAAGCTTGTGTGCTCCAAAACAATGACAAAATACGCATTTAGAAGATATAAGCGTTCGATATCTTACAGTCTCTCACTTCTGCCAATATGGATCAGTGATTTTGATGACATCACTGTGCACTTCAGCTTCTCATCAGATTTTCTATCCAATCAAATGCCCTCTAGAATCTGAAGCGTCCCGCCCCCTACATTATAAATAGACGCTGAAGCTGCGGCATTGCACCATTTCTATATGGTGAATGGCACATAGTGCACTATATAGGGGATAGGGAACCATTCAGACACTGTAAATATGCATTTTCGGGCGAATGATGTGTGTATAGCACAGAGCTGATCATATGCACATATCACACATACCAGAAAACGTATCAGATCCATTTACATTTTGTTCAGAGTGCTTTCTTTTAAAGCAATATGGAGGAGATCAGGATGAGTTAGACAGACTCGGCATTAGAAACAGCACTGATGAGTAGAAGAGATAACACCGATGCCATGCACCAACATAAATTGCTCACTTTTGAAACTACACATCCTCAGCATGGTAATGTTTACTGTTTTGCTTTAGTAACAGTTTCATATTAAATCTGAAAGGGGAGACTGTGGCTGTCAAATGTGGCTTTACCGAGCTCAACGGCTCTGGCCGTTAATCACAAAATAAAATAAACGCTATTGGCTATTTTAAAAAAGGAGAGCATTTCCAGGCACTTCAGTGGGCCTTTAAAGGGTTAGTTCACCCAAAAATTCTGGAAAATTCAGATAATTCTGTCAGTAATCACTCACCCTCATGTTGTTCCAACCCCGCAAGACTTTCGTTCATCTTCGTAATACAAATTAAGATATTTTTGATGAAATCTGAGAGCTGGCTCACTCCTTCAGGCTGCTTGGTAATCGATATCAGCCATCCCAGAAAAGTTTGTAAAGACAGTTAAAATAGTCCAAGTGACTACAGTGGCTCAACCTTAAGTTTATCAAGCGACAAGAACACTTTTTGTGCGAAAAAAATAAAATAAAAAAAATAACGACATTATTCAACTATTAATTTTCTTCTGTGTGGGCCTCTGAGTGAGTTCACGTAGTGTAACAGCGCAGCACTTCTGGGTTGTACGTCAGAACGTAGGCTCACTACAACCCAGAAGCGATGCACTGCACTTAAAATGGCCAACACCCTGATTAGTGCCCTAACTACTGAACTAGGGAGCTGATTGAGACGCACTCCAACAGGAGCAAACCAAAGCCACTTGAAGGCAAGCCTGCAAAGGTTAGCAAAAAAAAATGTAAGCGAAATGCATGCTAACACTGTGGTAGGCAGGGAAGGAGACCAGAGGCCTTTTTTTAATGGATGCCAATGGAGGAGAGGCTTCACTATGCTAAATAAACTCCTTTTGTGTGAAAACGGTTTATCATTTAATGAATCGACAGCCTGTTCGCTAATCTTCAACATGTTTGCTCTTTAACTTTCATTTTGCGATAAGAGAAGTCATGGACAATTGCGCGACAGATATGATTCAATTTACGGCACTTCTCATTCATTTCTATGGTATCCGCAAACAAGGATTGACTGTCGCACAACTCTGAATGAAATGCAATGACATCTAGGCTTTAATGTGATTGGTTATCAAGGCACATGTGATCCAAAGTTAGCTGTTATGCTTTCTCCAATGGTAGGGCCAGAGACCCAATCTCTCAATAATAAGACCATTCCTAAATAAACCACAGAAGGAGAACACAGGCACAGCAAGACAAAAGAATATCAACATAAAAGTGCTGAAACATAAAACACAGGGGAATCATGACAACATTGTTTTTCTTGTTGTTCTAAACTAATGTTCTGTATTTGAAAGGATGGATTTCGTAAGTATCTGCAGAGTGCATGACATTGAAAATGTATGAAAACTGCTGCCATCCACATACAATGAAAACAAATGTAATCTTCTGTTTGTATTTATAATCCAGCAGTTATATTTTTTTCTCAAGTGGGTTTTGAAGGAACTGCTTCAATGTCAACATGTTGTCCCTAATAATCCCACTAAGATAAGAACACAATGAACCTTTCTTTTCAACCTTCATTTAATATTTACCTTATTGAAGAAGTTTTCAGATATTTGTCAGAAACATGTAAAACGTAGGATTTATGTGGGCTTAATATGGCCACTTTCCCTAATGATGTGATTTTTAAGCACTAAATCTGGCAGAACCTCCTGCACTGCCGAGTGCTGACAGATTGTGAAACGCTTATGACAGACCTCCCTACACCTCACTGCGATATGCTTCAGCCCAGCACTTTTTGCCTTTCTTTTGCATGAAGTTCAGCAGTTTCCGACATTTTGATGCTCTCACCACTTGCTCTGCACTAATGACAATCCCACAATCCCTCATACAGCCCTGCCATTCAGCTTCCATAGAGAATTCATTGAAAATACTGCTCACTCTAAGGCAGTGGGCATGTGTGTTAACCCTAGAACCCTGTTAACCCTAGAATGCGGTTTATATATATATATATATATATATATATATATATATATATATATATATATATATATATATATATATGACCATGTGGTTTGCTGGAACAGTCTGCGATGCTTAACATAAAGTGATTTTTATTCAAGTTTAATGTACATTAGATCATGTCTCTTTTGTCATCTGACTTGCGTCCCATTATTCAGTAATCTCAGGAGCTGGTTTTGAGGACACACTGCTTCTTGTTTTTCTGATAACTAGTTTCATCAGTTACCCATGTTCCCCGCCATCCCCAGATCATTAATCTGATTAAAGTGTGTGTGCAGTTTGTGTGCAGTCATATCCTGAAGTGTCATTACTGTGTTTTAGACTGCAGTCTCTTACTAAGGCTCTCTACTGCCCCCTGTTGAAGTGAGCTACTGAACTGAGATTGTTTGAAAGAGGAAGGAAACTGTCATTTCTGTTTCCATGAGTTTCAGTGTTTCATATACAGCCCTTTTCTTAATAGTATTTTCCTGTCCTGTTTCTTCTGCTGGAAATATTCATGCTCCTTATATGCAATGCTTTCATTCGCTTGCACCAGAAAAGTTATTAACCAGTTTACAAAGAGTAGTTTGCTACAGTTCAAGCAACTAACTAAATTCAATTCAGTCTATTTAAGGGAACTTATCTTTTTAAATATACACTTCTGTTCAAATATTTAGGGTATGTTTTCTTTTTTCTTTTTTAAAAGGAAATTAACACTTTTATTTAGCAATGACACCTTAAAATGTCCAAACGAGACATTTAAATGCATTTATAATGTTACAACTGATTTCTATTTCAAATAAACATGAACTTCTACTCATCAAAAAGTCCTGAAAATATGTATCATGGTTTTCACAAAAATATCGAGCAGCACAACTGGTTTAAAAATGTATAATATTTTAAAATGCGTAGGTGAACATACAATGTTTTTTCAAAAAACCTACTGTAAAAAAAGTACAGTCATAAGACCATAAAACAACCAAATTTTTTGAGATTTGATAAGATAAACAGCCACATTTATAAAGAGTAGCATGTTTTGTGCATAATGTGCATTATTTTGAAAACACGCTTCTGAAATAATGTAGTCAAGGTTAGTAGTATTGCAACTTTGATTTAACACACTGCTGAAAACAGAGCGCACTGTCTAAAAGTGTAAAAGTCCTTCAGATTAGCTGCTAATGAGGCCGATGTGTTTTACCACTATATCACAAGAGAGCATAATCACAGATATTTTAGCAGTCCACAGAAATGATCAGCGCTCTGACAATATCCTCCGATGTGCGACTCGGAGATGCAACACCTCTCTGATGCTCTATCAGTTTTCTGCACAGAAGTGTTAATGATGCTGTTCTTGAGATAAAACTGAGGATGAGTTTGGCTCTCGGGATGGGTCGGGATGGTAGACTAATCACCTGGTTCACACTGACTGGAAAGGGGGTCGCACACCGGACGAGAAGCGCAGCATGTGACACAACAATAGCAAAACAATAGCAATAGCAAAACAAATGTCCTGTTTATTTCTGTTTATTATATCTGTTTTGTGGATAGGCATCTTTTTTTATTGAGTAATTCAATCCATAATGGAATTATGGAATATTGCAGAATTTATTGATTTATCCGTCACATATATTTTATGCCGTCATAAACTTTATATCTCTTCTCTTCTCTGATGTGTTTACTGGCGCGAGGGCGGGACAACCTGTCACTCACATGAGATCAACCAATAGCAAACCATCCAAACAATTCCTGATGAACAATATCACCCGCTCTACATTAGTTGGATATAGATCACAATTAAAAAGATATATATATATGCCTGTTCCATGCCGACTTATACCATTCTCAACTTTCTGACTGCTTTTATTGTTAAATTTAAAAAAAAAAGAAAAAAAAAAGTTGTTAATTGAAAGAAAGCTTATAAAATAAAATATAAATATTAGATGAAAAACTTAGTTAAAACAAGTTTAAGTACTAAAAGTACTCACCTTAAAAATTAAATAAATTAGAAAATAAAATAGAAATATTCAAATTAAAAACCATTTAAAATGACACAAATCTCATAACAAAAATGAAATCTGAAAATATAAAAATAACAACTAATTCAAAATATTAATATAATAATATATAAATAATACTAAAATATCACTGGTTTGAGGTACAGGAATGCCCTTTTTTTTTTTTTTTTTTTTTTGCGAGGATTCCCTGAGAAACACATCTGATTGGTGTCAGGTGGGCATGACCCAAATCCAAACATAACTGCCATAAACCATAAAATGCTTCCTTTTACAGTGATTGGTAAATTAAAGGGTTAGTTCATCCAAAAATGAAAATTCTTTCATTAATTACTCACCCTCATGTCGTTCCAAACCTGTAAGACTTTCGTTCATCTTCAGAGCACAAGATCTTTTTGATGAAATCTGAGAGTTTTCTATTCCTCCATTGACAGCAACGCAACTGACATTTTGACTCTTCAAAACGTTCATAAAGAGATCGTAAAACAATGGTTTAGTCCAAATTCGAGGACTAAAGAGACTTGGGGCCCTATTTTAACAATCTGAAACACAAGTATCAAACGCGAAACACAAGTAACTTTGTGGGCGGATCTCGGAAATCTAAAATGGGTTGGTCTGAAGTAGCTACATTACTCATAGGTGCAATCAGAGCATCATCTCACATTCCCTTTAAAAGCAGGCGTGCTTGTTCAATGGCGGATTGCTATTATAACGCCGCATTTCCCAGGCACACGCCAGGAGCGGTTCACAGCCGAGGAGACCGACGTTCTTGTCAGGGCCGTAAAAGACAGAGAAGTGACATTGTATGGGAATGGGAGAAACCCACCCAAATTAGCTTCATTCCCTAATTTACCGACGTGCGTCTGTCGAGGGAAAAGTCCGCTGTGCGTCGGGTGCAAAATAGGAATGAAACATGTGTCGGTGTACAAAGTCAATTGCGCTGGGTGCAAGATAGGGCCCCTTTTCACTTTATATGATGAACAGATTGGATTTAGGCTTTTGTTCACATATAAACTTTGTTCAGCAAACTAAACCACTCAAATCATCTGGGTTAGTTTTACAATCTCTTTTTGAGCTTTTTGAAGCGTCAAAGTGTCAGTTGCGTAGTTGTCTTCATCAAAAAGATCTTCATTTGTGTTCCAAAGATAAACGAAAGTGAGTAATTAATGACAATGTCTAATGACAAAATGAATAGAAAAACTATCCCTTTAATTGTTAGACAACCTAACCACTAGTTTCGATTATCCATCCATGTTGGGCAGGATGCAAGTTGTTATGTAGTGTAAGTCGTAAAGAACACCACTGGTGCAATAACATGCAGTAGCCTAGTGTTCGTAATGACAAATGGCTTTAGTTGAGTGATTGTGTTAGCTTGTGCTAGTGGAGCTGATAAGACCTCTACAGACCTTCATCCTCATTGGATTATCTTCTCAATGAACTCCAGCTAATTAAGTTGCTAATGGTTTGTTAGGAGCATGTTATTATCCTGATGAATCCAGTGAAGGTGATGAACAATGCTAAAGTCATGTTTGTTAGGCCTTATTTGAATTTAAATGAGAAACTTACAGAGATAGAAAGACGTGTGGAATGTGAACAGTTCGATTGATCTCTCATTGGTGCAGTATGAAGTGAAGTATGATGTATGATGTGTTGAATGTGAAGCAGGAGATGGCTGAAGATGACTCTAAAGAGGACATGTTCTAATACATGTTCTCAATTTGTAGATTGCCTGTGGATATTTAGGCTAGAAAATGTGACAACTCACACACAACTAACGTGTATGTCCATGGTAAACAGGCAGCAGCTTTAAAACCTAGTCAGCTGCTTCCTTGTTTATTGTCTACACACACGTCTTCCTTGAGGAATATTCACACCCAAAGAGAAAAAGCTTAGTGATTTATGAAAAAACAGTTTTCTCTTTGGACAAATTACACCATGTAGGCCTAGTTGTTTTTCAGGACAAAGGATGCATTGAATGCACTGATCTTTTTTTATTTTATTTTTCATAGTAACATTTGTGGCAAAACTTCTGATGTGATAAAGCACAAAGCAATGTTCTAAACAAATTTGGACATCATAAGAGACTGATTACAAATGCATTTCATGGGCAGCTCATCAAACTTATTTTGGTCACTCACAGCTCACACCTGATCATGTTAGCATGCTAATGGCTTGATACATTTAACAGATATATATATATATATATATATATATATATATATATATATATATATATATGACCAAATAGCTAACCAATCAGTTATTGTATGGAAACGTGTTTCTGCCACAGAATAAAAAATAAAAGGTAATTGTTTCCCAATTTTGGGAAAATTAGTCAGAATTCTGAGATGTTTACTCAAAGTTGCAAGTTAAAAGCTTGAAATTGCAAGGGAAAAAATCGCAAGATATAAACTCATAATAAAAAATTAAAAAAAGAAGTCACATCTGTGTGTTTAATAAACTTAATAAATTTAATAAGTTTAATCAATTCTGGGAAGGTCCGAACTGCAAAATAAAAAATTTGAATTTTGAGAAAAATAGTCAGAATTGTGAAATGTTAACTCAAAATTGCAAGAAATAAACTTAGAATTGTGTGTTATACGTTAACTTGCAATTCTGAGTAAAAAGTCTGAATTACGAGAAATAAAGTAAAAGTTGTGATGTAAATGTTTCACGATGCATTGTGGGATTGCCTTTCCATGAATTATATGTGTAACGCTGCTTAGCTTTTTGCCCTATTTGGAATAGCCTGTACACAAGGGCACGTCAAATGTTTTGTTGGTTTTTAGAATGAAGAAAAGATGATGGAAATGCTCAGTCTGAACAGTAAAGTTTCAGCTCATTAACCTACAGCTGTGTCCTCTGATTAAAGGACAAGTGTAAGAGGACTGTGTGTGTGCTGGACACGACTTCACTGTCCTCCAGCTCTCCAAACACACACTCGTGTTTCATCTGTCATTCAGCTCTGCTATTAAACCTCCCTGTGTGAGCAATCAACAGCCCAACAAGCTTCCTGGCTCACTACTGAGAGTGCGAGTGTGTGTTTGGCATAATAAAGGGCACAGAGATACACACAGAAAACAGGAATGAGAGAGAGAGATGTGTTTGCAGAGTTTCTGACACCTTATGTCTAATAAGAGCGGTTTTTGCTGTTCTGTACAGAGATGTCTGTGGCAGGCTTGCTTTGGTTCATCCATGGGGGTCAGCATCTCTTTAATGAGCAGATTCATTGTAAAGTTCCCATGATACTCACAAGCACTTCCCCTAGAAACATCCACATTTACGGTTTTGGAACGAGCCAACATTAAAGTACACAGATGAAATGAGAAGATGAGACTCAAACTTACAGTATCTAATATTAAAATAAAAAAATACAGTATATAATATTAAAACAAATCATATTTCCAAATATCTGATACAAATGAAAGTAGTTTGGAAATCCACAACTTATATATCAAGTATATAAAATGTCAAGTACAAAGAGTTATGTTACTCTAACAACTTAAAAATTTAGCCTTTTACATTTTTACACTGTATAATTGGACATGAATTTGTAAAAATTAGATTTACATTTACATTTAGTCATTTAGCAGACGCTTTTATCCAAAGCGACTTACAAATTAGGACTAAATAAAGCGAGTCATCATGAAGAGGCAAAAACAACAACAACGCAAGAAGTGCTCAGAATACAAAGTTCAGGCATTTTTTTTTTTTTTTTTTTTATGAGGTTAAGTGCTCACGGAAGAGATGGGTTTTCAGCTGTTTTTTGAATGTTGCCAGTGATTCTGCATTCCGGATGAGGCCGGGGAGAGCGTTCCACCAGCATGGAGCTGTGAATGAGAATGTTCTGGAAAGTGATTTTGTGGCTCTCTGTGATGGAACCACGAGACGTCGCTCGTTGATCGATCATAGGCGTCTGGTAGGGATGTAGACTCGTAGGAGTGAGTGAAAATAGTAGGGAGCTGAGCCTGTGATAGATCTGTAAGCAAGCGTCAATGCCTTGAATTTGATGCGAGCAGCGAGAGGTAGCCAGTGCAGAGAGATGAACAGAGGAGTGACGTGGGCCCTCTTGGGCTCGTTGAAGACAAGACGAGATTTACATCAAAACCTAGAAAACATTGAAGATTGAAGATTCAAATAAAATAGTCTTTAATCCAAATATATACAACAGGAGAACTCAGAAGCAGAGGGAAGCAGACACAACACACTTTAACATTGACGAGAACGGACACCAACTGAAAGAAACAGGGAGAATAAAGACTAGAACAAATGAGGGAGCTGATGAGATAATTAATTGGACACAGTTGAATGTAATGACTAAATAAACAGACTGAGGAAAACTAGGTCACAGGAGAGAACCAAGAACACAATGAAGGAGGGAACACAGAACTTACATGTGGCAGTATTATTAATAAACATTATTTTACATTATTTTATATGAATGTTTTTATGCATTTTCTCACCAAGGCTGTGTTTTTTTTTTTTATCAAAAATACAGTAAAAACAGCAATACTATGAAATATTACGATTCAAAATAACTGTTTTCTATTTTAATATAATTTAAAATGTAATTTATTCCTGTGATGCAAAGCTGGATTTTTAGCATCATTATTCCAGTCTTCAGTGTCACATGATCCTTCAGAACTCATTCTAATATGCTGATTTCCTGCTCAAGAAATATTTCTGATTATTATCAATATTGAAAACAGTTGTGCTTAATATTTTTTGTGGAAACTGTTATAAAGTCTTCTTTGATGAATAGAAAGTTCAAAATAACAGCATTTATTTGAAATATAAACCTTTTGTAACCATGTAAATTATTATTGTCACATTTAATGTATCCTTGATTAATAAAAGTATACATTTCTGGAGAAAAAAATAAATATCGACCACAATTTTTTTATCAGTAATGTAAATTACATTCATATACTAATGAATTAATTCAAAACAAAATTGAAAACAAAAAATGGATCTAAAAATAAAACCATAAGCTAACTAAAAATAACTGTCAAAATCCTCAGATGCCAACATGCATGCTCTCTGAACAGATTTGTTCACTCACTCTCTCTGTAGCTGATGAAGTGAGCACAACTGTGCTGAACATGTGGCTTCCTGCCTATTGGAGCTCAGGAAGAGGGGTCAGACCCTATTTCCGTTGCCTTTGGTGAAGTCCAGAAATTGCTTTTTTCCCTGAGATTGTAGAAAAGAAGGGGCACTTGATGGAGAAGGCCGATTTTCTCTCTCTCTCTCTCTCTCTCTCTCTCTCTCTCTCTCTCTCTCTCCGGCCCCGCTGAGATTACAGTCCGCCCTGTGATTTATGGGCCAGAACCTTCCCCGCTGCCTCTGTGTGAGGGAAGCAAAGATTCATATAGAAACAGGTGGTTACGGAGAAATGCTCTTAACCGCGTCAGGTGCATCAACTGTATCCGAATGAAGATGGGAAATCTGAGTGTGTGTGTGTGTAGACGTAGCTGGAATGAGACCAGAGAGACGCTGTGTCATGGATGATTACTCTTTACTATTCCTGCAATTATTCGAGTGATTGAACCACAGTGAAATATGACTGAGAGAAACTCCTGAATCTTTCTTGTGCAGCGGAGATCTTTAAGTCTCACATCGCACACTGGTGGTCTCCGGATGGGGCCAGGCTCGCGTACGCAACCATCAACGACACGCTGGTGCCAAAAATGGAGATCCCCATGTTCACCGGCTCTGTCTACCCTACGGCGAGACAGTACCATTACCCCAAGGTAAAGACTGTGCACTACTGTAAACATAAGGGGTAGTGGTGAAGATTAAAATGTGTCATACTTGAATGTTTTTCTTCCAGGCAGGGGAGGAGAACCCTGTTATTTATCTGTATGTGGTGAATCTCAATGGCCCACTGCACACTATTGAGATGAGAAGACCAGAGGACCAAAGAATAGGGTGGGCTGATGCTTTCATTTACTTTCCAAATGTTCATTATGGGGAATTTTACAATGGATGTTGTTGGGAATTTTTATTTTATTTATTTTTTATTATGTTCTGTCACAAAACGTTTGCATTCTCTCAAAACTTTGGCGTTCCCTGAAAAACTTTTGTGATGGAAATGATATGAGGTTGGAGGAAAAACTATATTCCAATGCAATACTTTTGCAACAGAACACAAAAGATTTTCAATTTTTTCTCTGGGGAAAGCAACACTTTTGTGAGAGAGCTCAACAGTTTTGCAAGCGAATGCAAAAGCGTTGAAATAAAATAGTTCCTATTATTTTTCCATCACCATGTGCCCTTAGGGTGATATTTTTGGGTCACACTTAAGATTAGGGTCCGATTCTCACTATTAACTATGACTTTTGCCTCAATACATTTCTAATTACTGCTTATTAATAGTTTGTAAGGTCTAAGTTTAGGTATTTGGTAAGATTAAGGGATATAAAATATGATCATGCAGAAAAAGGCATTCATATGTGCTTTATAAGTACTAATAAACACCCAATATCCTAGGAATATGTATGCTAATAAACAACTAGTTAATAGTGAGGATTGGACCCTGAACTAAACTGTTACCATTTTTGGTTATGGCCAAGAACCGATAAATGGATGACATTAAAATTCTGCTCAAAGTGAATGTGTACATCGCAACATTTTAATGAACACTACTAAGAAATGGATATTCATTTTGAGTTTTGCTAATGTTAATAAATATTATGAATATATTTTATTAATAATATGTTTATATGAAATTTAGAAAATAGAGGAAATGAGCAACAACAACAACAAAAATCAGCCTGTAACCAATATGATACTTATATATTATGCATCCCTAGCTGAAAGTATCATCAAATTAGCCAAAATATTCAATAAAGGGGTGAGAATTTTGTATAGCTGTGAACAATGGGCATTTGAATTCTACAAAAACCTTTGAAAGATTCGGTCAAGGTCTAGAGATTGGATATAGTCTTTCTGCCAGAAGACATTGCTGCTTATTTCTTGTGTATATATTACAGGGAATACTATGTGACTATGGTGAAGTGGGCCACAAGTACGAAACTGGCAGTAAACTGGTTGAACCGAGCCCAGAATATCTCCATCCTGACCCTCTGTGTGGCCACAACGGGTGTCTGCACTAAGGTATGCCTGGGTTTTTGAAGTATTTCGTTAAGTATAGGTTGATTATTTCTTCTTTTTTTAAAACCAATGACGTGAATTCACATGAACAGCACTTTAAACGCAGTTGGTAACCAGGTCACTGTATTGTTGATTGCTAAGTAAGTATTTTGTTTCATTAAGAAAAAAATGAACACAGGTGGACTCAGAAACTCGATTCTGCACTCTTGTAATATTTCACTGCAATCTTGCCATGCTTTTTTCTTGCTTTTTTCTTCAGAAACATGAGGATGAAAGTGAGGGGTGGCTGCTCAGACAGGTGAGAATTAACTTCCTCTGCCTAGACAAGGGGAAGAAATGATGGGATTTGCCATGTCAGTGTTTGTCAATGATAACGGCTTTGAATAGTCAGGAACGTTTGATGTTGTTTGTCTTATCATATTCCCCACAGTACCATGCTTGAGCTGATATTGTTTTTCCTGATTAGTTTTTCATGTCTGTTTTTCACTAGAGGGAGAAAGTGGCCGCATGAAATGTTTTGCAATAACACGAATAAAGGATTGTGTGGCTCCTGCAGAAATAGGCCTGAGGGCTCAGACGCACTATTACATATGCACTGCATCATCATAATAATTCACAATCTAATATATGTTGTTATGGTTTTAACATTTTTGGTGTTGCTTGGAGATATATTCGACCGCTCTGTGCTGCGGACGCATTCCCTAGTGCTCCTGTGGGTCTTATAATTCAGTAATTATGAAACTCTGCAGAGCAAACCAAATGACGAAACACTACCATGGGTGGAAAACATCACCTGATGACAGTAATAATGGTGCTGGTGTGACGGTAATGATCATTTCCCAAACAGAATGAAGAGCCGCTGTTCTCTAAAGACGGTCTGAGGCTGTTCTTCACCAGAGCAATCCCACAGGGAGGAAGAGGGAAGTTCTTCCACATCTCCATGTCCATCTCACAGGTACAATCTTCAGCAAAGTGTGTTAAAGCAGGGCTTTTTCAAACGTTTTGATCTGTATACTGTATCCAGTGTAGACAGTGTCAGTAATTATAATGACTATTTGCTTTTGATGCGAAGCGACTGAACGCCAGTGGGCGGGGCCTATGGTGCAAAGATGTAAAACTATTTGTCGATGTCTTGCTCTTGAGGCAGAAATATGACATCATGTGTGACATCTCAAATCCCCCAATATCCAAACGAGCTTCATTAAATGCTTTGTTTATAATGAGGAGGACATTTTAAGCTCTGAAATTTGCAGGATGTTTTTCACAATTGCTAAGACATTAAACCTCATTCTCTGTACCAAATTATCAAAGGCCCAAAACCTATTTGTTGAGTAAATCACCCTGTCTGAAAAACATTAAACAAGTTCAGGCAGTTAGACACCATTTGCAAATCTCATGCTCTGATTTGCAAAACTCTAAACACATTCTCACTCGCTAAAACACATTTTGCACTTTAATGCACTTGTGTTGCAAAATGGTAAACACAAGTGGCAAAAGTTAAACTACAACACAGTTGTCATCGTTTACACACAACGACTCAGAATGGTTCACACTTGTTTCTAATGATGTGATCAAACCAACTGTACAAAATATAAGCCATTTTAGAGTGAATTTTGAAAGCAACAATGGATGGAAACAGTCTGAAAGGGAGAGGAGGAAGAGTATGTGGACGAGGAGGAAGAGGAAGAGCCAGGCGTGGACAGTGTCAAGGCTGGATCTGGAACACTAGAGGGTTTTTCCCTTTGTCTGTCAAGAGACAACATTGTCTGTGATGTGGACAAAGTCCTCTGGCTGGACTCAACATGAAGGCATGAGGCAGAATGAATCTCTCACTGACCTTGATTTTGCTGCACAACTTCTTTAAGTGTATAGAAACATGTTTTCATTTAGAGTTTTCTTTGACATTTTGGGCTTTTGCAAGTGCTGATTATACAGACATTCCATACTATACAATGTTCAATAAAATAATTGCAGCATACACAATATATTCAGCTTACTTATTTGCGATTACCATACTTGTTTTGTAATCAAATGTAATCAAAAGCAGAGAAATGTCCAAAGATCAGGGCATATTTGATTTGTCATGTCATGACCCCTTTAATACAAACAAGTTTCTTCATTTTGCCAAGGCGATTGGTTTTGTGATATTTTTTGAACTAATCACGTTTTTACTGTCGACAGCATTTAATTGATGAATTACTTAATTTCTTCAGACGTGTTCATGTCTCTTTTAATGACAACACATTAATAACATTGTATTATTCACAATCTCGATTTCCATTCAGTATGACTGATGTCTGTTTAATTTGTTTTGTTCATGAAGCCCAACAGCAGCACAGATTCTCTGCAGTCGATCACATCAGGAGACTGGGACGTCACGCGGGTTCTGGCATATGATGAAGACAGCCAATTAATGTGAGCGAATCCACCAACACAACACACTGAACATCAATGATTCATTAGTCATTAGTCAAAGTATGTGCCCTTGTGAAAAAGTGTTTTAAAAAAACTCGTCATGCTTTTAAGATGTACACTTACTTTGATGTGTTGATTAACATAGTAAAGCACATGTAAAGTACTTGATTGTAAATTTAACTGTAGTGTTAACTGTAGCGATTTAAAGGTTATACATTTTAAATGTACTACAGTGCGATTTGATTGTTACAAAATATGAGAGGAAATTTAGGAGGAAAAACTATATTTCAAAACTTGTGTGTTCGCCAACAAAACTTTTGTGTTCCCCCAAGAAACTTGCGATTACTTTTACATTTATTCATTGAATTCATACTTCTATGATTAATCGCATCTAACATAAAAGTTTGTGTTTATATAATATATGTGTGTATATATATTATTAATTTTGGTAACACTTTATTTTACAGTGTCCTTGTTACACGTTACATGTAGTTACTGTAGTAATAACTATAAATTATGCATAATTACATGCAACTAACCCCAACATAATCCTAATCCTAGCCCTAGAGTAAGTACATGTAGTTAATTATTAATACTCAAATTAGTAACAAAAATATTCAAAATACTCTTAATTAGTACTTAAATGCATAATTACACTGTAACATGGACACCTTAAAATAAAGTGTGACCTTACATTTATATACATCATATATATGTATGTGTGTGCGTGTCTGTCTATATGTACATATATACAGTATATGTGTATAAATATGTGTGTGTAAATATACAGTATACACACACACAGACCTATATAAAATATATATACATTTTATAATATATATACACACACCTGATATAATGTAATCACCAACTTTTATGTTAATTGCGATTAATCAATTTGACAGCACTAATTCATTTAGCGGATGCTTTTATCCAAAGCGAAGAATACAACAGTTGTACAACAAACAACAGTCCTTTAGAATAGTACAAGCTTTTTGTGGAAAGCATTTTGAGAGCGGACACAAAGTTTCTTGAGGGAACGCAAAACATTTGAGAGAGAACACAAAAGCATTGACATATATATTTTTTCTCCC
Source organism: Rutilus rutilus (assembly GCF_951802725.1). NCBI lineage: Eukaryota > Metazoa > Chordata > Actinopteri > Cypriniformes > Leuciscidae > Rutilus > Rutilus rutilus. The sequence goes on from NC_140228.1 coordinate 23,515,342, forward strand.
ATCTCATATCGTTTCCATCCCCATGTCCCTTTAGGGGCTCCGTAACTTTCAATAGAAATGACATTAAAGTATATTTTAGTATACAATATATGCTTGTCAGTACATTTGGCAGTACACTTGAACCATATTTCAAAGACAATAGACGCAATTATGAACTTACATACAAAGTTGTACTTAAATCCTACTTAAGTGTGTCAAAAAGCACTATAAAGTTCAGTGCTTTTTTTAATTTAATACACATTTAAGCTATAATACATTTTATTTAATTGCAATTAACATGCAAATAAGTGCCCGAAAACATTACATACATTTTGTAGTTGTATTGTGTGAAGTGTAGTCCTGTTTCACAAGTGTATAGATTCTTTGTACAGATTATACATAGTGTTACATGTACTATGTTTTGATGTTATATTTTTTGTTTGAATAGATATTTCCTCAGTACTGAGGATGACCCTAAAAGAAGACATCTCTACAGGTACATATATATTCAAGTCTTGGTTGATGCTGTCACAGGCTTGTTCTCGCTGACAGTGTTAATGTGTCTGTGGTTGTTCCAGCGCAGACACAGTGGGCTCCTTCAACCGCCGCTGTCTGTCCTGTGACTTCACTGACAGCTGTGGGTATGTCACTGGCTCCTTCAGTCCCAGCATGGACTACTTTCTGCTCAACTGTAAAGGTAGACATCTCTTCCTATCTCTTTTGATCTCAGTATATGCACATTTATGTCATGTATAGTAGTAATTAGGGTTCCACTTTATTTCGATAGTCCACTTTAAACATTCTACTAGCTATAAGTAACTTTGCAACTACACGTCAACTAACTCTCATCAGAGTAGGTTTGGGTTAGTCGAATAAGTTGACTTGTAGTTGCCAAGTTGAAGGAGAATCAAAATAAAGTGTTAGCCGATATTAAGCATACAGTCTACTAATACTCTAATGAGAGTTAGTTGACATGTAGTTGCAAAGTTACTTATAGTACTTAGAATGTCTAACTAACTACTTCTACAGAAGTGGAAATAAAGAAAGGGATGGAGACAGTGAGAGTGGACTCATTGTTAGAGAGCACTGTGTTATTGTTCAGCTGTGAAGGCCCCATGCTGCAAAGTGCATTGATTATTTGCAAAAGCTTGTTTCCATAGCAGCTGAATTGTTCTGAAGGCAGTCTGGAAGGCCTGAATGCTGCTATGGTCGTATATTGAACTGTCATGAGCGAACTCCTTGAGTAATGTCGTGTTTATGATCCGTGCTGTTGTGGCACTCATAAAAGCTTCATCGCTGATGCTCGTTAACAGAAGTTTGTATGCACCTTTTTCAGTTAAGTGACACAGCAGTCTTAAAAAACAAACTTTGGAGCACTTTAGAGCACTTGTAAAACAAATGGATAAACTGGTTTGCTAACATGTACAGCTGAAGCATAAGCTCTGACTTAATACATAATCATGCACCTTTGACTATTACTTTTAAAAATTGTTCAGGTTTTTGGTTACACTTTACTCCGATGGTCCGCTTTAGACACTCTGTTAAGTGTTGGGTTAGGTGTTTGGTTTTGAGTTAGTTGAAATAGCTGACGTAGTTGCAAAGTTACTCATAGTCATTAGAATGTCTGTTGGTGGACCAACACAATAAAGTATTTGCAGATATTAAGCAGACAGTCTACTAATATTCTAATGAGAGCTAGTTTACATGTAGTTGCAAATAGTCAATAGTCAAATAGTATTGTCAATAGAATGTCTAGATTTAGTAGGAAGGCAAGTAGACAACTAGAAATTGAAAGTCATATTGTACATTGGCAAAAAATATACTTTGGACCAATTAGAAAAGAAAAAAAATACTCTAATTTGTAAGTCAAATTTATTCGTTTTTCTCAAATTATCTTTATGGTTTGGTTCAAAGCTTACATTGATTTAATTAAAAAAAACTATTTACCAATATTTTCATATTTTCCCAGAAACAAAAATATACATGCATTGTAAAATGTTTATTTATTATAAAAACCATATACCATAATCAATATATTTTCTTTAGACACAAGCCAATATTTTGATATTTTTAATGTTACTTTTGTTTGTTTTTTACAACTTATTTCACCATAAACAAAGCATAAGTTAACTATAATATGAAATTAGTAGTAATTTGATTTAAGATAAAACTAAAAACTATTAATATTTTTTTTAGGTAAGGTTTAATTTTTGTTTTGTTTTTTACTATATATAAATATGGGAATATTCTTTTTTGAAAGACCTTCAAGTGTATCGTAATTTATATTTAGAATATGCATCATCTTTTCTGTTATGTAGTAAGTAAAGCAGAAAAGTTTCGTTTCAAGTATTTTCTCTGTGGAGTGTAATTTGCTTGTAGCCAACCTGAACAAAACAGGTTTAAATCAGAAACCATGACTTTTTTTTTGCTTTTTTTTTCAGTATAACTGCACAACTTTCCTTAACAAGAAAGCACAAATAATGCTGAATGTGTTACGTGCTGAAGTTCAATACTTCATAGGTTAGGGTTTGTTCAAATAAATCCCACTGATAATAATTTCAAATTGGTCATCAAAGTTCAAGCCCAAAAATGTATTTGAACCAGTTGCTTCAACAGTTGTGATATAAGTATACTGAATGCAGTATGCATGAACAATGCACAATGGCTACAGAATTACTGTAGAATTACTGAAGAATAACTGATTTATCTGTTATTCTGTAGTAACAGATAGCTGTAATAACTGTAGTAACAGTTATTCTGTAGTAACAGGGCTGTAGAATTATCCTCAAGAATTACTGATTAAAAAAAAAAAAAAAAAAAATCTCAAGCAAACTTGCACAAAGTATTTGCTGGAACTATAAAAAGCAATGCATGTCTTGTATCATTATTTATTGATTGTGTTTGTGTGTTGTCAGGCCCTGAGGTTCCGTATGTGGCAGTTTACAGCACCTACGACAGACAGAGTGAGTATCCAGCAGCCTTTCGACTGTCTGTCTCGCGCGTGTGTGTGTGTGTAGGGTTGGGGTCATGCTTCTGTCTTTTGACTGCTTATCACTGAGCATCGTGCACACACATTCAAGCACAGGCCACATGCACACTGCAGAGACTTGTGTCGTCACCACATTTCTTTTTTTTTAAATGGGACCTATTATGCCCTTTTTCAAAGTCTTGATTTTGTTTTTGGGGTCTACTAGAGTAGGTTTTCATGCTTGAATGTTATGCCATTCCCTTACTAACTTCCCTCCATCTCATCCACTCAAATGTACGTCATTGTTTATGTTGCATGAGTGCCCACTACTGGCGGAACCCCTGCAATGTGTTTAAATGGAGCGCCCGAAGCCCTTGAACACTTGGAATCTGCAATGGAGCAGATGTATTATATGTGGGGGTTTTTTTCGTATGAATTTTTTTTACCCACCATTCTATAGACCTCCTATAAACAGTCAGGTATATAGCTAAAAGTATTATGCAGTTAAATGTCAAAACAACTCAATTGAACTCAACTCAACAGTGCAATGTAATTATACATTACATTGTGTAGGGTGGGGTAAATTAAGCACGATCTGCTGTGACGTCACAATTATGTTGCATTGTGGTCTATGGATCTGTCTGAAGTGTACATGTTGAGTAGACTCGCTCCCTCAGTCAAAACCAAAGGGTCGAGGGTCTGTCCAAATAAACTTCCCTTGCCCAATTGATGAAGTCGAATGCACTTCAAAATGACAGTGGGGATTCCCCAAGAGGAAGTGCTTAGGGAAGTTTATGAGTGTATTTTTGTGAGTGCCCTAGTCAGTCTGTAACACTCTGGGGTAACACTCTACTTTACTACCATAGTACGATGCATCATTGAAGAAATCAACTAGCTAGTCACGACTGTTTCCCGAAACCGTATTGTCGCAAATTGGTCGTTCAACCATGTTGGTAATGATGTCACGCACGTGGTGGAGTAAAAACTTATTTTAATGAATCTGTTTGAGATCAAATTAATGCTAGATGTTTTGCTATAAACTACTTTGAGGACTATTTCTAATTTTTCTCAGTTATTTTGCTTTATTTCCAGATTCAATCATTTGCTCGTTCTTGCGTACTAGAGCACGTTCGCACATGCGCACTCTTCAAAAATGGTGCTTTAAATCTCTTGACAAACTAAACGACATAAATTACATTTGTATGTATTCCAAATAAAAGACACAGGTTGTACTGAATGTCAGCTTGCTTATTTTGCTCAAGATAAGGATTTATTGAGTCTAGGGCTGCAACGATTCATCGATTTACTCGATTACAAAAATTCCTCGAGGCAAAAACTCTGCCTCGAAGCCTCGTTAAATTCCTATGACGCGCACTATACGCGCAGGGATCTGATTTCACACGGACCGTTGTTCAGTGTTCAGGAAGCACAATAGCGCGTGATACATTTTGAATTTAGTTGGCGCGATGGCGGACAGTAAAGATGTCCATAAAGTTTGGGATCGCTTCCTTCCAGCGTCGCTGAAACAAGGTAACGATTCTGTCCCCCGCATTTTTTTTTAACCCAGCGCCAATATTTCCGCCCGTGCCGAAGCCTATACATTGATGTTCGCTGATTTTAATCCCATACTGTATTTGTAGTGATGTCGTGATGCGGTTTGACTAGATATGATGTTTAGCTTTGATGTTTTAAAGTAGTAAATGTATGTTCAACTGCAAGAGAGTATAGCCTAAAAAAGAACCCCTTCACACACACACACACACACACACACACACACACACACACACACACACACGCACCCTCGTCTCTCTCACGCGCCAGTCAGACCAATTGCGGCAATGCATCACATATGCTCAAACTTTTATGTAGCCACGCAACAATAATTTCAGCATGCATTCACTGTATACACCGGGACGTGATGGAGGAACAAATATTGCATTGCAGTCTTTGCGAGACCTTGTTTGTCACGTCTGCCAAATAGTTACAGACAACAACAAAAAATGAAACTCCCCAGCCTGCTTCTCCAAATCCACTCGTACTTTTGGGGAAGACATAATCGGCTACCAAAGTAATTGAGCATAGAACATTTTCAATTAACAAAAAAATATAATACTACAAAACGTGCTAATATACTTCAACTAGCCTAAGTGAGAAACAAAATGCTGTTCTTTTTAACATATTTGCAATAAAACATTCCCCTTTTTAAAGCTACACTTATTTTTTTATAAATTGTATACATTGTGTACCTGTTTGGCTTGATATTTTATATTCATTTAATTTATTTTTGTTCTCCGGTGGGTAATTTGCAGAAGGTGCAATCCTTTTTTTGTAATGTTGTATTAAGAAGACAAAACTAAGGCCAAATGGCCTTTACTATTTAAGTTTGTATTCATAGTTTTACATGTTATACATGTTTTACAGTATAAAGTTGACTTAACTGTATTGTTATATAATTGTTGGCACTGGCACTTATAAACACTAAATGGGTAAAAAGTACAATAAATAGGCTTACTTTTGGAGCCAAATGTTGGAGTTGGATTAAATAGCTCTGTTTTTTTTTGTGTGTTTTTTTTGAGAAATAAAAGCCAAATGCTTGATTATTTTACAGCCACATCATTTTCGTTATGCATTATTTGTTTTGGTTGTTTAAAAACAAATTTTTTTATCCGATTACTCGATTAATCGATCGATAAAGTGCTAGATTAATCGATTACAAAAAGAATCGATAGCTGCAGCCCTAATTGAGTCCACATGTCATGCAAACTAGAAACTATGCTTCTAACCAAAGGTGGAGAGCTGTCGATGGTTTCGGGAAACACCGATTCGTTGAACTGTGCTGATAATGACGGAAGTTGTGACCATAGTTGGCAAACTATGCTTTTGGGAAACGCACCCCTGTTTAGTTCCTGTCTCTATGAAGCTCCTCTTTCCGAAAAGTGCAACGTGCTCTGATTGGTCGGCTGGACCAGTGTTTTGTGATTGGTCAACCGCTTAAAGCGTGTTTCGGAAATGTCACACCCCTTTTCCATAACAGCGAGTTTCAACACACTATTAACGCAACTCAACCAGGCCTTGCCCCATTTTTTTATTATTATTTAAATGTGGAATATTGTGACGTGATTGTTTCCAGAGGAAAACTCAAGACTACAGTCGAGGCATTTCAGGGGGTTCAGAAATAGTGCTCACTGATATAGAGAAAAACTCCCTTTGGAGTGGAGTTTCTAGCCTTTTTCATGCTCAAACAGCAATATTATACATTAAAAAAAAGTTGAAAAACTGCATGCTCTCTCTGTACCGTAATGTATGGGTTGCTGAGAGCAACTATGGTGGAGAGAAATAGTCTCAAAGTTGAACGTACATAAGAAAAGATGGTAGATTTCAAATTGCAGTCTTCTGGTGTTCATGAGCCAGCTGAGCAAGTGCTGTTGAGATTAATTCCTTTCTACAGGTATCAGTGTCAGTGTCTGGATGAATTAGTAATAAGAGCCATTATAGACACAGACTACCGTTCAAAAGTAGTTAATATTTTTATTCAGCAAGGAGCATTAATATATTCATTTAAAAAGATCTTGAAAAAAGTGTATCATGGTTTTCACAAAAATATTAAGCAGCACAATTGTTTTCAACATTGATAATAATAATAATAATAAATGTTTCCTGAGCACCAAACCAGCATATTAAAATGATTTCTGAAGGATCATGTGACACTGAAGACTGGAGCAATGATGCTAAAAATTCAGCTTTGCTGCCACAGGAATAAATTACAATGAATATATGCTTTTTATATATGCTATAGATATATAAGCTTTGCAAATCTACACTATAATTTATTAGGCTGTTAATAGAAAGAAAGTACAACAGCACTGTAGTGCATTTCAGTGGATGTATAATACATGCAGTTAACATTTTATTTTGTGGCTCTCATCTGTACCATTATCATCCCTCCCACATCTTGGCTTCTAGCAGGTAAAGAAACTCTTTTTATGAGTGGACCATTTTTCCTATTTATGTGGTGCAGACCGATAGCAGCCGAAAGTTAGAAAGGGCATCAAATCATAGGGAACTACTCAGAGAAAGTTTCCCACTTTTCATTTTCGGTGAGAAGGTCAAACAGAACGAATAGTGGCTGCAGTCCTGTAAAACTGCCAGAATATTGCGTGTGCACCTGTAGGAAATGAGGACAAACTAAATGTTTGTAAATATGTTGACAAATATAAACATACAATATAAAAACAGAAATCACATAGGGAAAATATATATTAACATTTTAAGAAGAATGCTATTGCGTCTCGGAGCGAATGGCGATTTCTTCAAAATCGGTTCGTATCCAGAACCGTTGGTGTTTTTGAATGCCGGAACCGTGCGGAATTCCTAATTTTCGGTTCCGAAAACGGTTCTGGTGCGATGTTGGGGCAAAGTGCTGGGAGCTTAAATCCTTTAATAGCGACGTCTCACCTCATGAATATTAAAATAGTAATGAATGCACTGAAAAGCCCTTGCGCTACTCATATTTGTTTTGTGTCAGATATCAACGCAGAGAGATTATAAAGACAGAAGAACTGCACGATTACTCTTTTAAAAGATCTCGATCTCCTCGATTCAAACACCCACACGATCTTATTCCTATATGACAAAACTTCACACCGGAACATTCTAATATGTTTGAGCTGTCGTTGACCCAGAGAGAGCGATTGTCGATATATATGAAACAGCTTTACTTTCAGTCTTTTCAACCACACAGTATCGATATTTCTGTGTTACAAATATTCAAATGATCACAGAAGTTCTAAGAAAAAAGTTTATAGTTCGAGTATAAACACTGATGTCTGCGGTAGCAACCAAAAAAGAGTAAAGCACCTTTTCAAAGTCGCTCCAAATAACATCATCATCATCATCATCTTCTTCCGCTTATCCGGGGCCGGGTCGCGGGGGCAGCAGTCTAAGCAGGGATGCCTAGACCTCCCTCTCCCTAGACACTTCCGTCCGCTCTTCCGGGGGGACACGAGGCGTTCCCAGGCCAGCCGGGAGACATAGTCCCTCCAGCATGTCCTAGGTCTTCCCCGGGGCCTCCTCCCGGTGGGACATGCCCGGAACACCTTCCCGGGAAGGCGACCAGGAGGCATCCGGAAAAGATGCCCGAGCCACCTCAGCTGGCCCCTCTCGATGTGGAGGAGCAGCGGCTCTACTCTGAGCTCCTCCCGAGTGACCGAGCTTCTCACCCTTCTCTAAGGGATCGCCCAGCCACCCTACAGAGAAAGCTAATTTCGGCCGCCTGTATCTGGGATCTTGTCCTTTCGGTCATGACCCACAGCTCATGACCATAGGTGAGAGTAGGAACGTAGATTGACCGGTAAATCGAGAGCTTCGCCTTGCGGCTCAGCTCTTTCTTCACCACGACAGACCGGTACAGCGACCGCATTACTGCAGAAGCTGCACCGATCCGTCTGTCAATCTCCCGTTCCATTCTTCCCTCACTCGTGAACAAGACCCCAAGATACTTGAACTTCTCCACTTGAGGCAGGAACTCTTCACCAACCTGAAGTGGGCAAGCCACCCTTTTCCGACTGAGAACCATGGCCTCGGATTTGGAGGCGCTGATTCTCATCCCAGCCGCTTCACACTCGGCTGCAAACCGTCCCAGTGCATGCTGAAGGTCCTGGTCTGATGGGGCCAGCATGACAACATCATCTGCAAAGAGCAGAGATGAAATCATGTGGTCCCCAAACCTGACACCCTCTGGCCCCTGGCTGCGCCTAGAAATTCTGTCCATAAAAATTATGAACAGAACCGGCGACAAAGGGCAGCCCTGCCGGAGTCCAACATGCACCGGGAACAAGTCTGACTTACTGCCGGCAATGCGAACCAAGCTCCTGCTCCGGTCGTACAGGGATGACCAAGCAAAGGGCCCCGGACCCCATACTCCCAGAGCACCCTCCACAGGATGCCGCGAGGGACACAGTCGAATGCCTTCTCCAAGTCCACAAAGCACATGTGGATTGGTTGGGCAAACTCCCATGAACCCTCCAGAACCCTGGAAAGGGTATAGAGCTGGTCCAGTGTTCCACGGCCGGGACGAAAACCGCACTGTTCCTCCTGGATCCGAGGTTCTACTATCGGCCGTGTTCTCCTCTCCAGTACCCTGGCATAGACTTTCCCGGGGAGGCTGAGAAGTGTGATCCCCCTATAGTTGGAGCACACCCTCCGGTCCCCCTTCTTAAAAAGAGGGACCACCACCCCGGTCTGCCAGTCCAAAGGCGCTGTCCCCGACCGCCACGCGATGCTGTAGAGGCGTGTCAGCCAAGACAGCCCTACAACATCCAGAGACTTAAGGTACTCTGGGCGGATCTCATCCACCCCCGGTGCCTTGCCACCGAGGAGTTTCTTGACTACCTCTGTGACTTCAGCTTGGGTGATGGACGAGTCCACCTCTGAGCCCTCAGCCTCTGCTTCCTTAATGGAAGACGTGTCGGTGGGATTGAGGAGATCCTCGAAATATTCCTTCCACCGTCCGATGACATCGCCAGTCGAGGTCAACAGCTGCCCACCTCCACTGAAAACAGCATTGGTAGGGCACTGCTTCCCCTTCCTGAGGCGCCGGACGGTTTGCCAGAATCTCTTCGAGGCCGACCGGTAGTCCTTCTCCATGGCCTCACCGAACTCCTCCCAGGCCCGATTTTTTTTGCCTCCACAACCACCCGGGCTGCAGTCCGCTTGGCCTGTCAGTACCCGTCAGCTGCCTCAGGAGTCCCACAAGCCAGCCAGGCCCGATAGGACTCCTTCTTCAGCTTTACGGCATCCCTTACTTCCGGTGTCCACCACCGGGTTCGGGAATTGCCGCCTCGACAGGCACCTTATGGCCACAGCTCCAATGGAGGTGAAGAACATGGTCCACTCGGACTCAATATCTCCAGACGAAGACCAGATCTCCGGTCGAAGCTCTGCCGGAGGTGGAAGTTAAAGATCTCTCTGACAGGGGATTCGGCCAAACGTTCCCAACAGACCCTCACAGTACGTTTGGGTCTGCCGAGTCTGTCCAGCTTCCTCCCCCGCCATCGGATCCAACTCACCACCAGGTGGTGATCAGTTGACAGCTCCGCCCCTCTCTTCACCCGAGTGTCCAAGACATACGGCCGGAGGTCAGATGAAACAACCACAAAGTCAATCATTGACCTCCGGCCTAGGGTGTCCTGGTGCCATGTGCACTGATGGACACCCTTATGCTTGAACATGGTGTTCGTTATGGACAAGCTGTAACTAGCACAGAAGTCCAATAACAGAACACCACTCGGGTTCAGATCAGGGGGGCCGGTCCTCCCAATCACGCCCCTCCAGGTGTCACTGTCTATGGCCACGTGGGCGTTGAAGTCCCCCAGTAGAACAACGGAGTCTCCAGTCGGAGAACTGGGGGGGTGTGGCGCAATGGATAAGACACATGCCTTTGGTGTGAGAGACCCGGGTTCGAATCCACTGTGAGACACCAATGTGTCCCTGAGCAAGACACTTAACCCCTAGTTGCTCCAGAGGCGTGCGACCTCTGACATATATAGCAATTGTAAGTCGCTTTGGATAAAAGCGTCAGCTAAATTAATAAATGTAAATGTAAATGTAAGAACTCTCCAGCACCCCTCCCAGAGACCCCAAGAAGGCCGGGTACTCTACACTGCCGTTTGGCCCATAGGCGCACACGACAGTGAGAGACCTATCCCCGACCCGAAGGCGCAGGGAAGCAACCCTCTCGTTCACTGGGGTGAACTCCAACACATGGCGGCTGAGCTGGGGGCTCCAAATAACTTGTATTGATAACATCTGATGCTTCAAAACATTCATAAAGACGACTGTTAAATCTGCAGTCCGTAACTTTTTTGTGTTCAGACTTGACAAAATTTGTAAGCCTGTAATAAGCGTTTATACTCTGACTAATTTACACCGGTCGGGTCGTCACTGCTGCGGAGTATCCCAGTGCCTGTGTGACTCATCATAGACATATACAGAGATAAGTAGCTCCGTCTACAATGTTTTTCCACAAGATGCATGCAGTTCTGTTTCTTAACTGCTAGAGCACTGATTCATCCAGTAATAAAATAAGTGAAGTCTTTATGAATCAATCATTCAAACCGATTCACCTGTCTGGATCGTACATGTGTGTTCAAGCATATTCTACCCTTTCTGAGAGGATATTCTCCACTGCTGGAGATACAATATGCTAAGAGAGGTCCCAAATTCTCCAGGAGAATGCAGACATTTTTATTGTCCATCAGAAAAAAAAGATTATTATTGCAAAAATTGCTAAATAATATGTTTAATTTGTTGACATTACCAGTCTGTTAAACTCATTTGACAAGTATAAGAAATAAACACAAAAAGGATTGTGCATATTCCTCTTACTACTATTTTTTTATTAGTTGTTTTAATCATTTTTATTGAATGGGAACCGGAACCGAAACCAGAATCGTTTGGCGGAACCGGAATCGGAACCGGAACCGAATAATTAAATATCAGTCACTGTTCTGTTCTGTTTCAGTTCAGTGTCCGGTATTGTCTATGTTAAGTTTGTGTTTTGCTCTCCGTTTTGCCATTCTGTTGGAACTATTGAAAATAAACCTTTGTACTTAATCGTATCCATCTTCCTCATCTGTCTGCCAGCAATCACCCATGAAACATGGAATGAAGATTTTAAGTGACCCAATTAAGTAGTCTCAAAGTGAATTTTAAAACTCTCCCTGCCTTGATTCAGGTATTCATATTCATATATCCATTCATACAATAAGATTTCATTTATTTTAGTGTCACACAATTGAGTTGATAGATTAAAGCTCGCTATTAGCTAGCAATAACACATATTAGTATCTTAAATGCTAAGATTTACATGCTCCTTCAGCTATAGCAGTTATAAATTACTGAATCAGTCCACAGCCTAACCAAATATTCCACTCTTTTTTTGAAAGAAATTGAAATTAAATGGATCTAATAATTCCAATGTAATTGAACATTAAACACAATTACACACTATCCAGTCTTTCCCTTGTCTCATTTTCTCAAAAACACATAATATAACACTTATTTTCAACATTTATTCTCTTCTGCCGCCAAAATCTTGTCCGCCAAAATCAAGCCTATATATATTTCATGCCCCATGCCATGAATGCTGGTTTAAATTTATTCACTTCGAGAGTTGTCATGGCTGAAATCCCTTTGTGGGAGACTATTGATAAATCTGAGCAGACCACTTTCAATGTTTTGATGGTGCCTGGGGGCTCAATGTTTACACTTTTGGGGAATATAAATCAATAAATGTCATCCTAATAGTAGTCCATGAACAATAAAATGGGTTAAGAGAATGTATTTTAAAATAAAATAAAAATCTCACGTACTTCACCTTTAAGCACTCAAAAAAGGGAGAAGTTCAGGAAGAAGCTCTCATTACCAACCTCTGCACAGCCAGACTCACACACACAAACACACACACTCATCTCATTGCATTATATTCCCACAGCATGTCAATTGACAAGCAGAGCTCCTCCCAGGCTTACCATAGTCCAAAATGTGATTGAGTCTCCATACACACGCCTGCGCTGGCACACAGAGAGCACTCACAGATGATTGGATTATTGCCAGACACGCCATTCCTTCCATAAACTGTGACCTCTCTGTGTAAGAGGCTGGTAATTGTGTTATGTATATTATATCCTGTAAGCCCACCGATATCACAACGAGCGTGTGATTCAGTGTGACGGTCCATCACAGAAGTCATTTCACAGAGCTCACATCTGTGTGTGTGTGTGTGTGGAATGTTTATGAACACTGTTTGTTTGCAAGTTCGTCTAAAGTTCTTGCCCTGTCATTTAGATTTTTTTCCCCCTCCATCCCCTTCACTGCTGGATTCTTTCAGTAAATGCTATGTGACACCAAGGTCAAAGTCAGATGACTTACACAGAATACGGATCCTTCTCCATGTTTACGTCCAAATCATTGCTGTTTTTTTTTTTTTTCAAATGTGCAGCTATGTCAATAGCACTGGTGCAATGGGAGCAAGTGTGCTTTGCTGGGCTTGAGTCTGACCAGGAGCTGATAAGCCTGTCTTAAAATGAAACCCTCCATCGCAATGTTCTCTTAATTGTTTAGTGCTCTTCCAAGGCTCTATCACTGCTGCACAGATTGGAAGGTCTCTGTGTTTACAGCAGCACACATGATATCTGCTCATTTGAGTCCCTCTCTATCAGAAATGCCAGATGCTCACGGCCTCTCACAACCTCTGAACATCTACAACTGGTTATCCTGCAACTGTTTCTCCTTTATGTCCCAGAGCAATTAGCTGCTCGTTTCAGCATGTTTGAGGAGGTTTTGTGCTTGCGGATACTTAGTTTGGATTTTGTTTGGAAACAATGGATTTTTCCTTGATTTGTTTAAAAGCTCTTAAAGGAATAGTTCTCCCTAAAATTACATTTATTCTATAATGCAATAATTATATAATGCATTTGAAACAAGTATAAGTACTGTATCTGTAAGGAGATGTTTAGCAGAATGTTCACGCTGCTTTTTCTTATTGAGACATATATTAAAACAAAACACCATAAAAGTTATACAGTCATATTTTAACTTTAAAGAAATATTACATTTTCAATACAAGCTAAATCGAAAACAATTGTGGCATCATTTTGATGAATTTTTACTTATCTCTCCTTTCCTTTACAAAAATGGAGGTTACAGAGCCTCTTACAATGGAAGTAAATGACAAATCAGAAATGTAAAGGTTATTATGTGCTAAAAGTTGTGTTTTCTTATTATTTTAGCTGTTATTTGTCATTTTTACATTTTAGGATTTTAGGTGTCAGCTGCTGTCTTGGCAACAATGTTGTAACTGGCTATAACTGTGCAGAAAATGTTTTACACTAAAATCAGGTTAACACTTGCATTGATTATAGTCTGTTTAACAGTGAGTATTTTACAAATTGTTTACAAATTGGCCCCATTAACTTCAATTGTAAGTGCCTCCATGCATGCAACATTTGTGATTTTTTTAAAAGAAAAGGAGAGAAGTCTAAATGTATTTGAGATAGTCAACATAATACTGGAGCCTGGAATATTCCTTAAGAGTAACAGACCAACATTTAAGTCATTATTTACAGAAAATATTTCCCTCTGCCATACCTTTTATATCTAATTTGCTCTTAAATAAAGACATGGGTCATATGAGCGATGCAAAATGTTGGTTGTTGCAAAGTGTGAATACATTTTAGGATTTATGATTAAGGGCAAGATTGTGGAGTGTAAGAAGCATGAATATTTAGCTAAATAAAGAAAACCATAAAGGTTAAATCATAGAATGATTGTTTTTTTGGTTTTTTTTTGTTTCTGCAGAGGTGCGTGACATCGAGTTGAATCTGAGCTTGAATAGAACGGTGAACTCGCTGCAGATGCCGAGAGTGGAATACACGGAGATAAACATAGAGGATTACAGTATGTTAACCAAAACTGCTCCAAAATGATTTAAGAGGGATATTAATATTATATAGATGCAGATGGATGTCTCTCATTGTCATACACAGGACTCAGCATGCAGATCCTGAAACCTGCAGGCTTCATAGAAACCTCACACTACCCACTTCTGCTCCTCATGTGAGTAAATGGCAATTTCATGCAACATTTTCTTTTCTGTTCTTTACAGGCCCTATGTCTTTCTACATAACAACACACACAACAACAAACAAATTCGATATGTACAATGTGTGTGAGTGTCCCAACAGTTTCTCTGAACTCTCCCGAACTTCCATCATGGTTGAATCCCTCATTAAAAAGTCAATACCCTTCTCTTACATGTTATTTTTCCCCAGAGTCCCACTTATAATGTTATTTAAGGTTTCTTGCACCTAAAACCTAATTTAGTTATTAATGTATCTGGTTTTCCACTGTTTCTTCACGTTTCTGTATGTAAATTACCTCTTTTACGATTGGCTAAAAAATAGTGACCAATATAAATGCCAATGTTTGCCTATTTTCAATTATGCCCGATTGGAGGGTTGGTTAAGAGAAATGATGAGTCCACCAAATGTCAGCTCAAAATTCTTCCAACAGCCTTGTAAATGTTTTAATAAATATGAATAAATGAATAAATAAAGATGTAATAATTATTATTATTACTATAAAAAAGAAAAACAAAATTAAAATGTTTTTTTTTTTTTTTAAATTGTGGAAAACAAAAAAGTATAAAAAATATTTTATATTATGTTATTGTAACGAGTGGCTGTATAAAGTGCACAATGACAAGGAGAATCTAACAGAAACACTTTATTTAACAATTCTAACTATCACAGAAAAACACTACTGTGTAAACTCAAACGAGAACAAACAATGAACAGAGGAAACAGAGTAATCAACAGAACTAAGAACAGGTGAGGAACTTATGAATAACCATGCAAACCTACTAACAAACATAACTCGGAACAGGGAAAAGAATGAAAACCAAACCAAAACAGCATTAGAACGTAACAGTTGTGTTATGTATTTTACTGATTTCATTCAATATTTTATAAAAATATATTTATCTGCATCTGAATAGAACCAATGCAATCAATAATGCTCAACCACTAGCATCAAAGGAATAACAACGTCATGCTAAGGTGCTGTATACCAAATAGGTGTCATTAATATGTAAATGGGGCAGTCAAATGTTAAAGTGCTCATTATTGAGACAATTTCTACTCTCTTTCATTTCTTTAGCAATTAAGTTTAAATAAATGGTTCGGGGAAGAAGCTTTACATCCTGAACTTTATATTTTGCCTGTAGTACAGTACGGTCTATTATATCACAGAGCAAATCCTATTTTCCATGATATGAGTCCTTTAAAGCGTGTGCTGCAGGTCATCCTATTAACACACAAACAGCAGTTCCTCTCCTGCACTGCGCTTCATGTCTCATCAAGAGTCAGAGTGTAACTCTGAAATGGACTTGAGTCGGTGCTATTAATCTTGTCTTTTCAGCCGTACACTTTCAGCCACTGTAATTACACCACAAATGAGTTCACCTGAAGCCCGCCTTCAATTAACCCACCCGCCGCACAGACAATCACCAGGGTAGGGTTGCACCAGCCGTTCGTAAGTTCTTTCTTAAATTGGAACGTAAAGTCCACACTAGAGAATTAGTAACTACTAGCTAGTTTGTAACTAACTCTGAACTTTATTCCGTTGCACCATTTGTTCGTAAGGCAGAACGTAGCTAGTAGGTCGTAAGCTCTCCGTAAAGTAATGCGTAGTCGCATAATATGACGTTTAGCCTCGATGATCCAATAGCAGCCTTCAAATACATGAGCAGATGTTGTGTTGAAATGCTGTGAATTTCAGTTTATCCTTCATTCTTTTGCTTCGCGTTACTAACGGTTTCCATTAAATACGATACTTGATCATGAATAGCTTAAGTGTTTTTATATGTAAATAACATTCAGAAACTGTATTTGAAATGAAATGAATAAGGATCAATAAATAAATATTGATACAAAAAAACATAAGAAATTATGTTTATTGATTTATGACTGATATTTGACATGCACAACATAGAGCGATGCACACAGCGGTGTGCTGTTTAGGATGGGTTTGTGTTAAAGATAGCCACACTAACAAAGTCATCTTTTCACATAATGTTCTCTCTCTCTTAAAATGTAAGCGAGTGTAAATGTCAGCATAATCATATACTGTATGTCTAAAGAATTGAAGTCTGTCAGGTAAAAGAAGAGCTTCTATTGATGCAGTTCAGTCTGTCTGATATTTTATTTCATCCGCTACTCCTGATCGGAGGCTGCCGTAAATATTTAGTTTATACTTAAGAGTTACACTTCAACTAAGTCTAATGGTGCAACGCAAAAATATTTAGAAGTGCGTAAGTCGTAAC
Source organism: Rutilus rutilus (assembly GCF_951802725.1). Classification (NCBI taxonomy): domain Eukaryota; kingdom Metazoa; phylum Chordata; class Actinopteri; order Cypriniformes; family Leuciscidae; genus Rutilus; species Rutilus rutilus. The sequence continues at coordinate 23,532,171 of NC_140228.1, forward strand.
TTAGTGTCCATTTACGTCAAAACTAGGCTAAGTTATAACTTACGCACAGCTGGTGCAACCGGCCCCTGTGCTCTCTACAGAGTGCAGGGACTGTAGAGAGTGTGTTAGGACTATAGTCTCAAAACCCAGTGAGCTGTCTACCAATCTTTGTGAAAAACGGATTATTATACTTAAAAAGAAATAAGTGTGAAGTGAATGTAATGTTTTCTGACACTTAATTGCATATTAAATGCAATCGAATGAAAATGTGTTATAGTTTAAATATATATTAAATGTAATTAGCTGAACTTTAGAGTACTTTTTAAACACACTTAAGTAGGATTTAAGTACATATTTGTATGTAATTTCATAATTACATCTATTGTCATTGAAAATTGATTAAAGTATATGCCATAGGGGTGGAACGAATCCCTCATGTCACGATTCGATACATGTCGCAATTCTGAACTCATGATACGATATTATTGTGATACTCCAAGACATATGGTTAAAGGTTAACGAAAAGTCTGTTCTCGTTAGTCTCTATGGTTTCCAATCAGTTAAGTCTTGTCAGATGTTCCTTGTTTAGTCTGCTTGTGTATTTATACTCCCTGTTCTGTTCTATCCCTTGTCGGTTATTGTTTGTGTGAACGTCATGTTGCACCCGAGTTTACTATTAAATGCCTTGTTTTTCTGAATATCCTTCGTCGTGCGCTTTCTTCAGCCCAGAAACGTTAAAGATTAACCGACTAATTTAAACAAAGATGAACTTGATGGACTCACCCACGCTGTAGCTTCTCCTCCGCCCGGAGAGCAGGCCCTATCTGGGTTACCTGGCCTGGATGATCCGGAATGGCGACCCCTCCCTCACAGCCAGCAAGCCTGAGGCGCCCACCGAGGTCGTTCCTGAACCAGCACCGGAGTCGACGCAGGCGAGTCAGTCCATCGCAGAGCCATCCTATTCCCACCCAGTTCCCCACCCTCACATCATTTTCTTCGCCGGTCCCGTCCGGAAGTCTTCCGTCCGCATCCCTGCCTGTCATCCTTATCCTGTCTCATGACCAGCCCCCTGGATCCGTCGGCACCACTGGTGTCGTGTAGCTCCTCGGCTCTGCTACCACCGCTCACTCCGTGCGGGTCATCCTCCGCACCTCGGGCTTCCCTGCCACCAGCTCGGCTAGAGGCCGAGTCCCCTGCTGCACCTCGGTCCTCCGGACACACACCTCCATCTCGACCTGTCAACCCCGTCGCCTTCACCTCGACCCACCACTCCTTCATCGCCTCCGTGGTCCGTCTGCCCGGAAGCTCCGCTGGGCTTGATCGCCACTCCAGGTCGGCCTTCGGCGGTCAATGTCCAGCTACAACCACGGACTTCCGGGATTCGGGCTGCACCCTGCACCCCTTCGGCACCCCTGGACTCCTCCCTTCCTCTGACCTCCCCGTCGGCCTCCCTCACCACATCGTCACCCTGATCATCCGTCTCCACGTCACCGCCTCAGTCCCGCAGATCAGCGGCTCAGCTCCCGTCTTCCAGGTCTACGGTGTCGCCATGGTCCGTCGGCCACTCAGCTCCGTGGGATCCTCAGTCACCCATGGTTCCGCCGCCGTAGTTTACTATTAAATACCTTGTTTTTCTGAATATCCTTCGTCCTGCGCTTTCTTCAGCCCAGAAACGTTACAGTACTGTTGATTAAAATACTCAATTTACAAGTAAACTTGGACTTTGTGCTGGTAACCCAATGCACAGGACAACGGTGACACCAGATAATATTCAAAAATATTCATGATTCTGAAGCTGAAAATACAGATTTATTTTAGACGCACTCTGTCACTGACCACATATATTTAAAATAATGTTGGCTACTTTTTACTGGTAACATAAGACATTTGGCATTACCAGGACCCACAAATATTACACCATTGCATTATTAATTATACATTATATTCAACATTATATATAGTAGTTTAATGAAGTATTGACACTAAAACTCTGAAAACTTGAATTTTTTTCTCACACAGCATTTTTATTTTATTTTGGGTGAACTATACACAATACACATTGTTTCATTTTTGTATTGCGATATATTGTGACACGATATATTGTTACACCCGAATGCCGAATGTACTGACCAGCATTTATGGTAAACTCTTTATGGGAAACTAACGTAAAATATACATTACAGTAATTTCTACTGAAACGTGTACGTTATGTATTTAAATATAGTTGTAATTGCACATTTGTAAGGATATAAAATTGTACATAATAATATAAAATAAACTTATAATCAATAAATAACTCATCAAAGTAAGTGTACTTCAGTTTCAAATTTCTTTTCCTTTTTCAGTTTTCATATATTCACTTGGAACATTACAGAACGTAGATAGCATTGTCATAAATGTTTTCCAGATAGGCAGCTTACTAAATTGAAACAGCCAGTTTGATCAAGCACAAATTAAATGCTTCTTTTCTTAAGAAAACCTAAAGGGTTAGTCTTTTTTTCTCCTTGGTTTGCCCTTCTCTCTCAGAGACGGGACTCCAGGCAGTCAGTCGGTCTCAGAGCAGTTCCACATTGACTGGGCGTCAGTGCTGGTCAGCAGTTTTGGGGTGGTTGCAGTGCGCTTTGACGGTCGTGGAAGTGGCTTCCAGGGGACTAACTTACTCCATAAGGTGCAGCGCAGGCTGGGAATGTTCGAGGAGAAAGACCAGCTGGATGTCCTCAGGTAGTTGAGCAGCCATCTGCGCCCTATACACACTGAACATCCATCAGTGCCAACACACAGCTGCACGAATGTACTGCATCTCCTTAACCGCGCGGCAGATCTTCAGTCATTTACATGTATACCATGGCCTGACTTCAAAACTCAGTGATATGATTGACACTGACTATTCAGTATGTGAGAAGGTCCTACAGTGGGCAGACCGTTTAACATTTTGTCTTTTGTGTCTGGCAGTGTTATGATGCAGGAGCCGTACATTGACAAGACTAGAATTGGAGCTTTTGGGCAGGTAAATACATACTGCATTTTACTGTTATTATCTGTCCAGACAGACATTTCTTTGCCTCTCTCATATGCACATGCATACATTAAAGATCTGTTCCAAACCAACTGCTTCGCTGTCTCTTAAGGGAATTGAATGGGCCTATTTACACTTTCACAATGTGCTTTTACTGATCAGATAGCTGTCTGATTTGTTAAAACTGTTTCATTTACACTTGGCCACATAAAAACCACAGATCTGGTGGGCCAAATCTTTGGCAATGTGTTTTGTCATATCCGGCTACTGGGAGCCAGTATAACATGCTCTCACATGCTTATTTTTTATCATTTTGGGAGGAGTAAAATTCACATATGTGACTTAAACAACTAGATGCATTTACTGTACACTTTTCCAGTTTCATTTGGAATGTGTCTCAAGCCACCTCCTGAAGTGGTTTAAGTGATTGGATTTAAAGCGTTTCACTGGGCATTTATACCTGGTCTTTTCACGATTGGATAGCATTTTGCTGTCCTGATTGACAGCTTAAAATATCTACATAGGCAGCTCACTAGGTTTTCGAACAGAGCTACATTGTCTGCGACCATTGAGGGTTCACTTAAAAGTGTGACTCATCCAACCGCAGTTGTGATGACGAGAGAGTCTACAGAGCCTGTCTGACTTTCAGCATGTCACATAAACTCTTCCTCTCTCACTAACTTCAGTCCTGAAGAAGAGCAGAACAAATTGGTTTCATGCAGTAAGAAGAACTTAATTGAGACCATCTACATTTCTGGCTACATCTTCGTTTTTTCCCATGCCTATTTCTTTCCTCGAAAGATAGATTTTTTTTCACAGGATTAATTAATGCATGTTCAAAGGCTGAATTTCCGCCTCATTTTAATGAGCACAGACAGTATCAGAAACTTCTGTAACTAGAAATGAAAGTGCGAGCTCTTGAGTCGAGTGTCTTGTGTTTCAGGTATATGGAGGTTACATCACCAGCCTTCTGCTCAGCTCTGAGGACTCCATGCTCAAGTGTGCTTCAGTGCTCTCGCCCATCACAGACTTTGCACTATATGGTAGGGGTTGTGTGTGTGTGTGTGTGTGCTTGTTTATATGACTCATGAGGACACAAATTTGTAAATGACATGGTTACATGGTATAATTACACTGGTATTACTGCATAAACATGGTTTATGAGGACATTTCCTGAGTCCTCGTAATTAAATTGGCTTAAAAAGCATGCTAAACAATGTTTTATTAAAAATGTAAAAATGCAGAATGTTTTCTGTGATGGGTAGGTTTAGTGGTGGGGTTAGTGTAGGGGGATAGAATATACAGTTTGTAAAGTATAAAAACCATTACACCTATTGAATGTCCTCATAATGATAGGTGCACCAACGTGTGTGTGTGTGTGTCTTAAGACGGGTGTCCAATCATGTTCCTGGAAGACAACTTTCCTGCAGAGTTTAGCTTCAATGCACCTGTCTAGAAGTTTCGAGTGACGCTGAAGACCTCGATTAGCTGGTTTAGGTGTGTTTAATTAAAGCTAGAGCTAAATGCTACGTTATCCGTCATGTTGTAATTACCGTAGTTTCCTGATGACAACACGTGACATTCTACTCGGAGCTGTTCACATCCTTGGACTGGCAACACCATCAACGCCTAAATGAATCTGCAGCAGAATGGTACAGCGGTCACATGGTACAAGTTCTCAGAAAATACCCAGTTATACATAACATTAGGTAGCTGTTGACTCTAGCATTATACTAGCTAGGCCATAACTTAAACACTGGGGATTTATTTATTTATTGGTAATGGTCTTTTTATTTACTAAATTAAATAATTAGAAGATTTGAATGGATTTAAGCGAATGAGGAAAAAGAACGAAGATAGTAAAAGAACATGGTTTTTAAATAATTTGAACTATTTCTAAATAATATTTTTATTTTAAAATAGGTATATGAATTAAAGTGAATATGTGCATAATATGTTGAAAACACAAAATGGCAAAATGTTTCTTGTCTTGTCACATTCAGATTTATGTAATTCTGAACAGAATGTGGCGAGACAAGAAACAATTCAAAACTGTGAAATATGGCCACATAAAGCTTAGTATTTTGCATAACAGAATATTACTGTTGGTTGTTTAAGGCGAGACATTGTTTTTTCATGCATCTGTCAATTTTGGGCTTTTGGGCTTTTCAAGTATTTTTTCAGACTAGTGGAAAGAAAACATCTAAAATACACTGTGAAGTGTATCTTTTATAGCACTTTATCTATTTGCGTCTGTAGATTTCAATTACAGTGCATATCTTACAAGGCTGTTTTCTCAAAATGAGTTTTTTTCTCAAGCACTGAGTCATAAATCTCCAATCTTCAGTAGCACTAACATGCACCAAACTTTACAGTTTTATTCCTATCTTTTTACTGAGGGGTTTGTTCAAATATAATTTGCCTGATTTTATACATTTTATTCCTTATATATGCATTTGAAGGAGTTTCCCTTTCAGACGCAAAATTTATGGAAGGAGAGTATTTAATTGAATCATGCAAGGTGATTTACTAAGGTGCTACTAAGGTAAATTTACTGGTATTTGCGCCATTATTTACCACCCCAAAAAAGCATGATGCTTTTGAAAGCCTGATGGATTTTATCTAAAGGTTTAATAAACTATTCCATTAAAAAAGGGTTTTCTGACAATTATGTCATATGTTAGCAGATGTTAATTGGTGGATTGCGTTGGTCATCAGTAGATCACGTGCAGAATTTTCCACTCCCATCTGCACTTTTTTGGGATTGCGCTCTCATGCTAAGTTGCCCTGTTAAGTCAATCTGGCCCTTATTCATCCAAAATAGATGTACGTGTGATATCAGGAGTGGGAAATATCATGAAAATGCTCGTCCCACCCATAGTCTGTTGTTGTAAAACTGACATCGATGCACTGTGGTAAGAGATGCACTATTGATTGCACCTCTTGATGCAATATCTTGAAAATGATCCAAGATGCTGAAAAAAACATTGAGATGTGATGTAAGATATCACCAACAACCGAACCAACGATTAAAAAAAAGTGCATGTGCATAAATGCACCCTGTTGGAACGCCTCCTAAGGAGTATTGTCTAATTCATCATCCATTCGTGCAGCTCCCTGTCTGCGCATGTCAGTGGATCCCATCAGTATTCTGAGAGCAGGGCCTGTAGGAGGACTGAAGCTCTCAAATAACTCTAGAGGAACAGAGGGATGAAAAATGGAGCATGTGTGTGTTCATCATAAACAATACCTCACATCTTACAGCGGCAACAGCAGAGGAATCGGCTCATAACTCACCAGGCGCATCAGCGTGTATTGTGAAATGGCTGTGCAGTGATTTTTATCAAAGGAAATGCTCGGAAATGAACTCTGCCAGTGACAAATGTCACCACTGACTGATACTGTTCTTATTTCCTTCTTTCAGCTTCAGCTTTCTCAGAGAGATATCTCGGCCCTCCCAAGCCAGATCGGAGAGCATACGAGGTACATTTCCTTCAGCTGGATTTTGTATTCCCCATTACTGACAACACTTAAAGTGTGCTCTTTAATGTTTCCACAGATGGCCAACCTTGCATACAGAGCGTCCCAGTTCATCGATAAAAAGTTTTTAATCATTCATCCAACAGCAGATGGTGCATTTTCTTTTCCACTTCTTCTATGTCTTTGTAAAGGATAGAATGCTGTCAACTGACACACATTTCATTTACCTTTTAGAAAAAGTTCATTTTCAACACACAGCCAAATTCATCTCCAGGCTAATCAGCGAGAGAGCAAATTACACTCTTCAGGTAAGTGTGCAGATTTACTTAGTTTCTAAGTTCTTCCTTAATTTGGGATATAAAGTTTACACTGTGGCTAAAGCCACCTTTACACAGGCTGATGGATACATATCCATAATACAATTTCAGCTTGGGGTGTGTTGAAATGTTTAGACTTTTGCAACTAAACCTTATGCGACCACCCGACCAGATGAGGGCAGAGTAAAAATTCCCAACATTTTATTTTCTCCAAACAAAATGAGCACTGTTATGAATAATTCATGTCCAGAATAATTCTTTTATAATTAATAAGCCATAGAAGACCTATGATTTCCATTCATTTTCAAAAGGATTTTCAAAATATTCTGAGAACACTTTAAAGGTTTTATTTGCAAATAATAGTTAACATATTAGTTAACATGAACTAACAATGAACAATACTTATACAGCATTTATTCATCTTAGTTAATGTTCATTTCATCATTTCCTAAACATTTTTAAAATCCAAAGTTATATTTTTTAACATTTGTTAATGCACTTTGAACTAGCATGAACAAATAATAATAAACGATTAGATTTAACGAAGATTAATACATTCTTTAAAGATATATTGTTAGTAAGTCTAGAGCTGCACTATTCTGAATAAATTGAGAATCACGATTTGTATGTTTCAAACCGAGATCACGATTCTTCTATGATTCTGAACAGACAAAAGAACATGTAATTTACTAGAGGTTCTGACAAAATGTGAAATACTTTTTCATTATTGGATGAATCAGTGTTTTTTCTAATGAATGATTCAATAACAAATACATTTTTAACAGTCACTTCTCACCACTTACTGGTGTAACGATGTATCGATACAGTCATTATTTGAAGCGCCATGTTACTTTCTAAATGTGATTTACTGTATTTTGATCGCTTCCGTAGACATCACTGTTTATGTCCGAACTAATAACTTTTATCCCAGTTCTTCTGTGATAATATGAATATTTGTAACACAGAAATAACGATACTGTGTGGCTGAAAGACTGTTTTGTGAATCGGTTTCATTCTTGACATCTGCTCTCTCTGGCTCTCTCTAAGAGAGTTTAATAGACAATGGCGAATCGTTGTCGTTTAGGAATGGAATTGCGTGGGCGTTTGAATCGAAATCACGATCTTTTAACGATTAATGAAGCAGCTCTAGCCAATGCATTAACTAATGTTAAAGGAGAACTCCGGTCAATTTTAACATTGAGCTCATTTTTTTTTGTAAATTTGGAGTGCTGTCAGTACAGAGAACAACAACAAAAATCGGTGTTGTTACACTGTGTTATCCTCTTTTTAAAATTTGCACCCTGTTGACTTCAATGGGGCAAGTTTTAAACCTGCTTTTTAGCCTCTTAACATCCTTGATGTGTCATTACAAGTGCCCAGCCTTGTGAGTGATTCCTGCAGAGTGAACACGGTGAATCTGACTGCAGTAGATGTGAAAGATATGAATAAAAGTGATGTTAATTCAGCCAGCGCACATACCTGTATTTACTTCCTGTTTTCGGTCAAAGTCCACAGTAGTCGATTGTCAAGATCACGCGCGTGATCATAGGTAACTAAACCTATGCGCGTGAACTCGACAATCGACTACTGTGGACTTCGACCGAAAACAGGATGTAAATACAGGTATGTGCGCTGGCTGAATTAAAGGAACACTCCACCGTTTTTTGAAATAGGGCTTATTCACCTTCTTTCCTACATTTAGATAGGTGGGCAAATGCATTTTTGTCTCAGTGCATGCATTGTTTTAGTTTGACAGGGTCGGCCCTAGCTTAGCTTAGCATAATGAATGGAATCCTTTGTTGCCAGCTAGCATGTCATGAGTAAAAGTAATATATAAAAAAAATAAAAAAACACCTAATTATTTCTTGTGGCCTGCGTATTCACAACAAGTACAAATAGTGATGCAGATTAACACTAGGCGATTTCCTATGCAGATATTGACTTGGGACTATATTAGGGGGAAGCACAGGCGAAGCACTGCTACTTGGGTGCAGAGATATCACGCCCAAGTAGCAGTGCTTCGCCTGTGCTTCCCCCTAATATAGTCCTTAATATATAAGTCAATATCTGCCTAGGAAATCGCCTAGTGTTAATCTGCATCACTATTTGTACTCGTTGTGAATACGCAGGCCACAAGAAGTAATTAGGTTGGGTTTTTTTATTTTTTATATCACTTTTACTCAGGACATGCTAGCTGGCAACAAAGGATTCCATTCATTATGCTAAGCTAAGCTAGCGCTGACCTTGTCAAACTAAAACAATGCATGCACTGAGACAAAAATGCATTTGCCCACCTATCTAAATGTAGGAAAGAAGGTGAATAAGCCCTATTTCAAAAAACGGTGGAGTGTTCCTTTAACATCACTTTTATTCATATCTTTCACATCTACTGCAGTCAGATTCACCGTGTTCACTCTGCAGGAATCACTCACATGGCTGGGCACTTTGCACCATTTAAGTCAACAGGGTGCAAATTTTAAAAAGAGGATAATTCGGTGTAGGCAACACTGATTTTTGTCGTTGTTCTCTGTACTGACAGCACTCCAAATTTACAAAAAAATGAGCTCAATGTTAAAATTGACCGGAGTTCTCCTTTAACAAATGAGACCGTATTGTAAAGAGTTACCAATATGCTTCTAGCTCTATTTTAAATTAACCAAATCAACCAGCTCTGAGAGAAAAAGCCACAAAAAAAAGAAAAAAGTATATGAAAAGACAAGGTTGTCGTCCGATAAAGCACTGTGAATGATGGAATAAAAAAAATATATAATTACAGAAGTATAAAAAAAATCTATATACTTACAAATCGTCAGTCAAATCAAATCACTCACAGTGCTTTATGGGAGTTTGTGGCTCAGCGACTTCTGTAATTGGTGGATTTCTCATCAAGATTATGGGTATTGTAGTTCTTCACTGGAAATTCTGCAAATTCTACTTTTTTTTTTTTTTTTTTTTTGCAATGAATTTGAAAACATGCTTGTGGTTTGTTCAGAAGCTTATCATCACATAACATCCTCATAGCCGATGACAGGACTGTCATGAAAAACGTATACACTATTTTTCAAAATCAGTTCTGGTAAATGAATGAGGTTTTCACTTGTCCACCCTGCATCATCTGTGGCGATGTTCACCAAAGGTGTGTGAGCTCTGTGGTGACTGGACACTGAGCCCTGTGATCATCCAGCACTGCTGCCAGCAGAAGGATTAGACGCGCTCGATGCATGCAGCTCATTTAAACAGATTATACAGGCCTCTCTCATGAGCCACGCGCTAACATGCTGAATAATCCCATTATATTCCCACACTAGGAGATTTCCTCTTTGCTTTCTGCTCCCTAATAGATTTGCTATTAATTGCTGGCTGGTGATTGACTGTGGAATTAATTAGGGCAGATATTCATCAGAACATTTGTGGTCGTCAATGTGTCAAGCTGTTCTTCTCAATTTATGATCTATTAGGTAGAGTCAGGGCCGCCACACACACACACACAATAAAGTATCAACGCAGTGGACGTTTTTGGACGTTGCTCAGTTGTTTTCACACTTGGTTGGATTGTTTGGTTCAAACCCATGGTTCAGTATGCATTCTGTACCACAGTTCATCTCATGTTTATTTGTGCATCTCTCCATCATTGTATAGCATTGCATTATCGTCTGAGATCATTATTGGGAGATATAGAGTAACAACTGATATTTTAAATGCATATTATGTAAGTAGTCTGCTATACCTCCCTCTGGTGCTCTTCGAGTGTCGGTCAAAAATGTTTTTTGTTTTGTTTTGTTTTTTTGTCAATGAAATGAATGTACTATATTTTAGTTTGATAATGTGTTTTATTTAATATTTTGTATTTTTAGGGGATTTTTTTATACTAAATTATATTTATGCTGTATTTATAATCCATTTATTCACTTTTTGAGCATAGACCTGAAAATTACATTTCCAACTTAAACTGTCATAATTTTTAAATGTTTTAGATCACAGACTTAAGTTTGATCTCTTTTTAAAGACGACACTTGGCAGATTATTGCTGAAGTGAAATTTTTTTTTTTTAAAGTGAACTTAAAAAAAGCAACAGAATTTTACGTGTATTGTTATGAAAAATGCACAAAAATACTATTTTCAATTTTTATATGAAATATATATTTTCAAAATCACGTTTTACTCTAAAACTGCAAGAAAATCAAAGCCATAAATCTAAAAAAGTTGTGTTCCAAAGTTGAGCTTGATATCTCAAAAAATTTGCTTTCAGTAAGATTTTGTTTGGCTGTAGTACCAAAAGTTTTCACTAGATAAAATTCGTCACCCATTAATTTCCAATGTGGTCAAAATTATTTTTTTTGAATAACATGCAATAAATTGTTCACAATAAGTTCAGGAACATCAGTTACGTTTGTTTTGGACTTACAGGATTTACAGGACTTACAGTTTTTGTTTTACAGGACCATTTAACCTTTTCAAATCATGTCCATGATTTTTGTGTGTGTGTCTGTCTGTTCACATTGCAAGTGCCAAAAGTTTTGTACCATTCCAATGAAGTAAAAAAAAAAACACGTAAATTTTCCGGTAAAAAATGACAGAAGAGAACCAGAGGATTAAATCTCATTGATTTAGATTAAAAGCTATCAGGATTTCAACTTACTTTTTTAACATATACTGAATATATCAGCAACTGCACCAAATTGGATGTTTTTGCTCAGTTTGGCCTTCTAAATAAAACAGGTGTTTTTTCGCCATCGAGTATATGAGCTCGATATTCTCACTAGATCATACTGTATGAGCCATAAAAGCCTGATGGATTTTATTTAAAGGTTTAATAAACTATTCCATTGAAAAAAAAAGGGTTTTCTGACCATTTCTGACTACTATGTCATATGTCAGGCTTTACAGGGTCAAAAAGTAGCAACAATAAACCATAAAGGCAAGGTCGAAAAACATTTCCAAGACCTTGATATGAAAATAAATGTGTTTTTTTTTTTTTCAACGTGTACTATTGATTTCACCAAGCTCTTATGTCAAACTGACTTGTGCTCACACCAAGCGTGAAAGCCGTATTCAGTGTTGTGATATTGAGCTCATACCCTCGTCGCTGTGTCCTTTGCTAGATCTACCCAGACGAAGGACACTTCATTCACAACGAGGGAACGCGGCAGCACCTCAGCCAGTCGCTGGTCAACTTCTTCGAGGAGTGCTTCCGGCTCCCGGATCAAGTGTTCGAGGAGGCGCTGGAGGAGGAAAGCGAAGAGGAGGGTTAGCCCACCTGTTCCATGATGTCCAAGCACAAAGCCAGCTCCTTTTGCCACATGATATGCAACCCATAGATTTGAAGCCACCAGTTTTCAGTTCCCTCCCAGTGTAGCATGCTGACTCTGAGACCGCCCTGCCTCGTGTTCCTGCCTCCGCTCCCCTTCAGGTGCTCCTCACTGTCATCAACCCTCGACCGTGGCATCTGGCTGGCGCCACATCGTCTCGCTCTCCCCAGCAGGCCAGTTATGAGCTTCTGAAGGTGTTAGGAGTCTCTGGTCTGTCCATCAGGTTGACGGATGAGATGCTGCGAAATGAACTGACCGCCAAGCACGTTTGGCCTTTGAATCCCAGAGAGCTGTGGGACTCGCAGGAGTTGAAACAGCAAGACTGAGGGGGGGTCATTCGGTGTTTGATTCAAATAGATATTTGGTGTTTTGGGCAAAAGGGGTGTTGTTGTCGGGAGAACGTGTCATTTGTGGTTCAAAAGGTCTTCTCATGTCCAATTGTGCTCATGTCTGGTGTTGCAATGTAAAGTCGCACATGAAAAACATTCACTTGGATATCGATAAAACTTGTTTTCAGTGTTTCAAGCGTGTCCGAGTCTTGGAAATCTTGTAGCCTCAAGTGTGTATTTTTTAGATGGTGTTTATTCATTGCAGAAGGGGAGCGAAAACGATTCTCATTATTCTCACAGACCATGACAGTTGTACAAGACTGTTGATCCCACTTCTCAGCGTGTGTTTCCTTGAAGTGATGGTCTGTCAGTGCTGGAGAAAGCACTCTGTTGATTTAGTCACTGTGCCTTATTACGGGGGCGAACGATCCTGTTCGAGCCTCCTTGTGAATATCACCAGTCATTCAAGGCTTACGTTTGATTAACTAAAATCCTGTATTTAAAACGCTCGCATTACGTGGCCATCACAAAATCTATTATTGACTGTAATAGCATCACGATAACACTGTTATTTTTACTTGCGCATGTGTGAGCCGATGTTGTTTTACCATCAACAATACGAACTCGCTCGCATCCTGCTAATAGCGGTTTTCCATCCACTTTAAGAATCGAGTAATGGAGCATGAAATTAAAATGTATGATTTCAACATTACCTCAGTATTAAACTAAAGCCCCTCTGAGGGTTTACAGACACTTTGTAGAACATTTGCTGATTCATGGCCAAAACAAATCTGTACATAAAAAGTATATTAAGTAGGGTAGGAAACACTTTTGTGTTAAAGGGATGATGAAAATTCTGACATTGACTCGACCCTCGTGCTGTTCCAAACCTGTATGACTTTCTTTCTTCAGCAGAACAGAGACGTTTAGCAGAATGCTCGTGCCATTCTTTCAATACCATGAACACCAATGCATGGAGTTGAATGGAAACAAGCTTTCAGTGTTTCATGGAGCAGGTCATACAGGTTTGCAATAAGGGTTGAGTAAATGATGACATATCTGTCCCTTCAACTCATTAAATACAGTATTGTGCAAATGTTTCACATTACAGCAGTGGCCAACTCGTTCCAGTTGGCATTTCTATTATTTAATTCACGTATGGTACGTTTCAATGTTTTGCACAGCACTGTATCTGAACAGTTATTGGTTGTAACTTTTTTCCTATTGAAGCTCTTGAGGATGAATTTTATTTTGTGTGGATGAAATGTTCATGTTTAATATTGATGCATTCACAGTGCATGTCGAAAAACCATTTGCAACTCAAAAGCTATTTTTTAAAAATGGTCAAATATCTGCATAGTATTTTTGACGGCTTGAATGTTCAAACTTGCATTTCATTTCCGGTAGTTTTGTGAGTGAGATCTCGGTCTTGTCTGCTTGATGTATAAATGTTACTCAAATATCATTTAAGTCTCTGAATATCTGAGTGTTTCTTGTACATAAAGCATTTGAAGGTATTTTGTTCTCCTGTGTCGAGCAGAACGGCGGAGGTCACGGTTTCTATGAACTGAAATGTGCAATGAAAAAAATCAAATGGGACCAAGAGTTTGATGGGATTGCTGTTTACTGACTCAGCAAGAACAGTCGTATTGTGGCACCTCTCAGAAACACAAACTATTTTATCATCACCTTTGTTATGATTTGTTTTCCTCACTTGGAGAAAAGAGGATGAATACTGTATGTAAGTAACCAAAATAAACTGAAAGCCTTCAATGTTGATGTCCTGCTTTCTTGTGAATTAAGTGAACGAGTGCATTTACACGCATGACCTTAAGACAGCGGACACTAAGGTTATGTAAATAAATGTCTTGGAAGGTGTTTTGTTTTGTTTTTTATCTCAAAAATGTCATAAACGGTTTAAATAAAACTCAATCAGCAGATCTACATTTTTGCCTGTGATCAATTCAGTGTTGCATATAAACACCTTTATCACTGGATCCGTCAGCTTATTCAATTTGATGTTAAAGGGTTAGTTCACACAAATAAAAATTGTCATCATTTGCATACCCTCATGTCATTCTAAGCCTGTGTAACTTTATATTTAATATATAACTTTTCTGAAAATGGGGTTGTGTACATGTATACAACCCCATTTTCAGAAAAGTTGGGACATTTTGTAAAATGCAATAAAACTCACAATCTGTGATTTGTTCATTCTCTTGAACCTTTTTTTAACTGACAAAAGTACAAAGAAAAGTTTTCCAACATTTTCACTGAACAACATAATTGCATTTTGTAAATATAAACACATTTTGATATTGATGGCTGAAGCACACTACAAAAAAGTTGGCACAGAGGCAAAATAAAAGTGAAAATATTATACAGGTTATCCAACTCTTTTGAAACAGTCCACAATGAGCAGGTGAACTGGTAATAGGTGAGGGTATCATGTTTGGGTGAAAAAGGAGCTTCTCAGTCTTTGCAAGCAAAGATGGGTCATGGCTCACCACTTTGTGCCAAATACCATTGTCAAACAATTCAAAAAGCACATTTCTCAATGCAAGATTGCAAAGAATGCATGTCTTTGAGCATCTACAGTACCATATAATATTGTGCAAAGATTCAGGGAAATCTCAGATGACGGTGGAAATGTGTGCTGTGGTCAGATGAGTCCATGTTTCAGCTTGTTTTTGGGAAAAACAGACGACGAGTTCTCAGTCCCAAAGACGAAAGGGACCATCCAGACTTTCATCAGCGACAGGTGCAAAAGCAAACATCTGTCCTGGTATTGCGGGGGCATCAGAGCAAGCGGTATGAGTGACTTGCATTTGTGTGAAGGTACCATTGACATGGAGGCATATATTGGGATTATACAGAGACATAAACTGACATCTTTCCTGGGAAGCAAGACAATGCCAGGCCTCATTCTGCACATGCTAAAACTGAGTGGTTTCTAGACACTCCACACCATAGAAGGGATGTGCCTGACTGCAGTCCAGATCTGTCTCTTATTGAAAATGTAAGGCCCATCATGAAAAGGACAATCGGACAGTGACGACCACTGACTGTTGAGCAGATGTCTTATATCAGACAAGATTGGGCAAATATTCCATAAGTGTAATTAAAAGGAAAGGGGATGTGAGAGTGGTAAACATGCCTCTGTCCCAACTTTTGTGGAGCCATCAAATACAAAACTTGTTTATAATTACAAAATAAAATTAAGTTGGTCAGTGAAAACATTGGACATATTTTCTTTGTACATTTGTCAGTTAAATAAAGGTTCAAGAGCATTAACAAATCACAGAATCTTGATTTTATTGCATTTTACAAAATGTCCCAACTATTCTGGAAATGGGGTTATATATTTAAAGATATTGGGAAGTATGTTGATAAAGCAAACCGGTTTGGTTACCATTGACTTCCACTGATACATTTCTCAAATGTACATTTTTTTTATTTATTTTTTGGTGTTTGACAGAATAAAGAAAGTCATAGAGGTCTGGAACAACATGAGTTTGAGTGAACGATGATGAACTATCTCTTCAAGAGGGAAAAACTTGTTGTTTGCCTCGTCAGTTTATTTATTTGTATTTCAACCCTTAAAGAAATAAGCTATACATGTCAACAACAGCAATAGGAATAAAAATGATCAATCAATTATTTTTATTAATAATATTCAAAAAGAATAATTCCACCAAGTAATATTTCATTATGTAACTGTAGACTGTTTGCTGTTGCCAGCAATTTAGCAACTATCAGTATACACAGGCTTTTTTAATAAAGTTATCAACACTAAATTAATAAAACATCTGACAAATTATGATAAAGTACAATTAAGACTAGTTTATGGACTTACATGAAAAGCATTTGAACTATATCTCATTACATTACTGTCACCTTGTGTTCAGATTTGATGGAAGTATAATGTTTGGGGTTTCTTGACAGACTTTGCCATCAAGTGGACATGTGCAGGTACTGCAGGTTTCACTGGACTCTCAGAAATGAGTCTTGTATCATAGTTTCTACTTCATCTGTGAGCTTGTTATAGTCAGCCTGACATGCTTTATGTGGATGATGTCCGCTGTTTCCCATGCACTTCAGCAGAGCGTCATGCATCTGCTCTCGGCCTCCAATGCTGCAGAGTTTATCCAACTGCTCAACAGGATCCGGTGGGATATCTTGACACTGAAGGGCTTTTAAGACAGCCGGAGCGAACTTCCCGTGGTGTGCAGTGGAGCATATCACAAGCGGGCAGGTTTTGTCATGTATACGATCGGCGACTACTTTCCCGACCGCTGTGTGAGTGTCCATCATGAAGCCTGTTGTCGCGTGCACCTCCCGTATGGCCCTCAAACAGTCTTCTTCAGAGCACCAACCAGCTTGAACTTCCAGATTTATCTTCTGTCGTAAAGTCTCCGACACTTTAAATATGCGATCTCTTTCTAGATTCAAAAACAGATCTCTGACAAGACTTCCATCCCCACCGGAAGCGTGATGGATGAACCTCTCAAGGTTGGAAGACTTCAGGATATCAATGGCAGGAGAGTTTGAAACCTGCAGCTTCCGGTTGCAGAGATCATACTTGCCACTAGCGATGAAGTCGGATACGATGCAGTTATGATTGGATGCACAGATCACCTTCCGTATGGGGATTCCCATTTGTTTGGCATACAGGGCTGACATGGCATTGCCAAAGTTTCCGGTAGGGATGCACACGTCAATGGGGTCTCCGAAAGTCAGCGTGCGATTCCTAAGCAGGTCCATGTACGCCGAGCAGTGATAGACCACCTGAGGGAGCAGTCGGGCCCAGTTTATCGAGTTTGCGGTGCTGAGAACCGTGGCATATTCCACAGCTAAATGTCCGATCAAGCTTGAGTCCCCAAACATTCGTTTAATGCTCCTCTGGCAGAAGTCAAAATCGGACAGGACGCTGATGGACTTGGCATTGCCCTCCTGAAATCCTGTCATCTGTAGCTTCTGAATCTCACTCACTCCGTTCTCAGGGAAAAACACAAGCACGCCGATCCTCTCCCGGTCACTGTCTTTAAGATTTCTGAAGCCGTTCAGCACCGCGCTTCCGGTATCTCCAGATGTGGCCACTAGAATCAGGTAGTTGCACATCTGTGGCAGGCAGTGGGCAAACAGCTGAGGCATCAACTGCAGTGCCAGGTCTTTAAACGAGGCAGTTGGGCCGTGAAAGAGTTCTAGAAGATACTGATGATCAGTGAGGTGCTTTAGAGGCACAACCGACTGATCGGCGAAGTTCCGGCCGTAAGCACGACACACCATTGTGCTCAATTCTACAGGGGACACATCCATAGGATGGATACAGTTTTCCAGTATGGCCACAGCTCTCGTGGCATACGGCATGCTGGATATTCTCAACCATTCTGAAGGTTCCAGTTTGGGGAAACCTTTTTTTGGAACGTAAAGCCCTCCGTCTGGTGCAAGACCCTCTATGACGACATCACTGAAGAACTTGGGGTCACTTGACATTTGGCTCCTCGTTGAAACAAACACCTCTGATTCTGAATCCTCATATCTGAGCAGAGTCCTCAGGACTTTATCAGCCACGTCCTCCACGGAGTCTCCCGTCCCACAAAGGACTCTCGCATCTAGCCATTTCTCATAAAACTGCTTCCTGTAATGTAATATCTCTCTCATAGAAACACCAGCATCCTGACCCACAATCCTGTTCACCTTCATTCGAGAGAGTCTCTGCATGATATCGTCTGTGTCCACATCCAGGTACACGGCCAGTCCAGAGCGCTTCAGGTGCCGCATGGCGTCCGAATGCAGGGGATTGGAGCCGGTCAGAGAGATGACACTTCCTGTGGCTGCAAACCTGCACACTGCTTTACCTTCTTCTTCAATAAAACCATCGCCACCGATTTCAGAGAGCTTGTCTGCCACACTCATTCCCCACGTCCTTTCGAGAACATCGTCATCTATATCAATAACAGGCATACCTAGTCTGTGTCCCACAATCCGCCCTACGCAGGTCTTCCCTGCTCCAGGAGGACCCATCAGGAGAATGTTTCTTTCACGCGGTTTAGAGTTTTGATTTGATAGCCGTGCTGTAGTGAAGAATGAAGGAGCAAATAGCAGGTGGGCCCTCAGCTTGCTCACTTTAGCCAACAGCTGGCCGAAACTTGCAGGGATCATCTTGGAAAAAAGATCATATAATCTAGGAAGCAGAAATATGTTTCAGAATTAAAATCATGTCAGTAGATTACAGATAATTTGCTTAACTACAAAATGTAATGTTTAGGCCTGGTTTCACAGACAGGGCTTAGAGTAAGCCAGGATTAGGCCTTAGTTCTAATTAGAGCATTCGAATAGCTTTAATAAACGTGTCTTAGAAAAAACATGACTGGTGTGCATCTTGAGACAAAACAATGGCACTGACATATTTTAAGATGTGTCAGTCCAAGTTGCTTCTATAGTTAAAACAGCTCAAACATACATTTTAGTCTGGGACTTGTCTGTGAATCTGAGGGATATTGCATAGGCCTTTATCGCAACACAATAGAACGCCGGAAGTAGCCGCGAAGCAGTGTACTGCGTCTTCCTGTTATTGCATTCACCATGGCTGCCTGTTATTTATCACTGGACTACTTCGGTCTCGCATCTCCCAAAAGTTTTTTTTGTTTTTGTTTTCTTGATTCCATTTTAATGGTTTCATTAAATTGTTATAACCAATTATTTAAAATGTAATGATTTAAGCAAAACTTTCTTCAAGGGTTAAACCAAACTCTTATTTTGACGGGTTGCCGTGTACACCTTTGAGTCTCTCTGTGTTTTATGATATGGTGATAGTTTTTCTCAAATGAAGCTAAAATGCTGCTGAAGTGACTCTCAGAGCAGCTGTGTTGATGAAGTGCATTAATGTTAATACATTAGGCTGAAAACATCATGTGTGCCTCAGTGTGTGCGGTAAATGAAACACACAGAACATGCATGATTCCTATTTAAATGGTCTTTATGCGGTTTAATATTGACAGACATTGGTCTATATCACGATTTTATTTAAGTTTACTGACCTACTTTTCATCTAAAGGTGTAACTAAGTAACCACCGGAAGTGCGAGTACACTGCTTGGCGATTTCGAATGTTCAGAAACCAGGAAATGAGATAAAGGCCTATTGGTTTAATCTATGTAAAGATTTGTTTTAATAAAGACACAGCCCGTCCCAATGGAACCCTAAGCCTTCGGCGTCTTTCTCCAGTTCCACACTTTCATGACATAACGCTGCTTTGCCTGTCGGGTGTAAGTCTGCTTCCTTCTGAAACCTAAAATGACAAATGGGACACCCTGCAGTCTTGTGGAACACCACAGATGCACATGAAGTGTGCCGTTTAGAACAGGGCCTTAAAAGTCACAATGAAACTGAAGTATAGACAGATCTTTTCTTCTGCATTGTGATATCTTAATGTAACAAATTATTGAAAGGAATAATAGTAGGGCAGGGACTTGGTTCCACTCACTGAATTTTGAAATGTGGGCTTGCAGGGGTGGTTTAATCAGACTAAATGATTGGAGAAGTCTGGCATGCAGTAGCTACATCACCAGAGAGTCTGACGTTTCACTGCATAAATCAAATTATATTTTTAATAAAAGATTACGAGGTTAGAAAAAAAAAAGAAACATGCATTTAGAAAATAGATAGGATGAATTTTCCTTTCCTGCCGACTTCAAGCACTGATGTGGTGTGCAATTTAAATCTATTTAGGCATAAGTTGACATAACATTTAGCTTTTAGCAATCAAAGAAAAATAGCAATAAATGTTTTTATGTTTTCATTATTTGGCTGGCCATGAAACGAGTGTAACATGGGGGAAAAAAATATTTCGTTTTTAGCAATTTCAAGTGATTACATGACTTTAGTATGGCAATTATCTGGAATATATTTTAAATTATGACATGTACCTTAAAATGCAGAGAATAATAACTACAAACTGTACACTTATATATTTCGTTTTTAGCAATTTCAAGTGATTACATGACTTTAATGAAGACTATGTATGGCAATTATCTGGAATACATTTTAAAATATGACATGTACCTTAAAATGCAGAGAATAATAACAACAAACTGTACACTTATTACACAATGTCTATCTGACAGTCTGTCTATCCGCAGAATATTAGGTTTGCAAGTTAATGTTTTCTGATAGGAGTACATGCTTACGTGTAATAATAGATTTACACAAATATTTGGCAATATGTAGAGTACAAAAAGTAAGGTTTACCTAAAGCACAACGTTTATCTGACCTACAGCCTATTGTAATCTCACTTTCACGTGCGCGCACAGCGTGGGCCACGTAAACAAACCACTTCAGTACGGCAACAGCAAAAGGACATTTTCCGTTTACGTTCTAAGCCTTACATAGCCTTCGTCACACGTTTTTCAAACCTTTATACTAAAACAAATCGTTTGCATGTGCATGTTTTTTTTTTTGTAAGGTTTTTTAAACTTGGACGTTTATACAACTGAAACTATGAGAATATTGTGTGACTAATGCGGGAGAAAATAAAACAAGGGGAAACTGTTTAATGTTGCCTGGCAGTGGTTGTCATAGAGACGTTTGTTAAACAAGACCAGCCATTTTATCCTCATAAAACAGTGTGCAGCGGGACCTTTTCTGTTTTCTCTTATTTGTATCTCTATTATCAGACATCATGAGCAAGATCATGTATCCTCCAGAGAGCATCTATAACCTTATTCCCAGAGAGGAAGAAAAAGCCATGAAAGCGCCCAGGTAGAGTTTCAGCTTTAAGATCAAATTAATACCGCAATAAGCTGATATTATAAAGTGTTCTATCTTTTTTCTAATTCTCTTTTGATATTTACAAAATAGTTTATTTATTTACATTGTAACACCATTTTCTCACATCTCACATTCCCACCAGGTCTAATGGGAAGCTTATTAAAACTGATCTATTTAAATGGTAAAGTATTTGTAACTTACTTATTCTTGCTTCAATTCTTTTAATGAATATGTAATGTAAGATTCACATTACATACTCATTAAAAGAAATGAAGCAAGAACAAGTATCTCAGAATTATGTTACAAACAAACCTGTTAGAACCACGGTTGTCGATACACTGTACAAAAAAAATAAAAATTATTAAATAAAAAGCAGCTGCCTTGCATTTTTAAGTACCAATCAACTTGGATGTTTTAAGTCATTTTTAAACATAAAATTTATTTTTTTTAGTTGAATCTTGTATAAATTATTAAAAAAGGTGAAGATTGCTTAATTTACTTTGATGAGTTAAAAACAATGTAAAAACATATGTTGTCATAACTTATTGATCATGTGATTTTTTTTAAATTGATGTCAAAATGTGAAATAGGCTATATTTTAAAAATGTATCATTTTGTATTATGTAATAATGTATTATAATGTATTATTATACAAATGTATAAAATTGTATTATTATATTATATTTCCTATTGATTTTGGGATGAAAGTCCTAGACATATTTTTGGTGAGATTTATCCATTTCATCCATTAATATCATTAATATAATTTCCAGGTACATGTCAAAGTTCAGAGAGCAGGTGAAGCTGGAGAAAAAGGTGGACAAATCCCCCCATAACACAATGGGACCAGCAAAAGTGGACGTACCGTTGGCAACAAACTTTCTACAGAAACACTCCAAGGAACCTAAACTCCCAGAGAGTAGGCTACATGTCCTGCATTTGCTGTTTAAGACATTTTGAGCATTCATTATATAATATTGACCTTTTTAAATACAGATAAATATCTTTTAATTACAATCATAAAATGCCAGTTTCATGTGTGGATCACAAAAGCTTTGCTTGGATCATTTATTTGTACTATTTCAGAGAAACCATTTAAATATGAAGGTGCTGAGCTACATGGTAAACCACCAATACCTGCAAGGACTGAGAAGCCGCTCATGGGTCTCTGCACCAAGAAGAACTTTATTAAGAGCAACGCCGTTGAGAACATCATAGCACTCCCAAAGATAGTGCAGCCAGTGTATGCTGACACCAAGAAGGGGGACAAACAGCCGCTGGAGAACTCTGGTCTCATCCCAAAATTCATAAAGAAGAAGGTGAGGAGAGTGATGTGAAAGTGAGTTTCATGTTCCAGTTGCTCTTGTATTTCATCATGCATACAAAACATACTGTGCTGGGCAGCAACTGATTACATTCAATCTGGATTACATAATCAGATTCCCAAAAATTACTTGCATTTTATTACATTTTAAAATACTCATAATCAGACTACAGTAACTTTTTATTGATTATATATTATTCACACAATGGTAGTAAATCATTCATTATTTATTGATGCGCACTAATTCTTCTTTTTCATGTTTTACATTTTCCTTTCTAAAAAAAACATTTCGCATGCATACATTCAGAAAGTCTTCTAGTTTTGTGAAATTGCACACACAGACCAGCCACTATGGATATAAATACATGGAAAATTGAGAGGCCACAAAGTACTGTATTTCATCACTGGATTTACAGAAATCATTTCACTTTTTAGAAGTGTTTTCTCAACATTGCAACTTTGCGTATCTAATCAACTCCTGATGAACAAATGATTAATTATTATCAAAATTTTACTTAGTAAGTTATTTAACTGTGTATTGCTATGTCTTTGGAAGCCTGTTGTCTTTCAAACACATTTTTATTATAATCTTTATTATTTTAAAATGATTTTTTTAAATGATTTAATGATTAGCTCTTCATCAAACTCACAGACCCCCTGCAGTTCCATCACAAACCCTGCCGTAATATAATGTTTAACGCACTTCATGTTGTTGAAAACAAAGAATGGAATATATTTTCTTTCTCTTTGTATTTTTATATCAATATTGTACAAGATTATCTTATCTTATCACATCAATTTGATAAATGAGTTAGGTCAAAAGTAGTCAAAAAGTAATCATAAAGTCAGATTATATTACCTAAAATGTGTAATGTAATGGATAACTTAACTTTTCTCTCTCTTTTTTGTGTGTGTGTGTGTGTGTGTGTGTGTGGTCATAATTCAAAAACAATAATCGACTACAATTTGTAAGTAATCTACCCAGCACTGCATACTGCAAAAACTATAAGAAAAGCCTCAGGCCTGTTTTGTTCTGCATGTTCTCAGGACTATGGCCAAACTCCAGAGTACCTTCTTCAGCGCAGAGAGGACGTCAAGAAAGCACAAGAGGAATATGACAACTATGTCAAGGAGCGTATGAGCGAAGGAGCCATGAAACAGCTCTCTGGTGAAGAACGACACCATATCCTACAGGTAAACATACAAATGTACTCTGAATGAAACGATCTCTAATTGTTTAGTCTGTGTTCTGCTGGAAGGCACATCCGTCATCTTCCTCGAGAACTTTGTGCTTCTGAACTAGCAGCGTTAATCTCCTGATGATCAATGCTTGTGTTTGTACTGTAGTTATCCCTCAGTTTGTAAGTTGTGTTGGATAAAATCATCTGCTTTATGAGTAAATGTAAACAAAATTAACATGACCTTTTTTAAATATTAAGATTTTAAGCACAAATGTAAATTATTTTATAAGGGAAAACATATATTTTTTATGACTGGTCACCATGTCTTTTTAAGATTTTTTTCTCATGTTTAATCATCTGCAGATTACTTAAATGGTCCTGAATAATGAATACTTTAAAGTACAAATATCCCATGTTAGTCTCTCGCTTTATATGAGATCATAGAGACTGCATGTACACTACCGTTCAAAGGTTTGGGGTCGGTAAGATATTTAAAATGTTTTTGAAAGAAGTCTCTTATCCTCACCAAGGCTGCATTTATTTGATCAAAAATACAGACAAAAAGAAAAGGAACATTTTATTATTCCAATTTAAATGAACAGTTTTATATTTTCACATATTTAATTAATTTTCAGTCTTCATTGTCACATGACCCAAGCTGATTTTTTGCTCAAGTAAAATTTCTTATTTTTTTCAATGTTGAACAGATGTGCAAAAAATAATATTTTTGTGGGAAATATGATACTTTTAATCAAAATGTTCAAAAGACATTTATTTTGCAAAAAATATGTTTGGAAACACTTTACTGAAAGCCTTTACATATAATGCAAGGTATTCATAATATGCATTATATATTTTCAGAAGTAATTGTAACCAAAGTTAAAATACATTATAATATTTGAAAATTCCTTGTTACATCTGAAATTGGTTGTTTGTCATTCGTTTGAATGATTAGCCTATACTTTCTAAAGGTGTAACAAGAATTATAATATATTATAACTGTGGTTACAATTACTCATGTGACCTTACAATGTATTATAAGTTGCATTACAAGGCATAATTAATAAAAAATAAAAATAAAAAAGACAAAGTGTTACCAATTATAATTTTTTGTAACATTATAAATGTTTTGCTGTCATTTTCAATCAGTGTGTTCTTGCTGAATAAAAGTGTCAGTTTCTTTGAAACATTTTTCTTGATCCCAGAACGGTAGTGTTTTCAGTGTTGGGGAAAGTTACTTTTAAAAGTAATGCATTACAATATTGTGTTACTCCCCAAAAAAGTAATTGCGTTACTTTTTATGAAAAGTAATGCGTTACATTACTTTTGTGTTACTTTTTCTCACCTGGGCTGGGCTTGCTTGTTTGTTTTTTAATAACAACAAAAAAAGTTATATTTTTGGCAAATGTTAAGCCCCTTTCACACCAAAAGTGAAATGAATAAGCCTCAGGCTGATGGAAATGCATAGTCACTCCTGTACAGTAGAGGGCGCTGCTCAAACAATCCTTTCAGCAGTGCTGCTATTCTGGATTAAGGCGAGACACTACAGGTGAATAGGGTAAAAATTTTAACTAGCCGATATCACCATGAAACTTCCCCAGTTGATTACCTACATTAAGATGAGAAAAACAAGTTTTCTGTAATTTAATGTTTAAATATGCAAATTAGGCAATATCTAATTAAATATGCACTAATTTGCATTATGTTAAAAAACGAAGTCTGAGTATTGGATAAAGCCAGGTTAAAAATTATTTTTTCATTGTGTTCACATATTAGATGGGAAAAAAATTACAGAGGGATTTATGGATATCTACTTTTGTTATCCTGTAAATCAGAAAATACTGTCGATGTAACGATCACCAGCTGGAGTGCCTCTGAGAGTCACCAGAGGGCACTCCACACCAGACCTAAATGTGTATTTCGAACTTTTTTTCACCACAAGTCTGAAAGAAGACATGTTATTGAAGACAAATATCCAAAAATCTCAAAATTGACCACTAAAAAAAACCGATGTTTTTGCCTGCTGTGTCTCGCCTTAAAAGAACAATAGGATACTGGAGAACAGGGGGGTAATCCAGCACCCGGAAAGCGTACCATCCCCGGGGGCCGCCATTGGCTAACAAGCCATCACCTGCTGTTAGCATTCCATTGACTCCCATTCATTTTGGCGTCACTTTGACAGCGAATAACTTTACATCTGAGGCGTTTAAAGACTCCATTTGTCCATTGTTTATTTCTAAAGAAACACGACAATGTATAAAAGGCTTCATTACCTTGTATCTTACGTTATGGCCCCGTAGAAGCAGTTTTTGTAAAAATAGGCTAACGATTGCGTCATAACCACGCGACTCTCTGGAAATTACCGTATAGAGAGGAGGAGAAGCTCGCGTGGAGGCATAAAGTCTGATAAAGTCAAGGGAGAAGCCCATAGAGAGTCATAAAGTTGCTCCTGCTCCTAGCTCATGGACACCTCCTACTCACGCTCTTCATCTCTGCAAGATTTGGAAGTGAATGATTCTGATTTCTCTTGGTACAACTACTAGAAGACTTACAACTGTCAGACAGGTTGCTCATGTCACATCTACCTCCTCAAGCTCAGTTTGAGTCTGCACAGTACGCTCAGCCATCAGGAAGTGAGAGCTTCCAATTTGCTTCACTTTTCTCCGTTGAAGTCTATGGGGTCGCTGTGTCCATTTCTTTTACTGTCTATGGTGGAGAAGGAAGTTCAACACTCTTATTTATTCTAAATCTAATCTAAAGTTATTTTTGCTTATTACTATAGTTGAATTATATAATTGAAAGGTCAGCAACAAAGACATTGGTTAATAAAGTGAGATTAAATACATAAAGTATATTTGTGTAATTTAATATAGTTAATTATAAAAGTTTTGCGTAAAATTCTGAAATTGCATTTTACTGTTTTTAGTCATTTTGATGAATGTTTTTGTGCAAGTGAGATGAGTAAATGCATGTTCATATTTAGTCTAGAACTAAAATAACCATCATGTTTACACAGCACACACAACGCCTCCTCACTTTATTTCTCTCAACAAGGGGACAGGAGAGCTGTCAGTCAATAAATGTGAAAAAGTAACTTAGATATTTTGATGTCAATTTTAAAAAGTAATGCGTTACTTTACTAGTTACTTGAAAAAGTAATCTGATTATGTTACTCGAGTTGCTTGTAATGAGTTACTACCCCCAACACTGATGGTTTTTATATTTCAAGATATGTCTAATGACTTGAGGACTTTTGACAGGCTCTGAAGAAGAACTGGGACGACCTTCATCATCAGTACCAGAGCCTCTCTGTTGTCACAGACACAGCTCCCAAAAAATACAGGAAGGAGCGTCTGGAGCTGGAGATGAAGCAGATGGAGAGAGATATTGACACGGTGGAACGACACAAAACCATCTACATTGCTAATAACTGAGCATGATGTTAGCTAGCTCAGCAAATATGCAAGAACAACATTTGAAACAGGCAAAACTGCCAGTGTCTTTGCTCATCCTCTTCTGGTCCTTCAAGATTAGTTTGAAAGGCTTCTGTAAAGTTTTAAAGCAATAGATGAGTGCAATAAAGATCATTTTAGATAACCTGAATGGTCTCTGAGCAATTTCATCCCTTTAAAGTCAACATGAAATAAAAATGATTACTTTCTTTGCATTCTGTATATCAGGGTGCACATCCATTTTGAAGGGCAGGTGCTCAAGTGAAAAAAGGGCACCCCTCTTATAATAATAATAAAAAAGCACAGTTACTGTACATATTGTTGATCATCATTTGATTAATTACACTATTTAATGTTATACATGGGTGTTTCTGCGACTACGGGCACTTTTGACTATCCTAATTTAAAAAAATAAACCTCTATGAATTTAAATTTTAACCATCACAGTCTGTAATACATATAAAGATTTACACAAAATAGAATGTATTTGTTAAGATTTTAATCTGGAACATGTTTATTTTTTATGTTTTTCGGGTCATCTTCTTAAAAAGTGTCCTTACCGCAATGTTACAATAACGTTCATTTTATACATTTTTCTTTAGTAATTTCTATAAAAAATGTAATATATTTAAATAGCTTTTTCAAATTTGATGCAGTTTTGTAAATACTGATATAAAAAAATACTATACAAAATAGGGAATTTCATGTTTTTCTCTATGCCATGTAAAAAATTTACAGTAACCTTAGATGTCAATTGTTTCCATACACACAAAAGATAACATAATTAACTTTTTATGACAGATGTTGCAATTTCAATGTGTTAATCATCTCAACTTAAGTGTAAAAATATTTTTTTTTGCAAATGAAAATGTGAAAAAAATGAAAATAGAGCAGTGCTGCGGTAATGACATCTTGTGTCGGTAAGGACAAAATTGAAATTTTAATAATAATAATAATAATTCATTACATTTATATAGCGCTTTTCTCGGCACTCAAAGCGCTTTACATAGAAGGGGCAATCTCCTCAACCACCACCAATGTGCAGCATCCACTTGGATGATGCGACGGCAGCCATATTGCGCCAGAACGCCCACCACACACCAGCTTACTGGTGGAGAGGAGACAGAGTGATGAAGCCAATCAGTATATGGGGATGATTAGGAGGCCATGATGGACAGAGGCCACTGGGCAAATTTGGCCAGGATGCCGGGGTTACACCCCTACTCTTTCGAAAGACATCCTGGGATTTTTAATGACCACAGAGAGTCAGGACCTCGGTTTAACGTCTCATCCGAAGGACGGTGCTCTTTTGGCAGTATAGTGTCCCCGTCACTATACTGGGGCGTTAGGTCCCACACAGACCACAGGGTGAGCACCCCCTGCTGGCCTCACTAACACCTCTTCCAGCAGCAACCTGGTTTTCTCAGGAGGTCTCCCATCCAGGTACTAGCCAGGCTCAGCCCTGCTTAGCTTCAGTGGGCAACCAGTCTTGGGCTACAGGGTGACATGGCTGCTTTTACATTACATATATTAATGTAAAAAATGGCATGTTTATATATATATACTAATATAAATACTAATATATACTTAAGTACTAATAATATACTAAATATTTGTAATTTAATATACAGTAAACCTTGAATTTGTCTTTACCGCAACACCCAAATTTGCTGCGGTAAAGACATGTTGCGGAAATGACATTTTTGCTAATATTTTAGCTAATTGGCAGCTAGCATGGCCTACCACATTAGTTTTGACTCTTAACATCTTAATATATGTGAATTCAACAGTAATATACATTTATTTTTAAAATGTAGTTATAAATACACAATTATTAAGCTGAATGGTAAGGACGCACAATAAATACTAGAGCAGAAAAGATGATGTTTACCTTATTTTTTTGGTATCTTGTGAGTGAGGTAGTGTGGTGGTCCAGTCTGTCAGCAATGTGCTCATGTGATAATTTCTGTTTCCATAGAAACTAGACTTGTTTGTGTTCGATAAAATTTCATAATAAAAGTTTTTTTTCATTGTTGCGGTAAGGACTCAAAAGTGTGGGACAGGCACATTTAGTTAAAAAAATCATAAAAATGATCAGTAAATAATACAAAACATTTTAAGATGCTGTAAATGAATCTGTATATTAAACAATTCCATTTGAAATAATGTCATATTGTAAAAGAATGAGCTAATTTTAAGTATCTCAACATTGAAACCACGGGTGTGGGACATGAGCAAAAATGGTGTTTGGACCTATAAATGCTTCATAATTTTACATTAAATCATATTATTTATTCATCATTTTTTATGTCAAGGTAAGGCTGTTATGCCAATGAAATGAAATCAGTAGCAACAAAATCCATCTTACCATTTATCAAAATCCATTTTCACTGCAGTTACAATGTTACAAAATTAATGTTCTAAATTTAGCATTTTGAATATAAATATGAAATGTTGGGGGGAAAGAAATCATACTATTATATGAAACTAAAACTGCCAGTAGGTGGCGGCAAGTCGAAATAAGTGAATCATAGAATCATTAATTAAAACGATTAATTCAAACAATTCTTGTAGAAGCAAGTGTCCATTGATTTTGTCAATGGGTCATTGTATCGACTCTCCTGATTCACTCAAAAACGAATCGTTCGAGAACGAATCACCGCTGTGTGTTGCAGGAAGACAACTTTTTTGCGTTGTTTGGAATGGCAAAATAGAGCAAAAAACAGTAAACAGCGTTGTCTAAAAATTGGCAATTTATATTTTTAACTTATTGTTTATTGTACTGTTGTATAGAATGATACAGGAGGCTATAGGAGTGCTATTTTCTGACATTTGAAAAAAACAGCACTCCTGCTCATGTGATATTGCTTAACTATATTATGTTATAAACACAGAATACAATAATTCATACAAGGGCAATTCATATCTTGAATTTAGGGGGCGTTTTTATTCATTTTGGTGGCATTTCCGACCTTGCACGACGCTATTTTAATGGTTGTATCGGCGATTTCAGGCCCAAAAAAGGCCCAAACATAAATGATCACATTCATGTAATCTTTCCTAACGATCCGCTAGCTGCCCGCCCCATAATCAGGCCGTCAAAAAAACGTTTTGTGAGGTTTTGCGCTCGAGTTCTCAGACTTCGCGTGCAGCCGTGCACGAGCGCAAAACCTCACAACCCTGTCGGTGATTGGTTGGAACACTATTTATTTTGGTTTTGAGTGGTTGGTGAAACCAATTGTTTTTGTGTGCAGATCTCAGAGCCTAGGCTGCCTTTGACGGCCTGCTTATGGGGCGGGCAGCTAGCGGATCGTTAGGAAAGATTAGATGAATGTGATCATTTATGTTTGGGCCTTTTTGGGCCTGAAATCGCTGATACAACCTTTAATGGTGTGTTCAAGTCATCTTGTATCGTATACGAGTTGAACGCACATGAACGCCACCACAATGTCGTAAACACGAGTGGGGAGCTCGGGATTTTTACGAGTTGGGGGCATGTCAGTGAGAAACATGGCAGAATACCACAATACTTCAAGGTATTTTGCAGTGAAATTGTCAGGCTTTTCTATTTACAGCGCAGTAAGCTAATGCCTGCACAGAATATTATAGCATTATGAAATAACAATGTTATGTAATGATAACGTTTACAGTGGCTTCATAAATTAACTAAAAACATAAAAAAAGCACACCTTATGAAAATTTTGATCTTCATTTTCTAGAACTAGAGTTTAAGAACTTTGCAGTATTTTGTGTAATTAATTAAGAGAAAGTACACCGCCATCTTTCTCAGACGAAAGTGACAGAACGCTCCTGCCATCGTAAACGACTTCCCACCTCGTAGTTACGAACTTCCCAGGAGGACAGTTCAAGTCCTCCTGGGAAGTTCGTAAAAAAAACCTCTTGTTCTAGAAAATGAAGAACAAAGAAATGTGCATCAGGTGTACTTTGTTTTTTTAATGTTTTTAATTAATTTATGAAGCCACTGCCAAATTTATCGTTACATGTTGCATTGTTATATCATTATGCCATCATATTCTGTGCAGGCATTAGCTTACTGCGCTGTAAATAGAAAAGCCTGACAATTTCACTGCTAAATACCTTTAAGTATTGTGGTATTCCGCCATGTTTCTCATTGACCACCCACAACTCGTAAAGATCGGGGCTTAGAGAAATTCCCGAGCTCCCCACTGGTATTTACGACATTGTGGTGGCGTTCAAGAGCGTTCAACGCGTACGATCTATACGAGAAGACTTGAACGCACCATTAAAGGAGAACTCCGGTCAATTCTAACATTGAGCTCATTTTTTTGTACATTTGGAGTGCTGTCAGTACAGAGAACAACGACAAAAATCGGTGTTGCCTACACCGTGTTATCCTCGTTTTAAAATTTGCACCCTGTTGACTTAAATGGGGCAAGTTTTAAACCTGCTTTTAGCCTCTTAACATCCTTGATGTGTCATTACAAGTGCACAGGTCATGTGAGTGATTCCTTCGGAGTGAACGCGGGTGAATCTGACTGCAGTAGATGTGAAAGAAATATATAAAAAATGATGTTTATTCAGCCAGCGCACATACCTGTATTTACATCCTGTTTTCGGTCGAAGTCCACAGTAATCGATTGTCGAGTTCACGCGCATAGGTTTAGTACCTATGATCACGCGCGTGAACTCGACAATCGACTACTGTGGACTTCGACCGAAAACAGGATGTAAATACATGTATGTGCGCTGGCTGAATAAACATAAATTTTATTAATATCTTTCACATCTACTGCAGTCAGATTCACCCGCGTTCACTCCGAAGGAATCACTCACATGACCTGGGCACTTGTAATGACACATCAAGGATGTTAAGAGGCTAAAAGCAGGTTTAAAACTTGCCCCATTTAAGTCAACAGGGTGCAAATTTTAAAAAGAGGATAACACGTTGTAGGCAACACCGATTTTTGTCGTTGTTCTCTGTACTGACAGCACTCCAAATGTACAAAAAAATTAGCTCAATGTTAAAAATGACCGGAGTTCTCCTTTAAGCCAGACTCTAGCTTTCTTGTTGTGAAGCTCAACACTGGTGTTGATTCATTAATGTTGTTTTGTTACAATGTTATGGTAAATTCTTTTCAGTACAAACATTATAACACTTAGACTCGCTTAAGATTATGTGTTCAAATGCAAAGGAGAAATATGTTGGTCTATCGTGAATGAGATTCTGTTGAGCTGAAGTTATGAGCAACATGACTTGAGTTAATGTGACTCATGTGAAAGAACAAACCTCTATTCATAAAAGCCATTAGAAATATTTTAACTAAACTATGTCTATGTCTATCAAAAAGGAAAGTATTGGCATATTTCGATAATGAAAACATGTAAAACGCATCCCACTGTGTTTAGTGATGTAAAGTGGGTGTGTGTAAACTACATCTCGTCCTCTCTCAGGAAGCTTCAGTTTAATGCACTCTCGCTCATATGACCACGAGCATGGCAGATGTCCAGAGAAAAGAACCAGGCGTTGTGGTAAATATGCCTGACATATTGAATTTTATTCATTGCAATTGCAACTGAAATGACAAGGCAGCTTGTTCAATTTGCCTAGTATTTTTTCTTTTCTTCTTTTTTCATTTTTTTCATTTCTACTTACAGTAAACCTTACTATGAACTGTTTTATATCATATTCATTGACTGCTGATATAGATTAAAGACGGGTGGCCAGGTTACAGTTTGGAGCTGTTTAATTATCCTGAGCATTACCAGGGTGATCTGGAGTGTGTGTACATCCCTCATGGAGTCATTATGAACAGGTAAACGCACTCTTCTGGACACATATCATAACGTTTGCAAAAATGTAAAAATTCATGTTAGTTCACTGTGCATTGACAAGTGATAATAAACACAACTTTAGATCAGGGCAGATCATTTGGAGTTCATACTGAGATTTCTGACTTTGCAAACTATAGATCTTGGCAAATCTGAGCACAGTTTGAGACTTTGTGGAGAAATTTTCTGAATCTCTAGAATAGATGTGTGAAATAACTGGGATCTTTTTCTCTGAAGAAAAATCCGAGGAGCAGAAACCTTAAGCAAAATGTTTGAGAAACAAGTAGGATATTATTGAGATATTGTCATTTACAACTACTTCACTATTTTTGTTACTTATTTATGTCCGGCATTTTGAAAACCATTATTGAAAACCAAAAACAATATTGCTAAATGCTGATAAATATCTATGTTTTCCTCTTGATTGGCGTAAATGAGTATGATGTAAAACATGAACTTTCAAATATTCATTTTTATCATTGTTTAGCCTTGTGCTTTCTGCTCCACAATCACATTCCAAAGTAATTTGGGTTGATCTACAACTTTGCACATTAACTTCATGTGACCCTTAAATCTAATTTATGGAATCACATGATCTCCACATACACAGTTCCTAACATTGTGATCTAATGTGATTTGTAGGATTGAGTGTCTGGCCAGAGACATCCTTGAAGACATCGGACATCATGACATGATGGTTCTGTGTGTTCTGAAGGGAGGATACAAGTTCTGTTCTGACCTGGTGGAGTCAGTCAAAGCTCAGAGTCGCAGCGCCAACAGAAGACTGACCACCAGAGTAGAGTTCATCCGCTTTAAGAGCTATCTGGTGAGGAGAAGCAGAAATCGTATGCATAATAGCTAAAACTCTATCATGTTTCTCAGTGCATACTTTTTAACACATCTTACCTGGTTTACCTTACGTTTTTTACTGATAAAAACCAGTTTACACAGCCACATCAACTCATGTTTACACCCAGAAATGACCAAACTTACCAAACTGGAAAAAAATAATACACTGCAAGATAATTTTAAAATAAGTAGCAAATAGGCCATCTTGTTGGCAAAGGCTATTTACATTATCTCCGCCCATCACTGACTGGTTGAATCAGGTCAAAAACAACAACTGGCTAGTCACAGTAGCTAAACGCGGCATGGCGATTAAGGATAGTGACCTATTGACCGATATGAGTACAAATCAGGCGTTTATTTAAAAAAAAACAAAAAAGGAAAAAGAGAAGCGTGTATTTAAAATCTTTTTAAAAAAGGAAATATTAGAAATAAAGAGAAATTTGATGTGGTGTTCTAGCGTTGATTAGACGCCACACATGCAGCTCATATTAATAAGCCCGAAGAATATGTGAATACTATGCATACAGTCGATCACAGAGCCTTTCAAAGTATTATCATATACAACCATCCTTTCCTGGACCTTAAAGTACACCTTTACTGATTAGCAGGTTCAGTAAAGCTATGGGTAGGTCGTAGGTGTAGGTGTAGAGGAGGGCCTTATAGGGACAGAGACAAGTAAGGTCCTAATAAGGCAACATTTATTCATGATTTTAATCAATATAAGCATATAAACCGCTATTAGAGACGGTTTTACAGTGTACTACAATACACTGTCGTGCAAAGTATTTGTTAGTATTTGCCACTATTTGCACTAGCTAAGAATAATAGCATCTAACACTATTTACACTTAGTGCAAATAGCATCTAAATATTTCTTACACTGCTGTTTGCAAATACTAGTGAAAATACTCTGCCAATCAATGCTTTGTAACTGAGGTAAAGTGGCCATCATCAGCTGTAGTCAGCAGAGGGCGCTCTAATGCTGTGCACATGCTATTCAGAAAGATATGCGCATGTGCTCAGAATAGCGTTTCTTCTATGCTACTCTATTATTTCTGCTGTATGCAATACTGTATGTATATTGTGCAGAGTATGACATTGGACGAGTGCAGTTGCCTGAATACCTGGATGATGTACAACAATGTACGATATTACTACGATTGCCAACCACAGAGATGGGAGTGGGACCATCTTAATTCTTAATTTCGCTGTGCGTGTGTGTGTGTGTGTGTGTGCGTGTGTTATTTTGGGGACAAATTTGTACCCAGAAGTGAGCAAAACCTGACAAAATCTCCAGAAAAATTCCTTTAGGGACGTCCTCATTTGTAAATCTGGTGTAAAAATAAAGTAATTCAAGTTTTTTTTTTCATTTTATTAAAAATGGAGAAAGTTTTGTGTGATGGGATGGATAGGGTTAGTGTAAGGGGAGAGAATATACAGTTTGTACAGAATAAAAACCATTACATCTATGGAATGTCCCCATTTAGATAGCTAAGTAAATGTGTGTGTGTGTGAGAGAGAGAGAGAGAGAGAGAGAGAGTGAGTGTGTCAGACATTTTAACGTCAACTTCTTGACTCAGACTGACAAAAATGTCCACACAATGAAATTTTTTTCTACCATGATAGAGAAATCCAAATGTACTACTACAGTAATCAAATGAAATACACAGAGAAAATCCAATCGAAGGGGATACAGTAAAGGTCAAGTTGTTCTGTCATGGTTGGGTGGGTCTTCACAGTCTGTGTTTTCCTGTAACTCACGGGCCTCTAAGGAGCCTCCATCATCATGGTCCCGCTTCCTGTCTGAACACATCCAACCCAGAACGCTCTTCTCAAGCACAGAAGAGCCACTTCACCCCTTCACAAAGGTTCAACTTGACCCTGAGAAGAGGACGCAACCCAATTGTTCTCAGCAGACAAAAGCGGCTTCTGTCGGGACATGTCTATAGAGACTGTAAGATCATATGTGCTGACAGGGCCACAGAAGGGGGCTTTTAACGTCTGTCTCTGTGTCTTTTACAGAATGACCAGTCCACTGAAGATCTGCACATTATTGGACCAGACGACCTCTCCATGCTGAAAGGAAAGGTATTGCGCATGTTTGCTTATTAGTCATAAGAATGCATGAAAATGGGCTTTATTAGCCTATTAGTGACTGAGACACTATTTCTCATACAGTAGGACTATTTAGGTTTAGCGAGTTTAGTGAGAAAGTACATACAGCTTCTAAGGCTGGTGTTCGTATGTCTGAGGTTTTCAAGTCAAGTTAAGTCAAGTCAACTTTATTTATATAGCGCTTTTCACAATACAGATTGTATCAAAGCAGCTTCACAGTATTAAATAAAATAGTACATCAGTGTTAGTTTCTAGTGTAAAACGTCCACGTTTGGTAATGATGATCAATAGTATTGTTGATTGATTAATTAAATTAAGTATCCCCAACTGAGCAAGCCAAAGGCAACAGTGGCAAGGAACCGAAAAACTCCATCAGGTGACCTAATGGAGAAAAAAAAAAAACCATGGGATAACCCAGGCTCAGTCGGAGGCCAGTTGTCCTCTGGCGTTTATGACTATAGAGACCGGATTTAACTGTAAGATTAAAAATATTATATAAATGCCTGGCTGAAGAGATGCGTCTTTAATTTAGTTTTAAACTGGGAGAGCGAGTCTGAGCAACGAACAGTATCAGGAAGACTATTCCAGAGTTTTGGGGCTAAATGTGAAAATGCTCTCCCTCCTTTGGTGGTTCTGGATATCCTAGGTATGACCAAAAGCCTTGAATTTAGTGATCTTAAAGAGCGCGATGGATTATAGGGCGATAGAAGATCCGTTAAATAGACTGGAGCTAAGCCGTTTAGGGCTTTATAAGTCAGTAGCAATACCTTGTAATTAATACGGAACTTTATAGGTAACCAATGCAGTGATGATAAAATCGGTGTTATATGCTCAAATTTTCTTGATCTAGTAAGAACTCTAGCGGCGGCATTCTGGACTAACTGTAGCTTGTTTATTGAGGATGCAGGACAACCGGCTAATAAAGCATTACAGTAATCTAGTCTCGAGGTCATGAACGCATGAACTAACTTTTCTGCATCAGAAACTGATAGCATATTACGTAGCTTAGCAATGTTTCTAAGGTGGAAAAAGGCTGTTTTTGTAACATATGAACGATTTAGACGCTGCTAAAATTTAAGATATGGAGTCAAGATATAAATCCTTTTGTAATCAGTTTTTAATTGTATTTTTAGGTATAATTATTTGACATGAGACTTGACAGGATCTATCCAGTGAACCTAGATCTAGAACGAGAATCTGACTGGGTATACTGTGGCAATCATAATTTGACCAATTAAAAATATGAGAGCAGTTCCATCCTGTGCAGAACGCATATTTCTAGCACAACCATGACACCATAAAACCGGTCGAACTGTTCCAGAACTCAAAAACTTGTTTTTACAAGCATCAAGTGCTTTTCTTGGCCTCATCAGTCCTCAACATTATCCATTATTGAGACATTCTGGTGCACAAAACTGCAAATAGATTCCCACCTCTATCATGCAAAGAGCCAGAGGCTGTATCCTTGATGAATGGTGCAATATCATCCAGCCCTCCAAGCAGGACTGAAGCTGTTCTCAAGGCAAGTGGGTCACTTCTTATGACACATCCACAAGAATAATCGTCAGGTTTGCAGTTCTTTTGTTCACTCCCTTCTATAGTCATGGTACAGCATCCAGAATTGCTTTATTATTACAGATGTGTCCGATATAGAGATTTCAGGCAGCTCTATAGTGAGCAGATGACTGTTATTGATTCAGTAATCTGTCATCTGTCGTTTCTATGGCATGCATTTCAATTAAAAGTTTGGGGTCAGTAAGATTTCTATATCAAATGAATGCTGTTCATCAAATAATCCTGAAACAAAATAGCATGGTGTCTGCAAAGATATTAAGCAGCACAAATCTTTTCAACACTGACAATAAGAAATGTTTCTTGAGCAGCAAATCAGCATATTAGAATGATTTCTGAAGCATCATGTGACACTGAAGACTGGAGTAATGTTTCACAGGAATAAATTACATTTTAAAATATACACAAATAGAAAACATATATTTTAATTTGGAATAATATTTCACAATATTGCAGTGTTTGATCAAATAAATGCAGCCTTTGTGAGAATAAGAGGCTTTTTCAAAAACATAAAACAATCTTAAACTCCAAACTTTTGAACGGTGGTGTATTGCACATGTTCATCTAAGAAATTACATGATCCATGAAGTTCTTATGATGGGAAAAAAGATTACTGAAAATATGAATAAATTACCCCAAATAGGACTAAATTAAACTGTTAATGTGGCATTTCATGGTTGGACCATGGATCATTCTATGATCTTTACTCATGAAAACACAAGTATAATATAATAATATAATAGAATGCCATATAATAAGGTGGCTGTGCTTGCATGGAATCAGATCTACTTAAAATACTCCACCAAACAATCACAGTGTGTGTTTTCTATGATGATAAGATCCAGATTCTCTCTTGATGTCTCTGTTGTTTTTGGATGTTGTTTTAAATCTTTTGGATTTTCTAAATTCTAACACAATTCTCTCTCTTTTTTCCCCCTCACATGCCACACAGAATGTCTTGATTGTGGAGGTAAGATTGTGCTTTTCACAGTGGGTTTAGCAAAGTATGCAGACATATAAATATATTAACAAAATCACACAAACTAACTGAAATTAAATGCAAGAGAGAAGCAAACAAAGTTTGTTATGAACAATTCCCATGGCACATGTGCAGGGTAGTCTGGGATTTGTCTGGAAAACAATAGAGTAGAAAGGTATTTTCCTTTCAGATCAGATTTCACATCAGACGTTTTCCAATGAAATCACCCATGTAGATCACTCCATGTGCTGCAGCATTGAATAACAGTGCTGTTGATCATTATTTCCATAACTTTGAGTAAGTTTTTTTTTATGTTACTAAACTCATTAAAAGTCTTGTGCTACCTAGACAGAATTTCAGGCATCATAGCTGCACTCCAGGGGTGAATATATATACATATATATTTATATTAATATTTATATATATCAGATTTTAACTGTTTGCAACATTGATAATAATAAGAAATGTTTCTTGAGCAGCAAATCAATATATTAGATCATGTGACACTGAAGACTGGGGTAATGATGCTAAAAAAAAATCAGCTTTGCATCACAGGAATAAATGACATTTTAAAATACATTAAAATAGAAAGCAGTTATTTTAAAAAGTACTAATATTGCACAATATTTCTGTTTTACTGTATTTTTCATCCAATAAATGCAGCCTTGGTGAGCATAAGAAACGTCTTTCAAAAACATAAAAACATTTCACCAACACCAAACTTTTGACCGATTTGTGTATTGCCTTGTTAGCTTAGTAACATGCTAAAATCAAACTCTTTTGAAATCAATTGCAAGTTTTTCTTGTGTGCTGTAAATGAAGAATGATATTTTTTGCTTGACAAAATTGCTCTACAGTATATGTAGAGTATTTCAGATCAAAGTCAAACACTTATGAGCAAATCCACATGGAATCTGCACCTGCGAAACTCCACAGGAACTCCAAATGACTGTAGACAGCAAGGCATGTAGCACTATATCTCCATTACAGTGTAATCTTATATGTATTCATTTCCTCACAGGCAATAGTGGACACAGGAAAGACAATGAGAGCCCTTCTACAGCACGTGGAGACTTTCCAGCCCAAAATGGTTAAAGTTGCAGGGTGAGAAGGGGAACTACATTAAAGGGTTAGTTCACCCAAAAATGAAAATTCTGTCAGTAATTACTCACCCTCATGTTGTTCCAACCCCGTAAGACCTTCGTTCATCTTCGGAACACAAATTAAGATATTTTTGATTAAATCTGAGCGCTGGATCACTCCTCCATAGGCTTCTAAGGGACTGAAACTTGCTGGCCCAGAAAAGTTATGAGCCACTGTAGTCACTTGGACTATATTAACGATGTCTTTAATAACTTTTCTGGGCCAGCAAGTTTCAGTCACTTAGAAGCCTATGGAGGAGTGAGCCAGCTCTCAGATTTAATCAAAAATATCTTAATTTGTGCTCCGAAGATGAACAAAGGTCTTACGGGGTTGGAACAACATGAGGGTGAGTAATTACTGACAGAATTTTCATTTTTGGGTGAACTAACCCTTTAAGGCAATAGCTATGTTTGCATCTAAAGTTGTGAATTTAACATATGCACAAAACTGGAATATCGAATAAAACATTTGCGAATAAAGTACCGTTTCCATCCCATGTGTTCAAGAGAACAAAATCATCACTTGCTGGGATGGTGCAAAATATCTGTAGTAAAAATGGAAGTTGCTGCAATTTGAGAAACCACTGTGGTTCTTTTTTGTACATCATAAATGACTTGCTCTTTAGAGCATGCAGACAAAATGCAATAAACAGAAGGTGAGTTTGAATTAATGCGGAGCCAAATGCAATGCATTCTGGTTAAAACGTTTGTCCGATTATGATTGCAATTAGCGCATCTTAGCGCTTCCATCCAGCGTTTTTTTGATGAGATATCCAAGCATTCACATAAAAATAGGCGGATGGAAACCAAGGGCTTTTCCTCTGAGGAGGAAATGGAGGCAGTGTCTCCCAGAGATGGGGGACTCGAGTCACATGACTTGACTCGAGTCAGACTCGAGTCGCAAATTTAAGGACTTGAGACTTGCTTGACTAAATTAAGAAAATGACTCGACTTGACTTTGACTTGAGATCCAATGACTCGAGAATGACTTGATATACATTTTTATATAAATCATCGCAACATCAACTGATGAACAAAATGAAAGCAACGGAACCATTGACGCCAGTCATCAGATTCTGCGCGTTTGCGTGACTGCACAAGCCCAGAAAAAACACATCGCGGTGAGCGCGTTAAATATAAAAACACAAGGCATCGTTATTCATACAAGAAGATTTGCTGTACGCATAATAACTGGCAAGGGATATCGGACGACCATCACAACCTCGAACAGTCAAACTTCATTCACCACGTCTAAAAGTAAGCTATGGCTTGTTTAACCTGTTTGTTAATTTGACTTTCTTTAAAACTAAATCTTTAAATCTAGAGAGAATATTGGTCAAAACAGCATGCCTCTTTATACTCAATTATGTTTTATGTATATTATGTATACTCAATTATGTTTTCAAATGTAGCTTAATGTTGTCAATATTCAAATAATAATTAATGATGGCATATGTTTTGTATAACATTTGCCACATTTCTTTCCAATCATGCTTTAAAGCCAAATATGTCGTTCTTTCCAATGACAAAAAACAACATAAAAAATGTTAATGTTTTGTCATGTTTTATGTTTCTCTTAAAGTAGGGTTAGATGTTATCAGGGGGTCGGGGGCAAAATACCAGCAGAATTAATATATGCACCCAAAATTCAAAATGTGGTGGAAAAATTGCCCTAGTATGAGTTATTTTTATAATTAGCCTAGGCGGATTTAACTTCATATTTAAAATATATATAACTTATATAAAGGGGATGCCAGTTTGAATAATACCATTTGGTGGCATAGGAACCATTATACTTTTTGTGAATTGTTTTAATACCTTTTAATGGTCTTCTGCAATGTTTGAGGCATATTTATTTTTTCATGATTTAATGTTGGCCTAATTTCAGTTACATTTACATTTTAGGCTATGTAGTTTGAAATTTATTTATTTTTTAGATTTTTATTGTAGTAACCACTCAGCTGTATGTGGAAATGCATATTTAAAAAAAAAAAAATGTTGCAAATAAAACCATAGTCCACAACTTCTGTAGTTTTAACTTATTTTAATATATAAATTCAGTGAAATCATCAAACGTTTGTATGACTTGCCAGTGACTTGTGACCCAAGCTACGACTTGACTTGACTTGCTTGACATAAAGCAGTGACTTGACTTAACTTGACTTGCTTTTCTCAAAATTGACTTGGACTTGCTTGAGACTTGAAGGTTGAAGACTTGAGACTTGCTTGTGACTTGCACATGTGTGACTTACTCCCACCTCTGTGTCTCCTTAAAAAAACTGGATTCGAAAATATAACAAAAAATAAAACGACACAAATATTACAATATGTGACTTTAAAAAGTGTAAAAGTCACTCGTTTTTATAAAGTAGCACTGTCCAACAGCGACACCAGCGGGTAAAGTTACAGCGGGAGGCGTGCCTCTCTTGAGCCCTTCGACTTTTAACAGACCCCTTAAAGTGTGCGCTGAGTGTGCCATTGAGAAGGAATGGGGGAAAGTCATGTGAGAGGAGGAAATGCCTCCATTGTGCTATGATTGGAAATTATTAGTTATGATTAGATATGATTAGTTTGTGTAAAAATACAAAATACTATTGTATTTGGTCTCTTTTTTTTTATGTAATGTTTATTTAACCAGGAAAATTAAGTGTAACGGACATAAATTTGCCTCCTCATTTTAAAACACCACTGATGGGAACATAGCTAATGGAAGAGGATGCGTGGCCTGAGATCAAATCAAGCTGAAGAAGAGGGGCAGACCTCGACATTTTCATGGTTTTGATCTAATGGAGGTTAAGGGTGTTAATGTGTTCCTGTGTCTCTTCCCTCAGGCTGCTGGTGAAGAGGGTTCCTCACGGGGCGGCAGAGCTCCCTGACTGTGAGTGCTCAAGGGTGCTCAAACATACTTCTGCCCTGCGGAAATGGGCCTTAATGGATCACAATATGATTATCTGAACACGGCTGTGATTCGTGAGAACTGATTACTTGTGTTTCTCTGCAGATGTTGGATTTGTCATTCCCAATCGTTTTGTGGTGGGCTACGCTCTGGACTACAATGAGTACTTCAGGGACCTCAATGTAAGATCACGTCCATTTTTGTTGAATTCCATGATCTTTTGAAGATGAAACGATGAGAGGCAAAAATGTACGAACATTAGGCATGTTATGGTTGTGCCAATTTTTTTGATGCAGTCAACTCATCTCCAGAGCAACAGCAAAATGCAACAATGAAACTTCTGTCATTAACGAAAGTTCATTTAACTTTTAAACGTTTTTTAACGAAATCTGAGTTTTTTAACAAGTTTTTTAACGAAATCTGAGAGCTTTCTGTCCCTCCATAGACAGCTATGCGACTGACGCTTCAAAATATTCATTATGAGATCATAAAACTAATCCATATGATTTCAGCGGTTTAGTCCAAATTTTCTGAAGAGACTCGATCACTTCATATGATGAACAGATTGAATTTAGGCTTTTATTCACATTTATACATTCATCAATACACACATCAGTTGTGGTGAACGGAAGCTCAAGCATGTTCACTTGATGTGCGAGAACCAATGAGGGTCATTCTCATGTTATGCAGCACGTTTGAGCTTCACCGAGAACCAATGAGGTTCATTCTCATGTTACGCAGTTTGAACTTCAGCAAGAACCAATGAGGTTCATTCTCATGTTACGCAGTTTGAACTTCAGCAAGAACCAATGAGGTTCATTCTCATGTTACGCAGCACGATTGAACTTCCGCAAGAGGTTTGTTCTCGCGCGTCAAGCAGGTTCGGTTGAGCTTCTGGTCATGTTTGCTGATCAATGTTTATAAGTGAACAAAAGCAATTCAATCTGTTCATCATTTAAAGCGATCATAAAATGCAAAAATGTCATTGTTAAAGGGTACAACCTTGATGTTGTTAAAGGGATAGTTCACCCAAAAATTAAAATGCTTTCATTCATTTGAGTAAATAAAAGCCTAAACTAAATCTGTTCATCATATAAAGTGAACAAGCCTCTTCAGAAAATTTTGACTAAACCGCTCAATTCACATGGATTACTTTTATGATCTCTTTATGACCTTTTTGAAGCCTCAAAGTGGTAGTTGTGTTGCTGTCTATGGAGGGATAGAAAGCTCTCAGATTTCATTAAAAATATCATCATTTGTGTTCTGAAGATGAACGAAAGTCTTACTCACCCTCATGTCGTTCCAAACTCGTAATTAATGACAGGATTTTCAGTTGTGGGTGAGCTAACTCTTTAAGCTGCATAAAAAGGCCTCCCCATCTCAAAGCTCATCATAGAGCGTTATATAAGAGATGAATCTCTGAACCTGCAGCATGGATGTCATCACTGAGTGTTGAGCAGGACTTGGTGAACATCCAAATGAAATCTGGCATGCAGCACAGCATTCATCTTTCCTAGAAAACTCTAATCAGCCTCACACATCATGTGTTCAAGCCCCTCCTGAAGCTGTAAATGTGATGGAAAACATCTATCTGTCACATTGCAGACAAGCAGAAGCAAACATTTTGCTGTGTTACTTTTACAGCTCTTTTTTGTGCTTTATTTATCACTTGACTCACGTAAGCGATGTCTTCCCCTTCACAGCACATCTGCGTCATCAGCGAGACGGGGAAACAGAAATATAAAGTGTGACAAAACTCCCTTCAAGAGGAATGGACATTTATATTACCGTAACGGATGAAAAACTCATTCTGACACAAGATTACTGTGTTCTCAAATCAGAGATCTGAAATCTGTCACTGACATGCTGAATTATGTTTGAAATATTATATAATGTGTTTTGCATGAATTGAGTAAAGTCACATCGCAATACTAACGTGATATGGTGTGGAAAACAGACTTACTCTGTTCCATTTTATATGCTGTATCAGTTTAA
Source organism: Rutilus rutilus (assembly GCF_951802725.1). NCBI lineage: Eukaryota > Metazoa > Chordata > Actinopteri > Cypriniformes > Leuciscidae > Rutilus > Rutilus rutilus. The sequence goes on from NC_140228.1 coordinate 23,576,688, forward strand.
GAGCCCAGCTGCCCATTTTGTTCTCTTTAGAAGACATATGTTTGTGAGACCATCCATGCCACTGAGGACATTCTACGCTTTTCCTAGGGTTGTAGGGAGGCAGGAGCTTTATCCAATCCCAAAATTGGACAGTGGACTATAGCTAGCTATATAAAATTTATTGCAATTTTATTTTTGCATTCTGAAAATTCAAATATGTTACATATGATATTACTGAAATAAAATGCCTTGAAAATGCCTTGTTGTCTTGCCTCTGTAGAAGAGTCCTGATGTCTACTGTAGAGGACATACAATAAAATATGAAAAGTATATTTCTTGTGTGTGAGACACTACAAAGATATGTGCTGCGTCTGAAATTGCATACTGTAAGAGTTGTTACTACATTTGAATTTGAATTTACTTTGCGACTATTCAAAAAGTACATTCTACTGTATATAGTATGAATATGGGTAGTATGAATGAAATTTGGACGTACTGAACTACATCCGACATGTTACTCTCATGTGACCTACCAGAGTCAGTTGCGTAGATAGATAGATAGATAGATAGATAGATAGATAGATAGATAGATAGATAGATAGATAGATAGATAGATAGATAGATAGATAGATAGATAGATAGATAGATAGATAGATAGATAGATAGATTGATAGATTGATTGATTGACTTTTTTGTTGGGTTCCAGAAGGGAAAATTAACATGTATTTGCACACTATAAAGGGGCACTAAATAAAGAACATCTGAACAGCCCTGATTCAAAATGATTTATTAAAAATTTGTATTGAAACGTTGGATGGTGTTACAGTATTTTCCCTGGGGTTTGACCTCTTTGTCAGCATACAACCAGACAAAACCAACATGAGGGTTCGATTTACTTTACAACCTGCTGAGGTTATCTCACATCTCAGACAAGCAATGAATGCACTGGAAATTTATTGCTAATACAGAACTCAAAGCTGATGTTCACTGAGAATCCCGGAAAAAAAAACGAATTTCTGCTCATCTGTTTTGGGTCTGCTGTCTTACAGGCAATCTGCTTGAAAAGTCTAGCTCTTTAATTCAAGTAAGCTGTAGCAAAAAAGGCTGCTAACACCTCCAAAGGCGTTACACATTACACTAAATCTGAAACTGTTTGCACTATCCACTATCAAAAATGTACCTTTTGTGTGATTTCTGAGTCTGGTTATGATATTGTCCTCCATGGTTGGTTTAAAGTGTCGATTGAGAGCTGTTTGTGCCTCACACCAAGCTTTCCATGACTCAGTCTGGGCGCCAGCCGGGTACAAATGCCAACAGCCGCCATCTGCCATCAGTTACTGCACCTCATGACTGGAGAATGCAGCGCTGCACTGGAGACACAAAACACTTTATTTCATTAAATCAGTCAGTGGGTCATAACAAAGCATGAAGATAGTGCATCATTATTTGTCTTACAAAAGATTGTGAGACTTATTTGTGATTGAAGATCCCATTAAATGGTCTGACGAAAGCAATTTTCTGTTGTTTATTTCCAAATGTAAGTTCACATCAATGAAGGACACTACTAATACAACTAGATTCAGTAGTTTGCACAACAGACTAACAAAAGGATGGTTGGATGGATGGATGGATGGATGGATGGATGGATGGATGGATGGATGGATGGATGGGAGGGAGGGACGGAAGGACGGAGATACAGACAGACAGATAGATTGTTTTCATCCATTTATTGTCTGCCAGGTGAGAATTGTCACATTGTGAAAGTTTGACAATAATAGCTTATGTAAAGTCACAAGCCTTTTGAATTTGCAGACCTGTGTATTCTTCTTTTCTTTCTGTTTTTCTGAAAACAGCATCGATTTACATTTTTGAGACTTAGCCATGCTTGGTGTGGGATTAAACACGATTCCTGATGACATCTGAAAGCTCAAGTCAATAGGAGAACATGGAAAAGCAGGCCTAAGGAAAAGTGCTGTATGGGTACACACATAGAAACAGTACACTGGGATTGGATTGTAGTTTTTTAAAAAGGGTTTAACATGCATGTTAGTGCAGACAAAAAAAAAAAAAAAAAGATTTGACTAAGTCAAATCTTAAGCACACAATGTACAATGTATCATGTTGCTGTTCTATACAATACAACCTTACATGTCTCAGTATAGGTGTTTTGGGCTAAATGCCCTTCATGTAAGAGAAGAACGAACAGAGCTCTCTTAGTTCCAGATAGAGTATCTGATGTATAGCAACAGATTACAGAGGAGGAAAAACCACCTCTTGTCTCCCTGAATAAAGAGGCATTTTGGGTCTATGTGACAGAACTGACAAAGTAACTCTTTGTTGGCTTGGCTGTGACTCGCTCGCTCTTATCAAACATCAGCATTTAGGAACGGTTAACTTACCTAGCCGATAAACGCTCCACACCTCTGTGGGAACCTGGCTGCCTCTCTCCCATCAGCCTAAAACAAGATCCGCTGAATGACAGACACAGAGACGGGTGAGTTTCTCATGCTGGATCTCTGAGGTACAACATCACCAGAGGAACATGGTAAAAGACACAGTAATGAAACACTTCACCTTCATGTGATGTGTGGCATGGGACAGAGGGTATGTTTCATTTCTCAATAGGTGCTAATGGTTTGTGACGGTTGACCCAAATGACTCAAAGGACAATATATATATAACGCTAAATATATAGTTCTAAAAATGGTTCTATATATAAAATAATAGCAGGGTCCACACCACAGCTATAACAATAACGATTTTTTTCCAGCTGATGAACGATGAAAACATTGATAGCCAATCAGAATCCATCCTGTTTTAAATAGCTTGAGCATATAAAGCAGCAGACGACAAAACTGCAGCGCACACTTTGGGGCCATTCACACGACACCGTTTTCAACTAAAAATGGCAAACTTTATGCGTTTTAGCCATTCGTTTACACGATAACGGCGTTTTGGGGTCCTGGAAATGCAAACATTTGAAAACATGTTTCAAAGTGCACGTTTTTTAAAAATGTCTCAGTGTAAACTACAAAAAACAATAATTTGTGAAAACGGTGACGTCATGCACATGCGAATTGCGTGTTCAGTCTATAGGTGCATAGTGTTTCTTTACAAAGTAACATCGCCATCTACTGGCCTGGCATGAATAATACAGCGATTTAAGTCGTTTTCATAGAGCCTTGTTGTCATCTGTATGAAAAAACGCAAAGAAAAAACGTTTCCGTTTTTAGTGCATCATTGTCGAGTAAACGTACCCTTAGAATAATCAGAATGATATCATACGCTGGTGTAGATGCTGATATAGTTATCATTATAGTTATTTGTATAGTTATCGTTATTGGTGTTGCAATGCTTTTGCAAATAAATTGAATTGAATTAAAAATATATATATTTTAATACACGTATAGAGTAGATGCTCCATCCTCTCATTTGAAAGAATTTTTTTGTATTTCACTTTTAAATGTACATGAATGTCTCTGTTAAACTCAAAATTATCTTGTTTTGAACATGAATTATGAATTGTTGAGGTATTTTTATCATGCAAATGAACATGCAATGTCAGGGGACGTTTACATGACACCTTTTTCAAATAAAAACAGAAAACTTTTAATGCGTTTTGGCCGTTCATTAACACGACAAGGGTGTTTTTGGGGCCTTCGAAGTGCACTTTTTGTGTCCGTGTAAAACGTTTCTGTGTAAACTACAAAAAAGTGAATTTGTGTCTATAGGCGTTTTTTTTTTTTTTTTTTAAGTGGCATCACCAACTATGCGGCCTGGCAGCCTAATACAGAGTTTTTAGTCATTTTCGTGGATCCGTGTGAACAAGGATCATTTTGGCAACACTGTCATCTGTATACGAAACTTTTCAAAAATGCAAGGGAAAAACTTTTCCATTTTTAGTACATCGTTGTCGTGTCAGTGTTCCCTTAATCAACACATTTTACTCAATAAACCTGTGGAAACATCTGGCTTTAAAAAATAAGAGTCAGTTCTGTTATTAGTGAGCCATATAATGTAACTAATCGGATTATTACCGGTCAAGTTTCAAAGTGTGGAAAGAAACAGATGAAAACTTTAATTATTCACCCGATCAATATTAGTAGTAAAAGTAATGTTGCTGTTTTTGTTTCATCAACTAGGATATCTAACCAAATGCTAGTAAACCTTACATTGTTTTGGTCAATGGTGCAGCAGGCCTCCAAACAATAGGAGAAAAGCTGCTCTTTGAGATTCAGCAGCCTTTTATTTCAGAATGGGTCACAAGAGTTGTCCTATTGTTCCTGATGCATTGTGGTGGAAAGAAGCAAAACAAAACACTGCCCTCCATTGCCTTTGTCCTAAAGCTCCACACTGCATCCATGCTCTGTGTCACGATAATGGAGTTTGAGAAAGGAAATGTTCTTTAAACCAAGAAAGATGCTGTTGGAGTGTTAGAAATGTTGTTAGGCTATAGTATTGCAAGCTGCCTGTTTTTTTTTTTTTTGCAGATAGGCTGCATGACCAGCTGGTTATCCCAAATGTGTACAATTTATTTAGGAAGGGAGTGAGTACAATAAGAAAGTTTAAACAGCATGCATAGCTTAGCATATCACTAAAAATGCCCTATAACTCAATCCCAGGTAAATATAACTATTATAATGTAAGGTTTTCTATGCATAGAAAACATTCTAGCCAGTGAAACGGCCTTCATTGCATTGAAGAACTGGATTTGTTTAATCATGATTACATAAAATGCTGAGAACTAGTATTTGGACTTAACTCTTGGAAGAGGATCTGATCATTTTAATTAAGCCCAACAGAAAAAAGAAAAAAAAGAAAGAAAAAAGATAACATGACTTTCTGGAAATGTCAACTGATTCCAAAAATAATTTTCAAGAGAACAACATGTTTACAGCATGATCTTGATAATATCTCTAAAATATTTACTGCCGGCAGTAGGACATAACAAAATTGCAAATCAGGCTTTAAACAGGTTTCTGAGCCAGAAGTGAATTAAACAAGCACTCAAAATCCGCATTAATAGTGACTGTAAGCAATTGAGCAGAGAAAAATACATACGCATGTGCCTCTTATGTAAGAATAAATCCGGTTGGTTGAAGTCGACAAGCATATTTGAATATCGCATGCTATTGGGCAACAGGCCGGCGAGCAGTCAGAGGGGGCGGGGGGTCGGAGTAACCGAACGCCAGTCAATGTAGCAAATGTATTTGGCTTTGGGAAGTCCGAGTCTTTTAGCGAATCGGTTCGTTCAAACGATTCGTCTCAATGGACATACTCAAAGGAACAGATTCGCCATCTCATTTGAATCAAAACTCAGAAGTATAGCTAGAAGAGGTCTCCGCGAGATATTTTACGGTTTCTCTTTGAACTAAAAAAGATATTTAAGTTATGCATAATAGACATAGCCTAGGCTACTATTGAGTGTCACTATATTGATTGGGCTATAAAGGTTGTGTGTTGTTCATGTCACCCCCTGGCAAACTTAGTATGGAATCATAAGTATTTATTTACATTACATTAATTGTTAGGCTACTGTTGTAAAATCAGCAAATCTTCAAACAGTGTAAGAACCTTTCTCTGTTCTTTTTGGTTTATTTAAGATGTTGTGGCTAAGTTACCGTTTATGTTGTGGTGGGCTACTGGTATTTTGGCGCATACTGTAGTTACCATGGTAAACTGTTGTAAGTGCCATGCCATGTGTCTTCAACTTTCAAGATTTTACAGTGGAGAGATTTATCGGTTCAAACGGATCAATAAAAAGAACCGATTCAAAAAACGACTCGTTCGCGAATCGGACATCACTAGTAACTGTCGCGCCGCCAACTGGAAGAAACCGAGATCAAACTGTTCGCGTTCAAATCGTTGATACATACGTGCGCTGCGTTTTAAACGCTAGTCATTCTTCGCGTCCGTATCAGCTAGATTCGGTGATTTCTGTGTGTTTTTCTTTCATTATGAAGCTGCTTATTCGGCTGTGGAGTGCTGTAAATAATATTTTGTCGATAGATTGAAAATCGTTTTCAACGCATCGGATATTTGGATATTATTCGCGTGTTTGGCAGAGAAACGATGCATTATGATTCATGGTCATCTAATAACTGGAACAGGTAGGTGTCTTACTGATCCCCTCAATCTTACTATTGTTGGTGACTGTTGTCATGTAAGAAATTTGGAAACACAAAAGAAAGTGAAGATGATGATTGGATGAGCGGAGGACATTCAGATCGAGATGATGGTTTTATGATTGTTTACAATCCACATTAATCTACGGAATGATAGTTCACACGCCTGTTATCAAACACCCTGCATGTTTTCAAACAGCAGATTTTCATATCATGACAGCACATGGTGTTAAATCGGGAGTAACCACCAGTACCCACTCTACTAATTTAGTCTCAAATAGCTACCACAGATCTCTCCATAGAAACACATGGTGTGCAGAGGACTGGTCTCGAAATGAGATGGTAACGTTAGGGCAGTATGTCAGATGACAACCTTTCGCTGGTAAACTGTACCCTGTATTTTCTTGATTTATCACAACTTTTACCTTTTGTCAGATCAACTTAGATGATTAATGTGGTCAGATAACAATATTTTTTTTTGAGTTTCTATTTATTAAACCAATCTCCTTCATTGTATTAACTCGATTTTTCTTACGGCAACCAGGTAACTTACTTTTTTAAGTTAAACCAACAATGTTTTTTTACAGTGTAGTGTTCAAAGCAGGTCAAATCATAATTCTGCTTTATCATCTCAATAATATATTCTGGCAATGTCAGATTTTCTCGTATGTTAACTAACCAAAGAAGTTTTGTTTTCTACCCTGCACTGTTTTACCCTGCTCTGTAGTTTACCTTACTCTACTGTATATTTTCATACTCAGTTCTACTATTGTGCTTTATACTCTATATTTCATTCTATTTGATCTATTGGTAAACATCATTGGAAAAAGTGCTAGCTAAGAGAATGAGAAAAACTTCAACTCTGTCTGTTGTGCTCTACTCTACAATATTCATACAGTATATATGTGGGCTCTATTCAACTCTATTCTACAGTTCCATAATGGCAATTTTAGGAGGGCCTGTTGGTGGCTGTTGACTGGGATATTCTATTTGACAGGGGACAATCATCATCACACTGTATTTGTCCTACATTGTGTCCTCTCAAGTAACCTTTCTTTGGCCGCAGGACTTCACATTGGGCGGGCATGAAGAGATCGGACGGTGTGGATTAGATCATTGGGATTATAGCACTTTGATTTCTCTCATCTCAATGTTGGGCTCCAGAGGACCTCTGCCTTTGTGCTCTGAAATGAAATAATGGCGACGTGTTGGGCTGCGTCAACGCACCACGATGACAAGAAAAATCCAGCAGCGTCGTCAGTTTGCGAGGTAAATAATTTCATTGTTTTAAGAGAGTGAAAGCACAATAAAAATGACCTTCTGCAGCTCAAGATGGGACAAGTGCTTTAGTCAGACACACTTGCAGTGCTGGCGGGACGTCCGTAAACTGAACTGGATGATTTCGACTTTTATTTAATTTGCTTATTTTATTGGCTTGCCATGTTAATATATCGTTTTGATGGTGATCTGTTCAAACCTTTGTTTTGTCATGCAGTTCAATTTATAAAGAAATTCATGAAGAAAATGAATATGACAACCACGTACAGGCCAGTAATATTGATAAACATTATATTTACTTTGTGATTTTTTTTTTAGAAGCATTTTTTTAAACATCTGATATCATTACAAATTTGATACCAAACAACAATAAAATATTTTTATAGATTGTGGTCTCATAACAGTATTATGTTCCTGGAAACAGCCGCTGACTGTTTATATTGAGACTGCAATCATTAAATGAAGTAGCCTAATTGTTTTATTTGGCAAGCAAGGCCCTTACTTATCTAATCTCAGTAATGTTGTATGGCTGCACATGCATAATGTCACTCTTCAGAATACTAGAGCAATGTAGGATTGTGCCTGTCCTCTGACATGCAGTCAGGCTCTCAGTGATGATGTAACACCGCATGTCAGAGGAATATAACACAGTTTGCTTGGATTAACCAAGTAATGGCAAAACCAGTGTGTGTGTGTAATCTCCTTACAGAGAAGGCTCAGGGTCTACGGGTACAGAAGGTCGGTGGGCACAGTAGTTTTCAAACATGTCGACAGATCACTCAGTATGTGTCAAGAGGGATTCAGTATTTATAATCTGTGTGTGTTTGTTTCTTAAATGCTGCCAGTTGTCGAAAGAAATTGTTTATTTGGAAGGAACAGATCATTACTTTGAAGGATCAGCGCATTTCTTCAAAACTGCAGTACATTTTTTTTGAAGTAACGGTGCATTACTTTGAAGAAATGCTGCAGTGTTTTGAAGGAACGTGCATTTCTTTAAAATAACAGTGCTTTTTTTTGCATGTTTGCATTCAGCTTTTTGATGAAAACATTATTAATTTTGTCTGAACTTTAAAGTGTTTACCATAGGCTTATTTTTGAATAATATCATCTGAAACTCTTAAAGGGATAGTTCACCCAAAAAAGACAATTCTGTCATTAATTACTCAGCCTCAGTCATGTCGTTCCAAACACGTAAGACTTTCATTCATCTTCGTAACACAAATGAAGATCTTTTTGCTGAAATCTGAGAGCTTTCCATCCTTATAAAAACAGCTACACAACTACCACTTTGACACTTCAAAAAGTTAATAAAGAGATCGTAAAAGTAATCCATATGATTTGAGCGATTTATATGATTTACTTGCTCACTTTATATGATGAACAGATTGAAATAAGGCTTTTATTGTCTCAAATTAATGAAATAATTTTCCCTTTTTCCCTATCCCTTTAACAACATCAAGGGTCCGTTAACGCAGAACACGTTTTTTCATTCCATTTTGCTGGATTTCTGTTGTTTTTGAATGTAAACATGCGCTAGACGGTCATGTTTGACCATTGCACTTGCTTCTGGGCATTCTAAAAATGTGGCGCTGAAGTTAAAGGGGTCATATGATGCTTTTTAAAGTACTCATTTCCTTTTCCTTTGGTGTGTAATGTATCTGTTTGTGTGTGTATAAGATCTGCAAAGTTACGAAGCTCATAGTGTCCCACAAATCGATTTATTTGATCAGAGACCAACTGCTCTAGACCTGCCTAAAACGCCTTGATCGAAGTCCAGATATTACTTCCTCAAACGTCCACGTCACAATGTGAAATACTAGCACAATGCCCGCCCAAAGACATACGCATACTTGAATTCTAGTGTTGTCGAAAGTACAACCTTTTGTTTGGCCATCCAAAAACAGATGAAACGTAGAATCAGTGGTTAAGATTTATTTATAATGCTGTTATAATTAGCTTGATCATCCGCATTTCCAGAATCTGACATTGGCTCGATCTAATATGGTAATAGCAATGACAAATTGCTTTAGAAGCCTTGGAAGCTGAAGCTTGCGATCATGGTAAGGGGCATTACATTTGCGACACTAGCTTGAGGTGTTTGGCCTATCACAACACACTGGGTGAGCTGGCCAATCAGAGCGCTCAAAAAGAGGGGCTTTGTTGAAATCAGCGCGTTTCAGACGGACTGGGAATAGAGGTACTGTAATACAGTATGCGAAAAAGAATGTGTTTTTGAGCATTATAGCATGTTCACCTATTCCCTTACACCCAATAAACAAAGTATTGAACTTTTAAAATAGCATCAAACGACCCTTTTAAAAGTAGTTACTATACCTTGACTTGCGTCTTGTGTTTTTAAATGCAAAAAAACATACGTGTGTACTTTGTTCACGAGCACTTCCTTCTTAATCACTAATTACGATGGTGTGGCACAGTTTTTGGGAAGTGGTTGTCTCAGTCCAGTGCTCAGTTCTCACTGCTACCTAGTTATAAAGTTAAACAGTAACTGAAGTTCTCAGCAGGTGTGTGAAATGTCCCCAGCAGATTCATAAAAAAGTGCCTTGAGCTAACAGCATCTGGGCTGCAGTAAGCATCATTACACAACCACCAGTACAATACAGTTGGGGATTACATTTTAAACAGTGTGATTTACTTCAATACAAATAATATTTGTTATATTTCTGTGATATACAGACCAGACAGTAGCTCTGTTTCAAAACCTACTTGATCTAACTTGCCTTTTAAAGCTACGTTCTATCTATGGTTGAGGAGATTCCCTCCTTCTATGTAAAGCGTTTTGAGTGCAGAGAAAAGCGCTATATAAAACTGAACGAATTATCTATGGCAGCATCCTAAACATTCTGGAAACTCACAAGTGACTGATTTTAACACCTCTACATAGCAGCGACTCCTCTCAACACGCAGATATTATGAATCACATGGGACTCTTGACGTTTGACATTAGCATGATACTAAGCTAACATCGCCATTCTCTAAAATAATAAATAAATAAACTTGTGTACATAAAACTGAAATAAGTACATTGAGTACATACGAACATAAGTACATGCAAGGTTTTTGTTTGCATAATCAACATTTCTTGACTTATTGACTCTTGCAATTATTTACTGCACTCATTGCAGTGCATTCTGGGATTGCCTCATTGTAAAAGATCCATGCGGTGCACTTAGAATTAAGTCTCATACTTTTTCAGTTTCATGTCGGCAACACAACTTTGCTGCTTTAACATTCGGTCTAGGTAGGCAGCCACCCAGCTAATGTTGTGGAAAGGTTTTTGTTCAAGTTATGAACAAACATTCTTCCAGTAACGTTAATGAAACATTCGTACACAGTTATCTGGAATTTAGTAATCTTCTCAAAAAGTTGGCACAAAAACATTATACATCGTTCATGGAACATGTTTACCTGAAACGATTATAAAGATTTACAATTTAATTGTTTCAGAACGTTCAGAGAACATTCAAAAGTAATGTTCCCATTATGTTTGTAAAATTATAAAATGGAATTAAAATAAAACGACGTTTTGAACGTTCAGAGAACATTCAGATGTAACTTTTTTATAACTTAATGGAAACGTTAGCAAAACATAATTAGAACATATTTTGTTATCTTGGCTATTGTTTTTGTTACCATTTTTCCTTTGCAGAGCAAAGCAAATTAAATGCAGTAGCATTATATCTGTCTAGTCATATATAGTGCCACTGGCAAAACTAAACATTACAGTGTGTAATTGCTTTGTTTATATGCATGAAAGAGAGATGTGATTCATTATCCACACATTCGGTGTCCCTCATGGGTAATTGTTGGGTCCAGTTTTGTTCACGTCTGTGATGAAGCTTGTTTAATTCATTAACATGCTGAAATCCTCCATTTGCTGTTTATCATGAGTTAAACCAGTGTTCTATCTCAATAGCATCACCCCCAAGACACACATTTAAGAGTAATTGCGATTAGGGTACATATATAGTATACATCAGTGCCTTTTGTAGAGCATGGACAGGTGCTTGACTCAATACCTGCTCCAGTCTCTCCTGACACCTAATAGACACCCCCCCATCCCGGTGGTCTCAGGTGGGCCCGTTATTCTGTCCCGTCTAGTTCTCCATGTCTAATGAGGGCGTCTCTCCCTGTCTGCCTCTCTCTCTTTGTGTCTCCCTCCCTCGGTCGCCCTGCCCCCTGTGAAGACGCCAGTGCCATAGAGGGTAATTAAAGCCCAGCTGCTCCTCGCCTTTACACCTCCGCTCTCTATCTCTCATACACACACATACTCTGGTGGTCCCCTGATGAGGTCACCTTGTGGAGGTTCTGAATTATCTGTGTCTCTTGTAAAGCATGTTGCAAAGTAAATCTGATCGTTAAGTCAGCAAATGTACTTACACATAACCATTTAAAAGTTTTGGATCAGGAAGATGTTTTTATTAATGCTTAACAAAGCTGTAATTATTTTATAAAAAAAAAAAAAAAAATGCAGTAAAACTGTTTTCTATTTTTCTATTATTTTTTTTTAAATACAATTTATTCCTGTGATGACAAAGCTGATTTTTCAATATTACTAAGCATTCTAATATGCTGAACATTTCTTATTATTATCAATGTTGAAAACAATTTTTTTTTTTTTTTTCAAAGGAGAGCAGCTTATTTGAAATATAAATCTTTTTTAACATTATAAATGTTTTTTTTTTTTGTTTTTTTTACTGTCTCTTTTTAATCAATGTAATGCATCTTTGCTGAATAAAACATACTGATCCCAAAGTTTTGAATGGTAGTGTATGAGAAGCCAAATAAATCAATCATTATTTGGTCATGTTGTGATTATCTGCACCAACCGATAACATTACCGATGAATCTCAATCAGCTTAATTCAATTGTAGCTTCATTGTGTCTGTCCAACCTACATTTTCTGTATCCTGTTTCATTCAGAAATACATCAGATTATAGACTTGACTTTAACAAAACCCTGATTATTTGTGAATTGTTTGCTCAAATCATTAAGCAATTGAGCCCTTTTGTAGATGTTGTGGAAACGCCCTTTACAAACTCATCTTTTAGATCTGACTGTTGTCTCATTGAATCCAATGGACCAAACCATAATCCAGTGTTGACGGGGATGTTTCTCTGTTCTGTTCTGTCTCATATCAGAGCTTTCAGTTGGCTTCAGCCCTCCACCCGCACATTCTGTTTCCATATGCATTGATTTCTGTTGTCTGTTCAGAAAAAGAGAGAGAGAGTGTTGAATGCTGGCTGTCAGTGTGTGTGTGTGTGTGTGGATTCACCCCTGTTTTCAGTCTATACAGTCTCTCCCTTTCATGTGAATGTGTTTCTGTGTGCTTGCCTTTGGCTTGCCCTCTATTCTAACATATTTGGGAAACGCTCTGTTCGTTGTTCTGCACAAAATTGTGTGACATTTAGGGGCGGATTCACTAAAAATAGACTGTGTAATTTGGATTTTGTGTTGTTTTAGCACCTGGTTTTAAGGAATTATGCAAATCAAGTAATGCCGTAAATGCCCACAAAATCACTGCTGAGCGCAATATGCACAGGACAGTTCCCTATTTTTTTTCTGCCATTGTGGTTTGTATGCTGGCATTTCTACCAGAATTTATTGGTCGCCTAGCTTCACGTCTTCAGCCTAGACCAGCCTGAAAACGTCTTGCTGGTCTGGTCTTTTTCATTCAGCAGGGCTTTAGTGAAAGCACACTAATATCTGAAATAGTAAGATCTAAATTGTATACATGCTTTGATCTCTAATCCAATAGATTTCCTTAAACCCAGTGTTCCAGTTCTTGACCTGAATCCACGTTAGAGATGGATTTTCTGTCAATAAAACCTCTCAGAGCTCTAGTCTTCCTTTGGGAAACATCAGGAATGTCTTATTTAAGGGCTGCTCCTGATGAGACATGGCAGCCACTTATCCGATTCCCAGTTATCATCATTCAGTCAAGCCTTTGGACTGCTTATTATGAGTTAGTATAGGTGCTGCTAAGATTCTTTTGTCCATCATCGGAAAAGGAAAATTATTGTTCATTTTATCTGGAATCCCCGCCACTGTAGGTTCAATTCACAGTGGATTTACATTAGGCATACTAGTCAGAAAGGAGACCAATAATCTATAGTAAATGACTCAAGTCTGATGCCTCTCTCTCTCTTATTACCACTTATTGGATGGGTAGATTGAGTATGTTTCTCAGTGGGAATTGTGTCTAGGGAGGCAGTATTGGTGTATATTACACCAAAGTTGTTGCCACCTGGTCTGATGTGCAGTTAGTGAAACACATGGATGCTGCTCATGTTTGGATGTCACACACACTGTGACTGTGACAGTAGTCTTGTTCTCTCTTAACTAGCTCAGCATGGTAATCATATTCTCTACCAAAATAGACCAAACTGTTTAGCACAGTTATTGTTAATATATCTCTAAATAAAATTAAATAAAAATGACTGTAAACTGTTTGACCTGGATCTCATTTTAATTTTTAGATCTTATTCATTTATGTTTTTTTTATTGTTTTACAAGAGGAACAAAACCTTTAGTAATTATGGTATACAAATATTTTTGTTTTAAATATAAATACATTTTAAATAAATTCTAATTTAATATTACTGAATCAACGTGTCTACATTAGGATACACCAACTAAAGTAATTTTTAATCATTTAAATTTTTAATCACATTAGGTAAAAATACAGTAACTCCTTAAGGTACCAACTGCTTACGTTACATTTTCACAATGTATTTGAAACTTGGTTACCATGGTAAATATTTGTTAAAATTACACAGTAGATAGAAAGGGTCAGCTCAAGTAATAGGTTTGAAGTATGCTGTAATTCTTTCTTAACTTAACCAACACTCTATATGAATGAAGAGACTCTTGTTAGCAATATTGTTTTCCACACAAAATCTATGGAATGCTGTCTGTGGCAATGAGACTTCCTGTCAGCGAATGGATACCATATTCCTCTGTCACTTTCATGAGATTTCATTTGGTTAGCTGACTTTAATCTTGATAGCATCTGAATGCTCCACATAGATTTAGTATTCATGTCCTGACCACAGGCGTCAATGTACATTAGAAAAGTTTGCCTGTGGATGTTTCACACATATTTGTCTTTATCATGACCAGATTATTTTGTTATTTCAATGACTTTGTTTGTGTGGTTATTTACATCTGCATGGACACTTCTAGATCGAAGCAGAACATTTCTCTCTCTCCTGTTAGTGTTAACTCATAGCAAGTCTGCATAATGAATGAATGAACTACTGAGGGAATAAATACTTTACCCTTTGTATCTCACGTTGCTGAATTTTGACTTTGACTGTGATTTGCCCAGCATGTTACTAGAGCAAAATCCTAATCAACCAATTCGATTTAATTGAGAAAGGGTTTAGTTTAGGGCAAGGGTTAGGCTTGAACTGATTTTAGGGGTTATTAACGCTTTAGGGTTAGGGTTGCGGGTAGTTTCAGCCTAAGAATGCAAGTAGATGTTATTCATGGACTGTCTGGTGCATACAGGACACCTAAAAGGACACAGCTAGCTGCAAACACCAGTTCAAATCTGACAGACTCTGTGAGTCGGGTGCAACAGTCTACCTAGAAGCATTTATTATTATTTTTGAGATTTTGAAGATTCTGGGCTGGGCCAATGAGTGATTGGGGAAGAACTAATTAGTGCATTTGCTGAAGTTTGACAGGTCTCCTCCTGTCTAAGTGGCTGGTTTCCAACAAAAAATCTGGTTAGAACTGTTTGTGTGACACAAATGTTGTTCTAGTACCAACAAAAGATGCTGATCCAGAAACAGGTCACAATCACCTACTTCAGATAACCAGAATTTCACAAAATATGGTCCACACTGGGTACAGCTGACTTTAGTTCAGCCAGTGTAGGATGGTGTGGTGTAGTGTTTGTAAGCTGTTAGTGTTTATGTGTTTCTCAGGACACATTAATAGCTGTATCCCATCGCCTGAATCATTTTCCATCTGAACTCAAGAGTCATGTGATGAGTTTGTGTCACATATCAGCCAACGCCTGAATTGGCTAGCCACACGTCATGTATGTTTTTTTTAATCCTGTGATTTGGCAGGCAATCATTGATTTGTTCTTTTGATGTGTGCATTCAGAGCTTCACTACCGGTATTGATTTCATCTGATTGGCCCCTGGGCTGGTCGAAAGGGGTCAGAATATGAGGTTGTGAACCCTAGACTGATCCATTCTCTGTTAAAGGGGGAGATTCACAGTTCATTAATGACAGAACTGTGAGGGTTGATTTATTTGTCTTTTTAGGGATCAGACCATGGTTTGCAATACAGTAAGACCAGGGTTAACTGCGTTTAGTTTCTTTAGTTGGTTGTTCCTTTGCCTGTTATATCACGTCCAAGAAGGTTGCAACACTTTGGGGTATGTTTCAATGTTTGTGTTGGTTCTCGCAGTGCCCAGAGGAAACACTGTACCCAATGGATGTAGTTTTTTTTTTAGTGTACAAGAATGATGTGTTTCTCCAGCATGTGTTTATACAGCACTACATATGAGGCCCTGGTGTTCCAAGCCTGCACATTGGGAGTCTGGCCCAACTGACCCGCACAACATGAGTGTGTATGTAGCCCTGACCTGCCCAGAGATCCTTCATGTGTGGCTTCATCAATCCGCTCCACATCTTCATGTGATCTTCCCCATCTACGCTTTGAATTTCATGTTGCTGCAGCCTTTTATTGCAATCCAGCATAAATGTTATGCAGAGCCAAGAATAACCTAACACAGTTGTCGGTCTCTGGTGCATTGCTCTGGTTTACCTCGCTCAGGCTTGACCTAGTATCCCAAAGCCTCTGAAAAGCCTCTCCATGGTAGTGCATGTCCACTGAACCCATCCTTCTAAACAGCTTCTATTCAGCACTCCCGCTTTCATTTAGCTTTAGACTCTGATGTGGTTCTGGCTGCCAACTCCTTCCATCTGATTGACAGTTGGCATTTGGATGTTATTAAAATTGCATGTGTGGAACCAATCTGCTGACAGTTGGATTCCTTTTGTGGTTGGTGCATTTCTGAGCCAAGATCTGCAAAATCCAGCCAGATTCACCTTGGCCCCATTTTGCTACTTTGGATAATACAGATATAGTGTTTACAGTATCATAACATCTGTCAGATGTGAGATTCCCCTTGATCAACTTGCTTCTATGTGTTTCTAAGAAGCATCATACTTAAAGGGGGGGTGAAACACTCAGTTTCAGTCAATCTCATGTGAATCTTGAGTACCTATAGAGTAGTATTGCATCCTTCATATCTCCAAAAAGTCTTTAGTTTTATTATATTTATAAAAGAAAGATAGGCTGTACCGAGTCTTTCCGGAAAAAAACGAGCGGCTGGAGGCGTGCCGTGTGGGCGGAAGAATCACGAGCGCCGTGTTTACTTGCTGTGCTTACGCGCCGATAGCTAACAACACACAGACATTTGAAGCAGTTTTACTCACCGCCAACGCACGACTGTGAACCTTTATCGTTGGGACTGCTCCATCCTTAAGCATTAGACGATCTGCAAATTCGGCGTCGAACTGGGCCTTGTTTATAAAACAATCATCGTCGAAATGCAGGGAACAAACAAGAACACTTTCACAACTCCGTTGATGCTCTGGAAAAACAAACTCCATCCACTGGTCCCTTAACGCTGGGTTCTTTGGGAAATCTGTGCAGGGTTGTCTTGCCCTGGCAACTTCCCTAAAGCCGAGCACAGCGATTTGATGGGTGTACTGCTTTCGCTCTCTCGCTCTGGTCTACGGGTGTGCGCGCGCCCTTCCGGGAGAAGTGCCCTTAGGACCCGTATGGAAATTCCTACCCCACTTTCTGAAACTTGTGACAAACCGGAAGGAGTATTTTTTGGCACAGAAATACTCCATCAAACGTACAACTTAATTTTTGAAACTTTGTCCATGTTTAGCATGGGAATCCAACTCTTTAACAGTGTAAAAAACTCAGTATATGCATGAAATAGCATTTCACCCCCCCTTTAAGATTCATAAGAGATAAAGGAACTAGATTTATACCACTACAATGCTTAGGTATATGTGATAGGACAGGGGTGTCCAATCCAATTTCTGGAGGGCCACTGTTCTGCAGAGTTTAGCTTCAACCACAATTAAACACACCTGAACTAGCTAATCAAGGTCCTCAGGCATTACAATAAGCAAGTGAGTTGGGGTAATTTGGTGCCAAACTCTAGATGGACGTTGGTCATCCAGGGGCAGGATTAGACACCCCTGTGCTAGGGTGTCCTGAGAGGTTCTTAGTGCACAGTTAGAATATTTGCAGTATTCGGAGTTGCTAGGAGGTTTCAATGGTGTTTTGGGTGGTCGATAGTTTTGTGGCCCCCAATTTCCCCCCCAAAAAATGAATCCTTCTAAATATTTTTTTGTCCTCTGGGATTTTTTTCACAGTTTCATTTTTGTCTGTATAAAAACAGTTTAAGTGTTTATTCAAAACCCTAACCATAAGTATGAGCACTATTTACAGCGATGCTTGCTTTACCAAATATTTGCAAGTCAATAATAAAATTGCCCCGAGTAGTGCATGTTGTACACAGTTCAGCCAATTCAGTTCTGAAAGCATATTCACACACTTGCCATAGTCTCGTGACACGTTCTATGACATGCAAATGTCCAGTTTTGTTTCAACCTCATTCTTCTGTTTCTGCGATGCGTGAGGGTATCACAGTGTTTCTTAAAGCAGTAGCGAATTTAGAGTTCCTCGGGATGCGTTTTGTCTTTTGCAGTCTTGTCTCCTCCATCGAGGGGTTAAGCCTGCTGCGGCAGTGCTACGGCAGTGCTACCTGACTCAGCACTGCGAGAAGACGAACAGATGGGGTGATTGAGTGGTAGAGCGAACGAGAGGGAGAGACTGATCACTCTTAAATACTGAGCACTGGATACAAGCCTCCTTGTTGGTGTCATCACCTTCTTCTTATTTGGAGACCTCTCTTTGGATCGTTGTAGTAGAACTTGCGGACGTCTGGGTGGATTTCTTGTGTTTTGGTGTTCGAATACATTATTAATCCAGCACTAATGAGCTGTGGAAAGGATGCGTTTAGCTGATGGAGTGCCTGCTGGGCACACAGATGGGCTCAGACGCAACGCTCTCACTTCCTCACACCCCCCATCACCTTTGTGCCAGGAGCAGGCTCCAAGGGACCGACTGGAGAGTCAAGCGATAAAGCACAGGTGGACGCGGGGGTGCCGTCTGTATCAGGACTAATGCCATGGCTCATCTAAGAGTTCTGGACTGCATGATCAGCCACAAATGGAGTCGGATATGTGACCTTTACTGTGCTTTTAATAGTCAGGTCTGTGCAGCCTTACTCCATGCATGAAATGCAATTCAGTGTGCATGTCTTTTTAAAATGCACAGTATCTCCAGTCAAAGAGTCACATTGTTCTGCAGATATGCATCCTTTTGACCCTGGCAGCCCTCTCTGTCTTATCTCATGGAAATGCTTGTCTGATACCAAGAATAACTTGGTGTATTCCTGCTGCGTGGGAATGCAGAACTGGTTGTATGGGGATGTCTGATTTCACAGAGCACTCGTGACTGATCTCTAGTGTTTTGTCGATTTTTTTATTTTATTTATTATTTATTTCTGTATTTTCCATTCAGGTGAATGTCTATATAATGTGCACTTAGTAGAATTGGCTTGATGGCTAGAAATAACAAATGATGAAACCTTTAAAACAAAAATTTTGTCTGAAATATTGAGGCTTTCAATAAATTAAAATGATTTATTGTTATCAATGTCATTATATTTACCAGTTACTTTTAAGGAAAGAAAACCAAATAATCTAAAGAGCATATATAATCATAAAAGCAGATGAAATATAAGACTACTTCTGTAACACTTAGCCTATTACCTTAGTAACTATAATCGATGACAATGCTTTTCACACCCCTAAATAGCAGCACATTTCATTCAGTACTAAAATATGAAACATTATGGTTGGTCTTGTTTTATATTTTGGTTCCTTCCTTCTTTGATGCTGGTGAACTGCAAAACCCTAGCACACAACTGGTGCAGCTTTATTGTGTTTGTGTGTGTGTGTGTGTGTGCATATATCTCTGGCTTCTTTTCAAAGTTCATTTGGCACGCAGTTCATAGACAGACAAGTGAGAGACTGTAATCATTGTCCAGCTCTGTCTTTCTGTGTGATCTGAGTTGCGGGTCGTGCTGTGCCGGCTCTAACTCAGCAGTGCCTTCTTGCTTCGCCCCTTGAACTAATTTAATTTTAGCTCTGCTGAAACTGTTTGCATGCATGTAGGACTGATGGGTCTCTGTTTGGAGCCATGAACACAGTCTTTGTGCTAAGGCTGCAGTATGATATTCAGCATTCACACTCCAGCACCTGGTCATCGGTTGGAAAAAATGACCGGCCCACGCTGGGGAAATCCTTAACCTTCCAGAAGGGGTAAAATCTGTTAGAAGAGCGTCCCGTTGTGTTGTTTTTTTTTGTCTTAACTCAGTTCATTGTGGTTAAATGAGCATGTCTGCTAGTCTCATCATTATGACGACCGATAACATCCCTCATAAACGTATTAATAATTCATAGCAGCCCAGCAGTGAAGATCCCAATTATATTGGTCTTTGGGAGCATCTGTGGAAGCCCAAGGGACACTAATTGGCCCACCTGCTCCGCTGAGGGTGAGGGGCCCCGCTCTTTGTGTGACTGTGGCCCCAGCTCACGCTCACATCACACCCGCCCTGACAATACACCCCGAAGTAACGTATAGAGCATGTGAAGGGCTGTGAACAGGATCTGAAGGGAATTAAAGCATTAGAGAAAGACTCCAGACTGAGCTGGTTTACTTTCACTGGGGCTGTATGTCTGTTCTAATGATACTGCCTGTGGGCTTCACCTTCTGTCCTTTTGAGATCACTCTTGCATAGCCTCATGCTTCAGGTCCATTCACAGACCATCCGATGCATATTCACATATTACTGGGAGCAACTAACTAAGAAAAGTGATGCTACTAACTTTTCTCAGTTGAGTGACTGCATTTCTCAATAGAGATCTCTTTGTATAATACATTGTGTACATTTGTATAATATTGTATTGCACTCAGATTTTTAGTTAAGTCTATTGCAGGCCAATGGCTCAAATGTTTACTTGCCGAGGTTTGTTCTAGTGCTTCAAGCAAGTACGGTTGAGCTTCTGTTTATGTTCGCTGATCACTGATTATATATGAACAAAAGCCTAAATTCAATCTGTTCAGTGTTCAAAATCCCCTGCTGCTTTTCTGATGTATCAAATACTTGTGCCATGCAATAAAATGCTAATTAATTACTTAAAAATCATACAATGTGATTTTCTGGATTTTTGTTTTAGATTCCGTCACTCACAGTTGAAGAGTACCTATGATAAAAATGACAGACTTCTACATGCTTTGTAAGTGGGAAAACCTGCAAAATCGGCAGTGTATCAAATACTTGTTCTCCCCACTGTACATTAATTTTATAAAAAGAAATTACAGTCATTTTACAAAATAATATATTTGCTGGTCATCACTTGACTCATATACTTGTGGCTTATATAAATTATGTTGTTTTCTACTTTTATTTGTGATATTAAGCTTAAAAAATATGTAGATTGAAACCTAAATTGACACATTTAATAAAATACTAGGCCTAGTTTAAAAAAAAATGCTTTTGCAAACAATTTAGACATAAATTTGTTATGCTCATGTCTATTGAATGAGTGTACTTTGTGAATTGTCTCACACTGCCCTGTAGAACTGCACGATTCTGGATAAATTGAGAGTCACTATTTTTTGTTTCAAATATAGATCAGGATTCTACCACGATTCTGAACAGACAACTAAATAAATGTTAGATGCTGTAGTCTACTTCAATGTTTAGGCTAATTAATTTGAATGAATTATTTAAGAAATTCAATTTGAATGAATGACTCACTAATAAATACGCCTACTTCAGCGTTTTTGGACAAATCTCTTGACTGAATGATTCAATGACAAAATAAATTGTTTAACAGTAATTTGTCACCACCTCGTGAAGAGCCAAGTTACATTCAGAAGGGGATTTGCTCTTATGATCGCTTAGACATCAGTGTTTATATACGACCTGTAAACTTTTATCCCAGTACTTGATAATTTGAACATTTGCAACATAAATAACAATACTGTGTGGTTGAAAAGACTGTTTGTGAAGCTGTTTCCTATACATGATAACCACTTTCTCTGGGGAATATTTGAATGTTCCGTTGTGATTTTGTCAAAGGTTTAATAGGCAATGGCGAATCGTTGTCATTTAGGAATGAAATAGCGTGGGTGTTTGAATCGAGATTGCGATCTTTGAAAGATTAATCACGCAGCTCAATTGACCAGTATTGATTTTGGAATTGGAGCGTTTTATGAGTGCAATATCAGACAGATACAATCTCTATTGGTACACCAGCCGCTACCATCAGTGCTTCCAAAGAAAGTTAATCATTGGATTCTGTAAAGTTTGTTCCTTTGCAGGTTCATAGTTCTGAATCTTTTTGAGAATGCATATTCTGACACCTGCATATTTTTTGTTTTCAAAGTTATTGCATAGCAGATGATTTTAGCTTTATATGTTAATGCCACATAAAAAAAACAAAAAAAAAACAGCAAAATAACTGTGAATGGCTGTGAGAGTGAGACTAACTCTTACAAGGCCCCATCACATGATCTGTGATGGGAAAACCGGAAAAGCCCGCTAGCAGTGTCCACTCAAAGAGAACTGATAGAAATCTGTGTGAGGAAGAGACATGAGAGGGATTACGATATCAAAGGCAGATTGTGCATGGATAACCAACATTTTCTGACATAATTTCACTCCACCCACTCCCAGGAGAGAATTCACAATCCATTTTTTTCACCCTGATGCCTGGGAAGAGTGAGAGAAGCGTCTCTGCTGCTGTAACGTGCCCTGTGCTCTCGTTTATGAAGAGGAATTCAGGACCACACAATTATCTCCATTGATACGAGAAAGGGAATCATAAAACCTCCAGATCAGCTGTAGTGGAGAAGGGCAGCTTTTGGCTTAGACACATTGGTTTGGTTGCCAGTATTTGACACTGTACAGATAAGAGGTCACTTTATATCTGGCTCATTTGCACAGGCCTGTCGGACCCGCTGCTAATGTCACTTCCTGTGTGAGGGTTCGAGAGGGTTTGTGTGTGTGTGTGTGTGTGTGTGTGTCTGTGTGTGCAGTGCAACTGTTTCTAATGCAACAGTTGAGCATGTGTGCTTAATATGCATAAAGAAACTGCTCAACAATATACAGAGAAATAAGATTGGTTATATTGGAATATTTGAATAAACATGCTCAGATCTACTGATTTATCTGTATTGTACTACCAAGGAAGCATTCACACTGACAGCAATTAACAAAGTAATTTGATGTCATTCAGTTTCACTGAGAGTTGTGGATCTAAGGTGACATGAGCTGCATTAGCTATGTTTCGAATTTACGTTGTGTGCAAAATGGGAATATTGCATAAAACATTTGCGATTAAAGCAGCGTTTCCATCCAGTGCACGAACAAAATCGTCACTTCCTGATAAACTGGTGCTAAATATCACTAAGAAAAGTAGGAGAAGCCACTGTATATAATAATTTTAGTATATAATAAATTACTTGCGTCTCAGAGGGTGCAGACTAAACGCAGACTTCGCATGAAATGCAAGACTTCGGAGGAAGACACCTGCTGTTTGGGAATGTAGTCGTGTAAGACAGTTCTGGAAGGTAATAATTCCAAACCACTTTGATGACAGACTTTGGCTCTGGCATTTCAGAACAACCAAAACAGCATTTCAGATGCTGTGCAAAAAGATCAGTCCGCTGGTTCGTCTAGTTATGCCGTCACATGATTTGATTTGATGTACATTGAGGAATTTATTCGGTAAAATTGTGTAGTTTATTATGCGCATGTTTTCTTATCAGATAAAAATGTATCTGATAAGTTGTTATGCGCATTTTTAGAATTTATGCACATCTTGGCGTTTCCATCCAGCAGTTTTTTTATGCGATATCCTAAAATATGCATAAAATAGGTGGATGGAAACATAGCTATTGTCTGTTTGCAATGCAACAAAGTTGAGCAGTTGAGTTTAACGTTATACAAATGAGTTTAAAAGTTTACGGTTGACCGATGATGTTTGGCATTTTTTAATTATCGGCAATAAGTGCAAAGTTTTTCTTTTTGGCCGACAGGTGTCGTAAGTGGGACTTTTATTTTGACAGTGATGTTCAACAGTTGGCTAATGCCCTAATTGTATTCTGTAAATGTATGCATTTGTATTATTTAAAAAAAGACTTACTATACATTTAATTCCACAAACCTCATAAACTTTGGCAAACCCAGCTTTCAGAGCTTCTGAAGTGGGCATTGAAGTGTGCATGTGTTATTTATTATTTGTAAGTTATCAACAAATTTGTGTCATTCCAAACCTGTATGCATTTCTTTTACACAAAATAAGATTTAAATGTTTTTTTTGTTTTTCCCAATAGATTAGAATAATCAGCAATCCAGTGTTGTTTTTGACCCCACTGACCTATTGCATAATCTTGCATTTTAGTGGAAAGAAAACTGATTTGTTCAAAGTAGAAATAATTGTTTGAGCAACAGTACTTTCCATTAGGGCATCCAGCAGTTGGCGCTCCCACTGTAACCTATAATATAGCGACTAGGCGACATCTGATTCATGTTTTCTGTATAGACGTGTCTGTGCAGTTAATTGGCTCTGATGCTTGTACTCACATTGACACTACACAGCAAAGTACATTACCATATGCAGTGAAAATCAATGTGTGCTAATGCAGCACAAACATTCTCTCCATATTTTGTGCCAGTACTATAATAACATGAACCTTCTGCCTCCAAAATACCTTCTATAAACACAAAAACGTACTGTGGTGGTACCATGGTACAGTGATGGTATCAGTTTGCTTTGCCACTCAGGCTGTGCTATAAAATCCTCTATTCCAACACGGCATGCTTAAAACAGTTATGAACTGCTGATATTTTCACGGATCGCCGATGAAGGAAGATACTGAAGACTGAATATAGTTCACAAAGAGTTTACTGGTGACAGACAAGCATGACATTCAACAATAACCCACAAAGGATAGAACAGAACAGGGAGTATAAATACACAAGGTGAAATACACAAGAACGAATGTAATCGTTACAGATATATGCTCATATTTATTACATATTTAAATGGTATTTACATCATATATAAAGAATATCATGGTACATGTCCAATTGTGACACTGGTATGCCTGTATAAAAAACACACTAGGCAGATCAAACACATTTGTCCTTCAATCTGTCTCTCTTTTCTCATTATAACTCGAGTGGCGTTAATGGTGGAAATGCGCTTGTTTTCTGTCTCTCATGAGTGTGTGTTCCTCTGCTGTGTGCTGTTATCCAGGGTTTAACACGCTCTGAATGTGAAACAGGAGAGAGAGTATGTGAGACGTCTGTGAAACGACACAGGTCTTTTGGTGCAATGCAGGCAGGAGGAGGCGGAGCTTGAGGAGGCATCAGAGGGGCAGGTTCAGGGTGGGAGGGATTGTTTCATGACTGTGTTCCTCAAACCCCGCCCCCATCCACTTACGAAACACGCACACTCATTTTAATATACCAGATCGCTCTCTCTTAATGTAAACATCATAACCACAGGTCAAAGAGGAGGCGGTTACCATGGCAACGGTGCATAGTAGTGTAGAATGCTGCATGAAGGCCAGAGAATCAGAGCAGCAGTGATACATCGCTGTAACTCCACCCACTCGACCTGCAGTGGAGGGAAACCACACGGCAGAACACGCATGTACTGCAGCCATACACAGTACACTGGCAAAACATTGTTGCAGTACCATTACACAGGGATGCTGTTTTTATGATATATAGCATGTCACTGCCATACATATACCATGGTACTGTAAAGGCAACAGATTTTATATAAAGATAGCTAAAGTCAACAGATTTAATTAATAGACCTACCAATCTCTGTGTAAAAATAAAATAATGATGCTGCTATCTTTCTAAAGTTATTTTTTACCCCTCCTGTAATTTGGCTCCAAATCTCAGGGGAAAATAGGGGTGGGCGATAAGTCCAAATTCTTATTTCACGATGTGAGAAATTTATTTCACAATAACGATATAGCCTATATCACGATATAGTTATTTTATGTTATTTTACCTCATTTATGTTATTAAAAATAAGAAAAAAGAAGCACATTTCAAACAATTGGACAAATACAATGTAACAAAAATTGTAATTAAACAAATCACGTTTTTCAGGCACAATAGGTTTATTTAATGTAGTTAGAATTCGTACAGAAATGTAATAATCAAATATTGCATATTGCATTTATTCTTTATATAAAAAAAAGTTAAGACAAGAGCAGTAAGTTATTTTCTGTTTTGTTTGATTCACATTAATAACACAGAGCAGCAAATTCTGTATATTAGGCTGCTGTCACTTTAAGACCAAACGTTCGGATCCATTATACTGATACACATCCAGTTTACACCCAACTGTTTACGTTCACTTGAGACATAACCAGCTGTGTTTACATGAATGCTCCACACAATGGGCATTTTGACATAATTGCGTGTATTCGACCATTTAAACGCAATAAGCCGTGAAACAGAGCTGAATTCGCGATCGCATGCTGAAGCCCCGTTCACACCGCCAGCGACACGCAGCGACAAAGCGACATGATCCCATTCATTTCAATGGAGCGCTGGCGACTTCCGGCGACACGAGCGACAGTGACCGTTGGCGACAGAATGTGGGCGTGTCAAGCGACACGAGACGCGCGACAAAAGTTCAGAAATTTCAACTTTATGCAAATGAGAAGCGATTTTCGCGAGCGACAACCAATAGGAAAGAAGACTTTCAATGGAGTTCAGCTCACGTCACCGTCTCGAGTGCAGGCAAGAAGAGTTCGAGGGCGATTTCACTGCTTTATATGATTTGACTGTATATAATAAAATGATGCATGGAAAAGAAACTGTCGACATTCTCAGTGAGTTTAATTCACACATTTAGTTCGAGTGTTGTAATTTTATGATGCAAGTTTAGCACTGCTGCAGACAGTTCATTTTACAGTTTCCCCTGCATTATGTGGATTATAAGGGACAAGAAATGGATTATTTGTCAAATTCGAATGACGTTTTAGTAACTATTGACAGTATGAGTGAGTTTAATTTGTTGATTGATCGATCGTTAATGTAGTTAAATATTTAATGCACTGCACTGCTGTGGTTAATATAACAACACTCTCCCAACAGCATAATATTGCTTTTAAATCTTTTAAGACCAATTCCTAGTCAAATTAGAATTATATCTCAGTTTTATATAACACTTGTGATGGTATATGCTCAGACATGCAGTCTACCAATAACATTAGAGCGACAACACTAGGAACGCCCACAAGCGACTTCACTGTACAGAGACTAGCGACATGCAGCGACAAAATCGCTGGCGGTGTGAACGGGGCTTGAGAGTTCATGTGCTTATGCTGTGTGTCAGTGAGCGTATGCTCTGAATTGAGTTGTTTTTCACATTTTAACATCAAGCACGTCCCAAATTCACGCACGTACCCCTTTTTATATTCTCGTTCATGCATTTCATCACTCTGAAGTGTCAATAGTGCTATATATTTACTGCGGTATACACAACAAATTTTCCCATTTTCATTTTGACCCCCCTCTACAAAATAGTGGATTACTCAATAAATATTTATCCATGACATTTAATATTTTGGCTTTTATCATTCATCAGGGCCGGGGAATTTTCCAAAATTTGGTTGATTTGACACGGAATAACCCTATAGTTTTATGGTAACACCATGGTATTTTCTGTAAGGGAAACACTCTGGCAAGCTTGCTTATGTTGTTTTATAGATTGCATGCTTTTGCTGTGATTGGGTGTCTGTTTTGCTCCCAGTGAATCTCTCAGCGATAAAGCTGCTGTTCATTTAACATGTGCTGTGTGCTGCAGTTTGTTGAACACATCAAAAGCGCTCACCATGCAAGATATGAAGCTGGTTTTGTTTCAAAAACACTCTTTATGGCTCATTGAAAATGTGTCAATTGCTTGGTGATCTTGTATTGATATATGATGGGTTGACAGTGTGTTTTTGGTTCGAGTGCAGTTTAGCAGGCCTCATCCATATGTTGGTGAGTGATCTGCGCTGCTTTCATTTGAGAGAGCACATGCATGCCAGAGATGAGTTCTCAGAGCTGGAGTATTTCCTGTCTGTGAGCCGTTTGACCCTCCCTAACACACACACACACACACTGATATAAGGAACAGCACTGCAAAACAATGTACTGTAATAGAGTGAGATAGGGAGAGAAATGAAAGTTGATAGAGGAAGAAAGTATTATCAGAGAGGGAGATAACCATATAAAGATAGACAGATCGAATGTAGGAGTGTATAATAGCATCTTTATTGGGTCCAGCTGGACTGGGGTGTGGTCATGGGCCGAGAGACCCGCAGAGCTCAGAATGGAGCTACAGTCAGAGTTTCTGAGCCCGCTGCCAAACGTCCGCCGTTGAAGAGTGTATGCATGTATGTGTGTGTGTGTACTGGCTTGACTGCACAGGAGGGCAAACAATGCAGTGGCATCTATTTACACAGAATAAGCCAACTGACACAATGGCGTCTGCACTAATGCCTGTACGGTCACGTCTGAACATGTCCCTCATAACGGTCGCTGCTGTGCTGGGAGTTATGACATACTCTGGCCAGGCAGGTCAGCTGTCATGCGGCGCGTCCTGTATTATTTGGCTACCTTGTGCCTGCAGTGTGTCCCACCCTGCCTTCTGTGCTTTAGTAAATTGCTACTTCTATGTTCATTGGTTCTAAACCTGCTGAGCTTGCACTCTAACTGGCCTTTTCTGGGTTAATTAATTTGTTTAATTGGTTTTGCACTTTATCTATTCATGTTTATTTTTTTTTATTTTTTTTTTATGATGTCAGTTGAACTGAGTTAAAGTTGAACTGAGGTAGCAAACAGGATGCAAAACTGCCATTTACATTTTTTAATTCAAAGAAATTCATATATTTGTAATTTTTAATTAGAAATTCAAGACAAACTACGTTTTAAGGTTTTGATTTTTTTTTTTTTTAAAGCTTTGAAGTCTGAAGTCTGATACATGCCCTTACACATGCAGGGAGAATTATGGATAGATT
The DNA here is from genome assembly GCF_951802725.1 of Rutilus rutilus. NCBI lineage: Eukaryota > Metazoa > Chordata > Actinopteri > Cypriniformes > Leuciscidae > Rutilus > Rutilus rutilus. Next base: position 23,605,315 of record NC_140228.1, read on the forward strand.
AACTTTTGTAGCCTAGGCTGGAAAAGCACTTATTTTCCCAGAATGCATTATCTTTGTTGAATTTCTGTTTTCAGTAAAATTCACTTCATGTAATTCCTATTTAAAGTCAATGGTGGTTTATATAGTTTAAAATGGTAGTATTTTCCCTTACATTGTTTAATTTCAGAAGACATTAGCTGCGTTTACATGGACCCTAATAATCCGAATGTAATTGGACTAGTAGCACAGTCGTGATAAAAGAGTCACGCAACCTTACATTTTGATTAAATTGGCCAAAAATTATAAGGGGTGGTTTAAAGCTTATTCTAATCTGATCGAGGACAGAGAATCACTTGAAAAGGCCTGCGCATGTGCAATGACGTATAAATGGCGTAAATTCTGAATTTTACAATGTAGCCTATCTCCAGCTGTTTTTGGTTTATTATTTGTTTTATTCTTGGCCTAATGCCTCTTTCTATTTAACAAACTTAGTAGAGAGCATCAGGAAATTATTTGTCCTGAGAGGGGAATTCAGGATTGAACCTGCATCACCCACATGAGCCAAATGTTTAAATTTCTGAAGCACATCTGTGAACCACAGCCATGTCAGGCTCTAAGATCGAATTGGACCTCACAATAACCACATCTTTCCCAAAAGTTAAGCTTAGTGGTTTATATTGGAATGTATTAATGTAATGAGATCCATAGTTGCCTATGGGTGTATTTCATTTCCTACCAACTAAATTTGTATCAGTTTTTCTTCAGGTTAAAATCTTTACTAGATTTGTATGTTCTCTGAAGAAAAATCTCTCAGCACTCAAAAAAGTATAAAGTAGCCTAAACTTAATGCATACAGCTAAACGAATAGCCTTTCAAAGTATACTCTATATGATAGCGTTTGCAAACACATGCGCTCGACATATGCACACTAGTTTAATCCTTGTCTAGCGTCTGCACTATTTTTAAGTTATGTCTTACTTATTTAAATTAGAGTTGTGAGTATCCTTTAACCCCCTCATGCAAGCACTCATCCACGTATGCATCTATTTTTGTTGCCGTCCTGAGTAGTTTGTTGTTGTTCCATATCATCAGTTTCTTTTTTGTATGTGAAACAATGAGCCAAGTCTGTGTTACCACTTGTGGACAAATAAATTAGCATTTCCTAGCGCACAGTACATGTGTACTATGCTGAGGATGAAATTTATGTAATGCGCAGTGTACGCATACCATAGCGTATGTAAGAACTGAACTATAATTCTGGGCTTTACAGTTAGAGGGTTTTCAAATACACAACCATAAGCAATATTAATTGTGATACTTGCCTTGGCAAACATTACTAATGCGGTGTATCTTGGTGACTCCCCTGTAAAGGCTGGATGGCTCCCCCTCACATGTATATGACGGTACATTCCTCCCTGAATTCTTTCCTGAATTAGTGGTTCTAAAAGCGGTTATTTGCTTCTATTGGGTCATCAGGGAGTAAGTAAAAGTCAAGTGGTTTGGTCTGTGTGTGTGTGTAAAGGCACCATTTGTATTATCTCATCCAAACAACATTATTGTTCCTCATTTCCTGGTACTCTGATGTGGTCGGAACTGTGTGAAGAGTGTTTCCTAAAATCAACCTGGTGGACTCATGACTTTTGAGCACCCTGAAAAGATTAGCTTACATATTGTTCTTCCACCTGGACAGTTATGTTTAGCTTTTCATCCTGGTCTGTTTATATGGGGAATTACAGAATGGAGGTAATGACATGCATCAGGTGTGATGCAGGTGTGGGAATGTACGTCCTCTTGTGTTGTGAAACTTTTCCTGACGGATCACTTTAAGCTCACAGTACACACACACACACACACACACACACATATCCAGTCACTACATTCCACTGTGCATATCTCACCAAGGGCCCCAACTGCTTTTAATCATGTTGGTCACGAGGCGGCCCAGCTGCTTTAGGTTTGGGTGGGACAGCGGAGGAAGGGGAGGGGGGGGGGACCCTAAACTCTAATAGCGAACATATTTCTCTAGGCCCGGCCCTCTTCTCCTTATGACTTCACCCTCCGCTGAGATCAGGCCTGAGGACTGTCAAGAAAGGGAGAGTTTGGCTCAGACAGGTCTGTTTTTTTGCTTAGACCACTCTCAGTTCAGTTTTGAGAACTCTTTAGGTCATTGAGGTGATGATGATATTTCACTGTTATGATAATGGGTGTCTTTTAATGGGTGTCTTCTTCCATCATTGCAAACAACATAACAATCCATAGATGTTGCCATAAATGTCGGAGTGTCATTTTCCATGGTCTTAATGTCATGTTAGCAACAGAGTGGACAGCCCCCTCTGCAAGAGATCTGCCTCTAGCAAACTACTCCTACACTGTCCTGCACGGTGTGATAGTCTGAAAAGCAATAAATTAGGCATAGGCATTTTTGTCAGTTTCATTTCAGTTCTCGGTAGGTACTGTACTCTTGGGGATATTTATATCATTGATCTCAGGCATCACTGTGCACTTCCGAAGCCACAGTTTCACTTTAGTTCTCTAGTCTGGGCCACATGCTGACCCAATGCTAACCAGTCAGAGCTCAAGATACTGCCAAAAATCAGAAAAAAAGAAAGATTTTTTAGTCGTACAATCATTGGATATGTGACTGCAACAAGCCACCCACAATAAGAAACGAGGCCTCTATTTGTCTGTATGTTACGCACACATTGAAATGTCTTCGATCTGAAATTTCACTACCCCCACAAAGCGTTTGAAAAATTACTTGCCACTACAAGACTCTTGGTCTGTTTAAAGAGGCCCTCAAAGAGACCAAAGTTCACATTTAAGTTCAAGTCCATAATGCTACTGCATGTGATGGAAGAATTGTACAGTCTCATCCATGCCTATCTCTCAATAGGCATGGATGACTGCCTTTAGCTCTCGCTTTTGCGCCAAAGCAAGACATGCCTTCTGCTGAACAGGCTCCTCAATCCAACAATCATGTCATGGAGGGGGTTTGACATTTTGTCCATGATGTTCAGCAAGTTGGACATCATTCTTCTCTCAGAAACAAACTCTGGAGGTTCCAGATCCACTCAAATGACAGAATCTACCTTACTGATGAGTTTATTTAGCCGGTTGGCATCTCCAAGTACACCAGCACACTGAAGTATAAACTGAACAGACTGAAAGAACAAGCAAAGTATTTAGCAAAATACATTGATGGATCTGAGCCTTCCCAAGAAAATAAATCTGCTACTGCCCTTTTGTAGATTGTCATTGTAGGTTTTTTCTTTATTATGTAATTTCCTGAGTTGCTCATACAGGACTCGGGAGTTGTTTTTCACAGTGTAAGCTTGGGCAGTGTTTTGCAGGTTACCTGGTTACTGTAGTTGAACCATTTGAGTCTTTGTATTTGGCCTCTTCTGAGGGCTTATGTTACACATAGAGCAACATACTCTGTCTATCAGGATTTCATCATGGAACCTTCGGATAAATTCCAGTTCCTTTTAAAAGGCTTAAAGGATTGATTTATTTTTTTAAAGCCTCAAACTTTAGGGCACATGCTTGCTGCCAAGCTCAGGGGGAGGCTGGAGATGAGATTTTAGGGAGCTGTATTTTAGTTTGAAAGATTTGCTGCTGAATGTCCTGTCTTTATTCAGTTACTGTACCTTCCCTTTTACTATGTAGTTCAGACACAAATGTACAGCATGATCTTCTACACTCACTGCCAACGAGGCAAACTCCCTGTTCCCACAAACAGACTTCATACATCAGGACAGTGCATCACCATGGTCCTTGAGCTGTGTCCATCTGTTCCTATCAGACAGTTTGTCCACAGCGGCTCGTCTCATCTTTGGCCCTGTCTCAAATGACGTACTTAATGTGGACATGGATTTAAAAAATTTAGAAGGGTGATCATGAGTGCCCCCTTTATGGGAGCTGTTCATCCTTGATTAGTCCTTTTGCCAAGCCTTCTCTGGTATGGACTCCCCGTGACCACTATCTGACAGCCTATCTGGCATGTCACCAAAGTGTTGGCTCAGACAAGGATCAAAGGGCAGAGGGCAGCATTTGGGCCGAGTCTTTTCAAAATCTAATTTTTTTTACAATGATCTAATCCATAAACTCTGACCTCAAACATCTTTTTAAATGCCTTTAAACAAGACAATTATGTATCTAAATGCACCTGCAATCTAATAGACAGTAATTCATAATTTTTTCTTATTTTATGAGAGTTTTACTTGTTTCTCCATCTTACTTTGTTCCACTACTAGCCCTATTTGTCAAACTTCTTCATAAGCATCTTAACATTGATAAAACTACAGACCAACTGATCTGTGTCTATGGGCTTTGCCCGGTGCCCACACTTATTCACTCTTGCTTGGGTCCAGATTAAAGGCTGATTCTTAATCAGTCACTCAAGCTTAACAAACCCCCCACCTAGGCTGATGGTGGTCTTAGCTGGTGGGGCCATCTGGCCGTCAATCTGGGACTGCTCCTGAACCAAGAGTTGTCCTCGCCTTAGTTAGTCTACCCCGAAATAAGATGACTCTCATTGGACAGAGCAGAGAGTTTGTGCTTGGGTCAACTGTCCCCATAATTCAAACAGCTAAATAAACATACTAAACAGTGTTTTATTAAAAATGCGCAAATGGGAAAAGGTGTCAATGCCATCTCAAAATGGCCAAATATTAGCGCACAAATTCATCTAACCAATATATTGGTCTTTCATGTGTAGACATAAAAAAATTCTGTTTCTAATACAATGCAAACCACCTCGTTGTTTTTCGGCTAAATGCATGTGCCAAACATCACTCTACTACACAACTGAAGGAGATTGATGATGCTCCTGTGGTGCCCAAAGAACTGGATTTAACAAGATCAGCCTGTGTGAGAGGTTGAGATCCTAAAGTAAGCTTTGTTGATTCTGGTCCCTACTGGGGATTGACTGATTGATCGATTCATCTGGCTTGATTAAGTCTTGGTTATCTCCAGACTGCCAAGTGTCAGGCAAAGTGCAGGTTCGCCATAAATAGATGATATATTTGACAGCAGTAGATGAATGAAATATTGATTAAATGCCAAAGCTAAGAAAATTAAGTTATGCAGAAGCAATGCTTTTCCACAAGCAAAAACAGAAAATGAGAGAGAAACTTCCTTGCAACAGAGATTTTATCTTAAGTGTAATTGTACCCAGGTGAGTAATGTTTTCAGCCAGCGTGTGACCCCCTTTTTCAACATACGCAGTCCTACTCTCATTAGACATTCTCTGCAATTTTAAATGCCTCTTGTTTTATTACACAACACCATTACTGTTTCAAAAGAGAAATAAAGGAACAGAACATGTTACATCAAATCCAGCAAACACATTTTAGTATATTTGCCTCAGTCAAGAAGACACATGCTAACATACAATAATTTGAATGATGCTTGGTAACTCTGTGCTTAAAAGAGGTTGTGAAACTATAATTTTATGTGAAATCATTCAATAATCTATAACTATAATCTGTAACATGATTCTATAGTGTAGTGTGAGTCTACCCCAGCAGCAGAGCTCATGGTGAAGGGTTTTCTAAAGCTGTAGAGCTGCTGGGATGGAGGTGTGGAGGGTTTAATGGCCTGTTCTAAGCTTCATATGGCCATGGTCCTGATTGCATAAGCAGAACTTAAAAACAAATCAGGAACAGCACCACAGAGAGACCCTGTGTTTTGACAAACGCTACGTACGTCTGCAGACCTTTTTGAGCAATGTGAAACCATATTGAAATGTCAAAGTGGAAAAGAAAACTATGTTTATCCAGATTCCTTGTTCCTTGGTATTCCCCTTTCGAACATTAACACAGTGCTGTCACAGTGGTGGATTTCACCAAGAACTTACACAGGAATGTCCATTCCGGCTCCTGAAGTCCTTTATCAGCATCCTGCGAAGTTTAGCTCCAACTTGCCCCAATATATCGGCCTGGAAGTTTCTAGTTACCCTGCAGACCTTGATTAGCTGGTTCAGTTGTGTTTTATTGGGGTTGGGGTTAAACTCTGCTGGATGGTGGCCCTTGAGGAGCAGAATTGGGCACCACTGAACTTGCATGCTTTTGTGTGTTCTGCCTCCTTGATAGCTCTGCTCACGTACGATGCCCAGACGTGTATTTGATGTGTGTGTTTGCCTTTAAAGATGTGTTCCTGTTTTCAAAATTGCTAGATAGAATGTGACAGAATTGAACGTAGAATTGGATATGTTGAACTATTTTTAAACATTAGAATTTAAAAAGTATCCAGCTGTATCATGTGGCAGATCACATGAGGTTCACTGTCTATACCCCTTTTGGCCATCTAGGAGCAGATTTACTAAACAGGGCAAATTAGCGTGAGAGTGCAATTCCAAAACAGCGCCGATGGGAGTGGAAAGTTCTGCATGTGATCTACTGATGACCCGCAATTTAAAGAAGCCAGACGCAGTCAGATCATTTCCATAATGACCAACGCAATCTACCACGTAGCATCTGGTTTAAGACGTGCTTTTTGGGGGCGGTAAATAATGGCACAAACACCAGTACATTGACGAACGCAAACCTTAGTAAATCACCTTGCGTGATTCATTTAAATATTCTCCTCCCATAAATTTTGCGCCTGAAAGGAAACTCCTACAAATGCATGTGCAGTAAGGTCAGCTGCAAAAATAACTGTGTCCACGCCTTTTCAGCACTAATTTTTCGCTGCGTGTCTTCAGTAAATCCTAACAGTAGTTTTTTTATGCCAAAAGAGGGTTTGCGCTGGCGCAAGCTGTTAGTAAATCTGGAACCTAGTCATTGCATATTTGCATAAAGTTCAACACTTTTTTGTCAATAGTCTGGCACTCATATTGCCTCAAATTGCCAACCTTCAATACTAATGAATGACTTCTGGGAGTTTTTGTATTAATTCACTGTCAGTGTTATTTTTTTCCATCATCTTTGTCAACCAAGGATTCAAGGATTTTTCATCATATACCTAGTATTTCTCTTAAGTCTTCATCTCTCTGTTTTGTGGAACTTAGAAACTACTCCACCTTAAGGTCCATTTTTCCGGGCTTAAGTCTTCTCACTGGCTCCACCTCTTTCTCCTCCCGAGTCTCCTGACCTGACCTCAACCCTATATTCTTGGTAGACTCCAGCCTCTGGCTTTCCACAAGGGATTCAGCTGAGAACAGACATTATGCAAAACGACTGATTACAGCACTACAACACAGCAGACAGTAAATCAAAGCAAATCCTGTTTGGGATCTCTCTACTCAATTCTGTAGGAATGCCTCGGAGGAGACAGTTGGGCATACAGCTCGTAAGGCCAGTGTTAGGACAGATGGGCTTGTTCAGAGATAGGATTTCCCCTACAGCCTCCTCCACTATCCTTAGAGAACCCTGATATATTTTAGATCGGTGATATCACCCTTTTGTGGTCTCTAAGATCACAGGAACTCTCATATCTTCAGACCCAACAAGGAGGCAAGTGGAGAGCACAGGTGTTGGACATGTGCCTGATGATAAATGTGACGATGTTTGTCATTTTTATTAGTTTCAAGGGATAGTTCACGCCAAAATGGAAATTCATTTACTCACCATGCTCAATTTTTTCTCCCGTGAAAGACAAAAGGATTTTCATACTGCAAAAGTTTCTCAAGTTATCTTCTATGTTCCACAGAAGAATGAGTCAGTTCATGGAAAAACTTTTCTTCTGTCATAGCTCTCAAATCTAGTTTGACACTGTTGTTATTGATAACAAAACTAAGACCGTAATAAATTGAGATAAAGCTTCAGTCTGTTTCTCACATGGCTTTTCCCCCAGTATACCATATAAGTTAACTGTATGGAAAAATAGCCTGAATTAATAAATAAATAAATAAAATCATAGATATAAGTCAGGTAAGTGGGGTGAACTACTCGTTTAAAACCTCAGTATGACCGTATGACCGTGTCAGGAGATCTGCTACATTAGCAGTGTGAGAGGAGAGCGATACACACACCCATCAGCTGATGGAGGCGGAGACACAGTGTTCTTCCATGTGCCGGGGTCCTGAGCCTGTTAAAAAGAGGAAAATACCAGTTTCTATGCATGCTAATTTCACTCGCAGATGCTGTGGATAGTTCAAAACCACTCAATTTATGTGATCATGACTCCTCTCTCTTGATTTCTTTTTCTTTCTTGTTTAAAACTCCCCCCTCTAATTTATGACTCTGTGTTCAGCTTTAAGGGTGTGGGCCGCTGCTGTCATACTAACGGCTCCAGCAATCTTTAGAAGATCCTGTTTCCAGCAGTCAGGACTATCGTCCTGTAAACTGCACCAAAGCCCACAGCAACTGCTCGTAAAAACAACTGAACTGGCCAAAGTCTTGTTTTCTCCAGTACAACCCCAGCCACTTGGCTCTTTCGATATGAAGTCATCATGCTGGAAACTCTTTCCATCCAAATGTTGATGTCAACTGAGAGACCAACCAATGGCGAGAAAGACCCGAGCTCACGCTCATACTGGATACTCACGGGAGTCATATTGATCTGAATCTTTCATGTGCAGGCGGGGTATTTTTAGATTTAAGCATGTCTTTCAAAGCACTAATGAATTTGGGATCCAGCTTGTGAATATTTCACCACTCACAGAAATAGACATGGGAGACTCAGTTGATAACATGCGTGACATGTCTCAGCTACATCTTGTGTGCGCGTGGTATTATCAGAGAACGCTCCATTCATATGTTAAGGTTTAATTCTACTAATAAAGTTCATTATACCATTATACCAATGGCAAGTTCTAATGGCAGTTTCAGGCAAGTTTATGGTAGGGCTGTGCAATTAATTGAATTTCGATTTCGATTTCGGCTCCCAACGATCACCAAAAAAGTACAATCGAGTAAAAATGATTATTTTACCATGTTCTGTTTTGCAAGAACACTCTTATTTTGTCTTGTGTTCTGAATGACACGCGCACTTCCGCCCTTCCCAAAGCCGTAAACTCTCTCAGCTTGAATGTTTATACTGATAAGACTTAAAGAAGTGAAAATGATCAACTTTAGTTACAATGCAATACTGGCCCGATTGTGCAAGTGACAATTCCGTCATGTCCCGACTCCTAAACGCGAGAGTGTAGTTTCGACGCTTGCTTTGTCCAACCCATTTTGAGAGAGAGAGAAGACGCAGCACTGCTGAACACTCACGCGGTTTGTGAAATTGCGTCCTTGCGAAAGTTTTAAAATGATAGATTTGATTTTATAATCTGCGTGGATTAATTTAGGCTACTCATACAATCTACTTGCTAAAGTGAATCAATGTTTGTGGGGGAATTTCCCGCATTATAAGTGGTAGACCTGCGGGAAAATTGAAATACTTGTTGAAGTATTATCTGTTATATTATTTATTTATTTATTTATTATATAGTTCAAAAAGTACAATAAATGTTCAAATAAAAATAAAAAAAGATTTGTTGAAAGGTGTCTTTTTAATAAATGCAACACGTTCCCAAAGTCATGTGAAATAATCGTGTTACATAATCGAGATTTCACTACTGACCAAAATAATCGTGATTATGATTTTTTCCATAATCGAGCAGCCCTAGTTTATGGTGGATTTCTGTTTCCTAAACAGCTGTGGAGGGTCTGAGCTATGCTGTTCATTAGCTCTCTAGTTAGTGTATCTTACTGTTTCCTTTGAGTACATCACTGTCTTAACTGCCCCTGGAAATGCATTTGGAAAATGAAGTGTAATTTAGCTGAATTTAACTTTTAAAAGCAATTGTTGTGACTGTCTCTCAATATTTACATCTGCAAGGCTATGAGTAGTGCTGCCATTTAAATGACAGAATTTTCATTTTTAAGTGATCTATTCCTTTATGTATCCTCATGTTGTTCCAAACCCATATCATTTTCTTCAATTGAACTAATTGAATAAATATATAGCCTATATATATATTTTTTTTTTTATGAATTTATCAAATTCTGTTTTATAAACGCCTTTAAAAAGTCTTATTTTAGTATAATTTATATACTATTATAGTATTTATTAATATTTTAAACTTTTATTTTTATTCATTTTCATTTTTAAGTTCAAGTCATTTTGTTTTGTGCTTTTGTCATTTTTATGATTTTATGATGACTTTATTTCAGCTTTATATCAATTAATGAAAAAAAAAATGAAAAAAAGTTTTACGTTTAGATGTCAATAATAGCACTGTTCTCAAAATATATTATTTTATTTTCCACAGAAGAAAGAAAGTCATGCAGGTTTGAAACGGCAGGAGAGGGAGTAAATGATGACAATTTTCAGTTTGGGGTGAACTATCCCTTTAAATTTTGGCACTTTTTCTCACACAAAGCTGTTGTATGACTTAAGAGAAAATTTGGAATACAGCACAATTCACATAGACCACTTTGATGGTGCCTTTTGGTCATTTTTGGAGCTTGACTGGCCCAAGTTTCATACAAGTTTGGCAGAACTTTAGGGTGAGTACATTTAAATGTAATAATTAAGTGATGTCAGAATATTCTGAGTGAATGCTCAGAGATATGTGCAAGTTGCTCTGGCCCTGCTGCTGTACGGCCCTGTTTGTGTGAGTTTTTTCCAGTGCTGCTGTACATTAAACACAGACCTCTTTCAGCCCACTGGAACGCTTGAATCATTAGACACACCACACATACCTTCACATGTTCCTTATATTTCCAAATGTTTATGTCTCTGTCTGTTTGTGCATGAGTCAGGTGGTTGTATGAATGATAAATGTGTTTTGAGTGTCTAGACCTGAGTGTGTCTGAGTGTATGTTATCTGAATGCTGTGTCTTTGGAGTAGGAATTCAAAACTTGAAATTACAGCATTATTTCATATCTATATCACCCATAAATGCATATAGTACTGCTAATGAACAATATTATGGTGGAAGAGTTCTGAATATTATATAAAAAAAAATTCCCACTGAAAAAAGAAAGCCGTACAGGGTTAAAACGGCACGCACATCGAAATAAGTGTACTTCTTTAAAGAACGACCAACGATTATTAAAACAATGATTTGGAATGTATTTTAAAGTAAAAGTTTACTAAAAAACTTTTTAAAAGTGCACTTAAATGTGTTGGAAAATGTTTAAATAAAATGCTTAATTATAAAACCATTGCATAAAATCAAATTGATTGTATTGGTTCATGGAATATTAGAATATGGTTCATAAGGAATGTTTCGTATATGCACTGTAAATGTTATTAATTTTCTCTTTTTTTTTGTATTCCATTCACAGCCCTTTAATTTTTCATTGGTTTTGTTTGTCAGATTGGGTTCAATCCCTCAGGCAGAATCTGTCTGAATGCAAATATTCAGATTATCGCCACACTCTTCCTTTGTCACAAACATATTTTGCCTTCTTTTCTGCATGGGAGCAGCTGCTGTTAAACGCATGAAAGGGTGTGTGATTGACAGCAGCATTTGTCTGTAAGTGTCTGGGGACCCGTGGGGACAATGGCAGGGCCCTTCACTGAGCAATAGCTACCACACCTCAGACCCTGCACCCGCACCATCGGGCCCTGGGCCCTTTGTTGGTGTTCAATAGGGATCTAGGAATCTTCTCCGTATCTGTAGATCCAGGTGTAAAATAATAGTCCTTGTATAACGTAATGCTACTTATAACTTTATTCTTAATGTGGAATTCTAAAAATCGAAATAAATCGTAATATGGAATTTGGTATTTCGAAGTGCCCATGATAATAATACCTTGCATGTTCATTATCATGATATATGGTATTACCGTATATTGGATACTGTCTGCTTGTCCCACAGTTTGTAATTAAATCAAAATGTACTTAAGTGTGTTAAGAAAGTGTACTCTCTTTAAGTACACTTAAGTGGCCTTTTATTCTATTCCATAGACATAATGATTTTATACTATTTTTATACTTTATACAAACTGTATATTCTATCCCAGACCCCTAAACCTACCCATCACAGGAAAACTTTATGCATTTTTTTCATTTTCAAAAACCATTACTTAGTATGACTTATAAGCTATTTTCCTCATGGGGATAAAAAATGTCCCCACAAGGACAAGGATTTTGGATATTGGCATCTTTGTGGGCACATTTTGCCCCCATAATGTAGGGTTTACCTAGTCTAGCGTAGCCAGACTGACGGCCGAAGGTCTGGACTCTATCGAAGCTTTTCTTGACCAATCACAGTTCGCTTTGTTCCGCGTCATGTTTAGGGGCGTGGCAATATGTCAGTGTCCCTACAATAACAGACCGGCGTGCATCTAATAAATTATTCATTCAAGAACGTTGTGCAAGTTTACTGCAACAATGGAGCCGCGAACTTCACACACTTTTGAAAATCCAGCATTTAGTTGATCCTGGTAAGCGCTCGTTGTCACAGTTGTAAACACAATGGCTTTCTTCTTCCACGAGGGGTTTTGGCGTCACGCATTTGTTTCCAGGCGGATAAAGAATGCGACATGCACGTCTCCCGTAGGGGTGCACCGATCCGACTTTTTCAGTCCCGATACCGATACCGATGCCTGGGCTTTGTGTATCTGTCGATACCCGATACCGATCCGATACTATAGTTGAATTAATAATAAACTGTATACCTTCCACCTTATACCTTCCTTGAAGAGACTAAAGGCACCAGACTTTACTAACTAAACATAACTAAGACAAAATAACAGATGTATGTAATGTGTTGTATTCTTATTTATTTAAAAAACAATTGTGCATTCAAATCGAAAATAGAATATAATCAAACTTCTTTAAATAAATGTAAAAAAAATCTAATTAAAATGTAGCGGTGGAAACAAAAAAACTGTGTTTCCAAAAATTGTAAACATGTAAAAATATAAAGTGCAAAGTCCTGCAACAGGAATTTAAAATGCAACATAGCAGCTGAACCTGAGAATAAAAAAATAAAAAGTTGGTCGAACAACAACTTGATCACACATACAAATAATAATAACCAAACATTGTAATGTGTGTCACACCACCATCACAAACATGACATGTGAATGCTCACTTAATCAGCAATGGCAAATTTAAATGTCAGTTTTAATGATCATTATGTTTCATATTTTTAAAAATGAAAACAAAAAGAATTAGGGTTGTGTTTTATATTTCGTGTTGTTAATATGCAGTAAAGATAATCAATGTACGCGTTTGCCTGAACCACATTTATGTGGCCATTAATATGTTTAAGATTTTTTTTTTAAATGAAAAGAGGCAGAGTGGTGTTGTATAACATACTTCGTTTTATTTTTGGCTAAAATATACATAAAGAGATTACCGGAGTAGCCAGAGCGAGCTGAGTGACGCGATCAAGAACGCATGCTGTTCCATTTGCAGAATAGCCGGACTCGCGTCCTCTCGTCCTCGGGAGTTCGTTCTCCTGAGTCGAACTTGGCAAGTCCGAACTACCAAGGAGGACGCAAGTCCGAAGTTTGCGTACTTGGTATTGAGAAACGGCCTCTGGCTCGCTCCATGTTGCTTCTAGCATGCGACACGCGTGAAGCTGACGAATGACGTAGGTTCTGCTGCGACGACGAGTATCGCGGCCGATATCCGATCCTAATATCGGATCGGTGCACCCCTAGTCTCCCGGACATCCTGTAGAATTCATCCAATCAGATTGCGGCTTCAAAACTCCTGAACTGTTTCCAAAGTGTGCCATATGCATAAGACGTTCAGCAAACGGTCAGTGGGTGTGATGTCTGAGGCTGAGACTATGGTTTACCAGGCCACACACACACCAAAACTTCTCTAAAATGCGGTTGAAATGTGACTCACATTTGATGTTAAAAAAACACACATCATAGTGTTTTGTTTCATTACATGGTTTCCAGTGCAAGCAAATGTATGCAAGGTTTTTTTTTTTTTTTTTTTTGGTCAAAACAATCTATAGGTGTGACTCACTGACTCCTCAACAGATTATGTAGACCAGAATTTTAGGATATTGTTTTCTTTCCCTCATGTGGACGGGGAAAACCAGTGTGACTAACCTTCTCAGTTCAGTCATGCTCAGTGTTAGGCTAACGTAACTTACCCAGCACTTACCTAACTGACTGTTATTTGCCATATTTCAGCCACACAAACAGTTTAGAATGGCTTTTCTCATGAGCAGAAATGCCACAATATACCTCTGCCCTTGGGAATGACTTTCCCACAACTGCCTACCTCGGAAATAAGTAATACGAGTCGCTATTACACATAATGGCCCGTCTGTTTGTGCTATCTCACTTCCTGCGTAGCATACTGGAGTGTGCCAGTGACACCAGTTCAGGAGGCAGGGATTTTTGGGTGAAGCTGGCATATTACTGAACTCCATATGGTAAGGGGGTTATGAGGGGTCTCATGTGATTTTTCTTCCCGTAGCCTCCATTAAGGAAGCTTTTGTTACTGTAAGACATACCTCAGTGAGTCCAGATGCAGTCTGCCCCGGATTAAATTTGCCCTCTCTATGAGTCTTAGGCCTCCTGAATAGAGCTTAATCTTTCCTCTGCCTCGCTCTGGTATGAATGCCTAGGGTTCCTCAGGCTCCTTTGTGGTCTTCTTGTGGCTCTAATCTCTCGCTGCCGATCCACTCCATCCCTTTTGTCTTGTTCCTTCTGTCACACAAATCCACCTTAATAATCGGCCAATAAATCTTAGGCACCAGGATTTGAATAAGTAAACCTCTATGGTTTGCAAAGATTTACTTGTATGACTAAAGCGTCATATTTAAATTAAACATTAAATTAAATATCAGAGTTATTTTTAATTTTGCAAGAAATATGAATAAGCTTTATAAGTTAAATGATATATTTTTGTAGTTATGTATTTTTCGCCGTCATTATAATAAGCTCTAGGTAGGGCTGGGTATTGTTAACTTTTTTTCGATATCGATACCTTTACTTTGATACCGGTTCCTGAACGCTACTTTTTTCAATACCAATTTTATGAAATCCGTTCTAACAAGATTACATTATATATTATCTAAAAAAAACATTTGGTGTTATTTTTTCATTTTGTTGACATTTTTTACACACTCAAAGACTCATATAGGCCACTGGGGGGCGGAATATATGCCTTACACATAAAGCTTGTCGCAAAACAGAAAGCAGAAAAAGTAGCCTAATGATTATGAATGTGTCAGGAAAAAATAGCAAGGAGACATTTTAATTGTTTAATAAACAAGTGTTTTCTGAGTAAGTGTTGGCTGAAAAGATAAAGTTGATGTTGCTGACTTGTCATCTCTGCAGTGTAGTGAACATGCGCATTATCTTGTCGCAAATATTGCATTGTGCGCTGTTGGCATCGAGCCTGGTGAAATGTAGCCACACTTTTGATCTTTTCCACATCTTTTACATCTATGGGGGTTGGGACGCTTACACACTACACTACAGGGAATCTAATTGTGTGTTTTTTTCTGCAATTGTGATTTAAAATATGATTTGACCAAATTTTTTAAAATATTGTTTTTACTTAGTAATTTTTATATTTTTATTTAATAATAACAACAATGAAACTACTACTTCTACAACTACTATTACTACTACTAATAATAATATCATTGATATTATTATTAAATAAAAATGTACTTAAATACTAAATAAAAACAAAATAAGAAATATTATTGTTATATTTCACTGTAAAATTGAGTATTTAATACAAATAGTAATAGTAATTTCAATTACATTTTTTTTTTATATATATATATATATAAATTTATATTTGGACGAAAAAAACGCAGGGAGCCCTTTTTCTTTTTTTTTATCATAAGCGCTTCTTACAAGTATGGGAAGATTGTTGGCAGATGTTGCATTCCCAAATGCACAGTAAAGTGACCGAATCTCAGAGCATGTGCAGAGATTGCAGTCCTGCAAACCGATCCACTCTGAGACACTGCAAACACCGGCAGATAATGAGCTGTTCATTTGTAAGAACACATTGCCGCGCTTCACTCTGAAACATGCGCAACACGTATATTTATTTAATTATTTTGCAGCCTTTGATCATGCATCCCTACTTAGGCCGTGTGTTCACCAAAGCGGGTTTTTTTTCACGCGGCTGGCGTATTTTTTCTATTGTTTTCAATGGGAGCGGCGCGTTTTTTAAAACGCCATGAGCGTAACGAGGCGCTGAACGTCTTTTTCACGCTGAAGCGCTGAGCATTCGCCGTTTTTTACAGGTCGCCGATAGTTGAAGAATGTTCAGCTTTAGGTAAAACGCCGCGCTCTCACTGTCACTTTTTACCCAACCGTCCAATCACAGTGGAGGAGGGGCGGGACTAATACCACACCAACCAACCGCCACATTCTGCTTGTACAACGTCTACAGATGACAACAAGCATAATAACGGAACAAAATTCAACAGAGCGCCTAGCGTTTTCAGCTGGCTAAAAATGCTTTGGTGGACACACGGCTTTACTGTACCTCAATTGACAACAAGTGAAAAAATAGGCAAAGTAAACGGCATGTGTTTGTGTTTGGCTCTTGGTCCACAACTTGCAGAACGTCCAAATCCACAATCTGGCTCACTTTTTCCCCTTAGGACGCCCTCTTTAGCACTAATTTGGTTTTTAGTTTACCTAGCAATAAAGGGGGAAAACCCCAAACAATGCTCTTGCCCTTCCATGGTTACAGCATGTTCTGCATGGCCTGGAGTCTGCTAATGCATTTACCCACAATCCCCTGGCAAAGCTGCCCTCAGCTGTGACATGAGGGTGTTAAGAGACCACAGTCAGACAAAAAAGTGTGAAACCCTGTTACTTAAAAAGTACTTTGGTGGTACATTAATAATGGTACTTTTTTTAGTTTGTGCCCACTGCCACGTTCAGCTGATCAGAAAAGCCATTCCTACGGCTGCCAAAAGTTCATGGATATGGCTCTAGTTCATTTTGTAATGTTACACTACTGTCTTTTATATGTTTTCAGGACGTAGTTGAGAAAGTCTGCTACTGGTTTATAAAGGTAGCAGGCAGACAATAGCTCAGAGGGATGTTTAAACTGCTGTTAATTTTACAGGCTGTGATTTTGTGGTAAGAACGCTCACCTGCTACAGGAAGAGATTTAATGAAACACTGCTGTCTGAGGATGATCTAGTTCAGAGCTGTCAGCTGCTCTGCCATAACCTCTACTTTCAAATTGGCTCGGTTTCGTGCTACTAGCATCTATTACAGAAGACATCAAGTTGGTAACACTTTATTTCGATAGTCCACTTTAGACATTCTCCTAACTATAGGAAACTTTGCAACTACATGTCAACTTGCTGCCATTAGAGTATTAGTATAATATCTGCTAACTCTTTATTGTGTTGGTCCCCCAACAGACATTTCTACTGACTATAAGTAGGCTAACTTTGTAAGTTCATGTAGTTCTACTAACCCTAACCTAACAGTCTACTAATACTCTTAATAGTTAGTTGACATGTAGTTGCAAAGTTTCTTATAGTTAGTAGAATGTCTATCGAATTAAAGTGTAAACCAGTAGTTTTAGTTGAACAGAGAATACTTTTTTTTTCTGGAACATAGTGCACACGTCGTATGGGAAACTTTTATGGTGGTTTTTTTTGGTGTTGTACACTCCCTGGTCACTGTGTGCTTTGATTGTATGTAAAAGAGCAGTGTTTACCTTCTGCTAAACATCTTCTTCTCCATACAGAAAAAAAAAAAGGCAAAGGGGTGTGGAACGACATGTCAGTCAGTACGCTGAAAGGTCAACAGGTCTATTGAAGTGACACACCTGTGATGCCACAAGGCTTTAACACTCTGGATTTCAAAAGATGCTCAGTGTATTGTGGTTTGTTTGAAGTGCATGCTTGTGAACCTTTGAAATAGTGTGCAAACATGCTTTTATCCTTTTAATTGTTGAAATACACCAGATATCACTGACAATTCCCCTATCACTGGTTTGGTTAGCTTTGGTGGCCTTCCGATTAGGCCTACCATATTTGATGTGGTATATTCATTTGTGTTTTGAAGATGAACAAAAGGGTTGGCATGAGGGTGTGTAAAATGATGACATAATAAAAAAAATTGGGTGAACTAGCCCTTTAAATTGAATCATCTAAAATCCATTTTGGGCTGTCCCAGACGAAAGATGACCGATCGTGGCGATTTCTGTGGTCGTGGCTCCTAAACGGTGGTCCAACGTCGTTCAGTGAGAGAGGTTCGTTGTCCCGGTCTTGCGACCTTAGATAGCCTGCGATAATTTTCTGACAGTGTCCTAAATATAGCATGATCTTCTCACAGTGTGTTTGCTGCTATGACCTACGTCTACTGACTTGCCATTAAAAATGCAACATGAAATGGTGTATTGATCGACGCGACATGGCGCTAAAACTTAAAACTAAGCTTCATTTGCATAAGTTGGCCTCTTGGCTAGGGAATATTTGGCTAGTCCATATTCTCCTCTTTTGCTTCGTCCTTTTTTTCAGCGCACCTAAAAACCACAATTGCCAAAGTGCGATTCATCTTGCTCTATTTGTTTACCACTAGCGCATGCTGATGATGTTTTCTTCTATTCTAACTTGCTTTGTAGCCTTGTGTCATCATCAGTCTACATGCATGTTGTACCCACGTTTATTAGATCCATGTCGCACAGATTGATTTGTAATGATCTTATAGGATTGCCAAAATCGCACAGTCTGCAGCAGGCATTAAACACGTTTAATATTTCAAATGTAAAACAAATGAAATCCACTTGATGACGTATTTTTTCCGAAGAAGAAGACTTTCTGTAGCTGATGGAATGGAAATATACATTTGCCCTGAAAAGCTTTAGTTATGTTCACACAGGACTGACTGTTTACACAGGCATTTGTAAGTGATAAAATCAGATTATTGTTTGCTCATCCATAATTTTCTATTATGTATGAGCAGTTTTCTACTTTTTTTCTTTTTTTTTTTTTACTTTAAATCTTAAAATGAAATGCCTTCAGTTTAATATTTTAGTTACATAATGTAACAGCATTCATGAATTGTTAAACTTAGGGCCACTGTATCTCTTATTACATCACATGAAGGTAAGAGTCTAACACGGTGTGATGGCCTGTTTGTTTCCATGGCAGCAGGGTGTTGCCCCCTCCTTACTTATATGAAATAACCTCCATTAAAATACACTGTATGACTTCAGCCAGCTGGAATATGTTTTTATTTGAGGATTTCTTATGATGTGTCATAAATGACAGGAACTTTCACTCGTCCAAATCTGTTCTTAGCGTATTCTTAGCGTCACCCACATTAAAATGCATTATGAACTATGGCCGCTTTCTTTTTAGACACATGTTGTTGAACTGTTTTTTTTTTTTTTTTTTTTTTGTGGAGCGAAACCCATTGGGAATGAACACCAGCCAATACCGTAGCATGCCTTCTTTTTTTGGCTGGTATATTCAGCAGGGATCACACAGTGTCCCCTTTGAGTTCAGTCTCACCATGATCCTCATAAACAAGGATGCCTCAGATGGCTGGACGGGTTATTTTTGTGATATGTTTTCCAAACGCAATAGTGTGAGCGAGTGCTTGTGTGTGTCTAAAGGAATGTGTGTGGTAATGAGATGCCATGCCAGTGTAGAGGAATGAAGATGAGCATGCCATCATTGGTTTCCTGTTTTCACATTTCTGAAAGCTCTCTGTGTATCTCGCAAAAAATAGCCCAGGACATGCTTGTGGGATATGGAAAGTGTTTGTGCATGAGATTTAAGGAGTGAATTATTGATTCTCAGAGGAAGTGCAGCTTTATATAGATGTTTTGTTTGTGATTTTGGTTTTTATGTTGGGATGCTGAGATGCTTTAGGTCTATCAGTGCACTTGTTGGAGCTCTATCTCGCCAGGACCGGTCACTGTTTTGAGCAGGTCTTAAAATAAAGCAGCTGTGAGCGTCTACTGCAGGTCTGTGTGCTGGTGGTCACATGAGTTGTTCTCATGCCACTGTGTGCTCATATTTCATAACACTAAAGGAGATGATGAACAGAGAGATGCTCTACTAGTGTTTTAGACATGATCCTGTGGTTTGTAGAAAAGCAGGCTCTGATTTAAAGGAATAGTTCGCCCCCAAAAGTGAAATGTGGTTATCATTTACTCACCCATTTGTCATTCCAAATGGCATTGGTATTGAAAGTCCATACCAATTTTTATTTTTATTTTTCTCGCAGCAGAAGGGGAAGGGGAGCGCTCTCATTTACATAGAGAAACCACTTACCCAACTTTTAGTTTTTTACATAATTTACATGAACATACAGCTATATTACACACTAAAGGAAAGGTACTATACAGAAATATTGCATTATTACTACCATAATAAGTGCTTTTTAATTTAGTGTTTCATAACCACTTTTTACTTTCCATCTCAGTGGTTCCAAACCCTGGTCCTTGAGTACCTATAATTGCACCTGTATGATTCTGCTGTGGGCGCCATCTTCTGGCATTTAGCGGAAATTCATTCATTGCGACCCTCACAGTGCATTATAGGTAGGCAGGTCCATTGTGGTTTTGGACTCCACTACAAAATAGCTGTCCTTTAGTAGTGGCTAATAGTGGCTATTTCGTATGCAGCCTTTGTTTCCTTAAACATACACACCTGATTCAACTTATCAGCTCATTAGGAGAGACCCCAAAACAAATGGGGTTTGCACCAAAACCTGAAATGGGTTTCAGATATGAGAGACATTCAAAATGTGTACAGTTGGAGGTACTCAGGGTTGGGAACCAGTGACCCTTACAGGTTTGATATCCTAATGTGATATTCGAGATAACCGCTGTACTTATGATGGCGATCTTAAGGCGATTGAAACAGTGTGAATAAAAATGCCTTATTTCTTTGATTAAACATCTAACTTCACAGTCTTTGCGTTTGTATCAAATGCTCTTCCAAAGAAGAGCCATTCCAGCTTAGGTGGATTTATCGCTCATGGCAACAGCATGTTATCTTAGCATAGCATCAAAAGACAACAATTTGTGCCATTAATGGCATGTTTTTCTTCCAAACCCACTATATAACATAAGTCGTGTGTTTAAAATAACCACCTTCTGTGATCTTATGTGGCGTCTTATCATGAAATTATGCAAAAAAATTATTTATAGTATTCTCTACAATAATAAAGTCAATGCCGATTATCCATATTGTTAATTCTTATGAAAATTCCCGAGGTAGCTTGAAGAATACAGATTAACCATATATTGTCTCAATTGTGTGTTTATTGTCACGTTTATAGTCAAAACGTTTCTATCTGCATGTTGTTCAGCTGCAGCGAAAGCTGGATAACTCTGTCCATATTAGGGATTTCGTAGAATGTCATAACATTTACTTCTATTGCCCTGTCTCAAATGGCACACTTCATATGCACTTACGGTCTTGTCAAGTCAAGTCAAGTCACATTTATTTATATAGCACTTTTTACAATACAGATTGTTTCAAAGCAGCTATATATATATATATATATATATATATATATATATATCCGCTCTGGAGTAAACCGTGATGTCATCGTTCAGCTCAGTTCAGTTCTTGTATAACAGTGTCAATGCAGGCAGATCAGTATTATTGTTGAATATTAAATTAAATGTTACATTTAATGTCCCCAACTAAGCAAGCCAAGCCAATGGCAACAAAGGTGGAAAAAGGCAAGGAACCAAAACTCCATCAGGTAGCAGAATGGAGAAAAAAACCTTGGGAGAACCCAGGCTCAGTCGGGGGGGCAGTTTTTCTCTGGCCAGTGAACGGACAGTGTATGATTATGATTCAGGCAGCATTATAGGTCAGAAGTCATTCTTGTGGACTTGCAATGGCTGCCACGTGTGCGTGTCTGTTAAGTCCATGAGACCGTGGGGTGTTCCATTTGTCATTTTAGTTGTCAGAAGGGTACTCGCGAGTTGCATGGGATCATTAGCTATGTGATAATTTAGCATCTTTTTTTAAAAGCCTGATGCTGGTCACGATTCACTGCCTTTATATGGACAAGTGCGAGTGGGACTGGAGTGCCGCTGTCCTGCAGAATTTAGCTCCAACTCTGAAAAAAACTCACCTCCTAGTAGCTTTAGTGATCCTGAAGACATTGATTAGCTTGTTAAGGTGTGTTTGATTAGGGTTGGAGCTAAACTCTGCAGGACAGTATCACTCCAGGACCGACGTTGCCTATCCCTGGCATACGGCATTACAACAACTACGGGGTGAGTAAATGATGACTTAATTTTCCTTTTTGGGTGAACTATTCCTTTAAGGCCCTTTTAGATGACTAACCATCATTTTGAGGAATATTAATAGTAATGCATTGCTAGCCTTAGCATACATCACTAGTAAATTTTCTTTGCATTGTGATTTAATTTATGTCTACATGGTGCATGAAACTCTTACATTAAGAGACATTTGAGACGGGCAGTAGAGTAGCTTTGCAGTGAGCAATGGAGAACAAACAAATAAGGGACATGTAAAGTGAGAAGAGAAAGCCATCTCGTCCAGTGCAGGCAGATGGGTCTCTTTCCCTGCTTCACTCTCTCCCCGACATGCTCCGTGTCTCAATGGAAACCTCATGCATGTGCACTCTGCCTTCCCACTCTGAAAGAGAGAGCGAGAGAGAGAGAGGGATCGCGAAGAGCGAGAAAGAATCACATCATCAGAAGATCAGCAGAGGAAAGCAGCAGTAGCAAGGACCAGCAGGCTTTGCCATGCTCACTCAGAGGAATGGGGCGTGTACCGGCTGCGTTCTGCCCGGGAAGGACGGCTCAGATCAAATGGATGTGGCAGGGTGTACCTGTGCCTGGGATTGTCTGACAGGGGTGGACGGCTGTTTATCGGACACTTCCTGCCTTTGGTTCCAGCTCCTGGCCAGGGCATACTGGGGGGACGTGGAACTGGGGCTCCGGGAGGCCCAGAAGGATGTCTCTTGGCGCAGATTGAAGAAGACGACTCCGAGGAACTGCATGCGGGCTTGGGTAAGGTTCTCGGGATCTGCTGTAGGTTAAGAGCAGCAGAACTAAAAAGGAGAAGATGGGTTCATAGTGACAGTCTGGTCCTGCATATAAGGGATGGAGAGCTTCCACATAAACAGAGGCTCCCAGCGGTGTATTGAGTTACGCAGGGCTGAGGGGGGCAAGGAGATGGCTCTCAGGAATGCTTTGTTCGTCATTCACATCCAGGGTGGTTGGTTAGGTCTCCTACATTGAGCCAACATGTAACATATTTTTCACAGCAAGACAACTGTGTGTGTACGTGCCCTGGTTTCAAGTTTCAGTTATTGTTCCTTTGTAAGCAACAGTCCCAAAAGAGGAACCTTGGGATTGAACAGACTTTTAATTGGGTACTTGCTCACGTTTTTAAACCCAAACCCTGTGGATGATGGTTTCATCTAGAGAACAGAGTTGTGATTGAGTTGTTTCTATGTTTTTATCTTTGGAAAAGTGTGTGTTCAAGAAAGATAGACGTTTATGTGTTCACAGTGAGCTCCGCTGTGGCTCAAGAGTGACTCAAGCTTGCCATAACTACAGGACGCACATGAATATTTGTGTATTTCGTCATGACAGCATTTAGCAAGAAAATGTTATTGCTTAGTGGTTGCTCTATTATAGCTGAGGAAACTTCCATAAAGTGGATTTATTTATTTTAGATAAAAAAAGTTGTGAGATTAGATTTCGGTATCTTGTCAAATATGATTTTCAGACCTTGTTGAGATATCCTATGAATGTCAGATTGCTGTGGTCTTTTTCTCAACAACAAAAAACTTTTTGGCAAAAGTCTCAATTTAATCCTATTGTTTTCTAGACAAACAAAAAAGATGCAGTAGATTGGATGGGCTGATCAATATATTTATTTAGGGAATTAGCAGCTTTGAACAGTATGTCAACTTTTCTGGCAATAGTACACATGAATGTGATTTCAAACCAAGATTCTGAAAACCATTAAACACACACCACTCCTTCTTAAAGTTTAAAGTAACTGGTGCATTTTAAAAAACAAATGTACTTGGTAGTGAAATGTGATTGTTATGTAGTTCACTAGTTCTTGAATTTGACTAATGACCAATGGGATTGTGTGTATTATTCATGCTGTTTGATGGACTGGATGGTTTGTATGATGCTGTTTCTGGTGCGAAGGACTCTCACACAGGGCAGTCATTCACGTTTCCTGGACTTTCCGCCATTCAGTTGAGAGCTTTTTCCAGCTGTATAATTTAACAGGTTAAATTTAGCATTGGAAACAGGGTTGTGTGCCCACCACAAAGACTATGACTGGCTAATGGTAGGGAAATGAAAAATGAAAGGCAGAGGAAAGTTGTGATGTTATAGTGGGTGTTGGAAAACCCACGTGTATGAGTCAAGGTAGCATTAGCATATGAAGCAGAGTAAAGACAGGAAAGAGAATCCTTCACACAGCAGTTTGATTATATGGAATGATGCCAGAATGTTCTGAAATTGAGCTAATTTCTCATCATTTTTACATTTTACAATAATAAGTATAAAAACACAGTAACAAATGTCATATTTCATGTAGGGGTGCTGAGACACAGAGATGTAGGCTACCTTAAATTTCACCAAACTAAAAAAACCTCATAGATAACGGTTTCAAATCATTTCATGTTGTGTGGCATAAAGTGGAGCCATTCCAGGTAATATCAAGTGGGTGAGTTGTTTACTTACATTTTAATTTGTCTTCCCATATAAACACCATTATTTATTTACACAAAACGAGAGGTGGGATTTATCATGTGAACTCAATGAGCTCAGAGGAGGAAAGAGAGTCGCTCTATCGCGCTGTAACTTCAACAACTGGTGCCGCTGTTGGACAGTCACTTCAGGAAAACGATTAATTTATACTCTTTTTTTAATGTAATATTTTGTAATATTTGCATTGTTTTATTTTGTACTGTGGATTGTTTTCTTATCCAGTTTTTGAGGAGGCACTGCCTCCCTTGCCTCCAAGAAAACGCCTTAGCTCCTTGTAATAGTATGTTTATATAGAATACTAGTGTACTGGATACTGTGCAGTATACTGTATGCTACAAACTATTTTATAAAACTGCATGTGAAACAGTATTATGCAGCAATAATATTGTTGCAGGAGCTCACTACGTTGCATTTTTTATATAGAAAGTTGTGTCTAGTGTTCATTTTACTTATAATGTTGTCATTTTGCATTTTTAATCCAGATATCTGTCTCACTGTTTGGCAGTGTGGCCAAATAATTGATAAGAAGGAAATGTTAAAGTCCCCCTGTAGTCAATAATTGTATCCCTTAAAACTCATATTTGATCACCAAAATGACACATGTAAAAGTTTTTTCCTGTGAATTTTTTTCATGCCTTAAAATAGCTTGAATGCAACTACACCCTTGCTTTATTTAGTATACGCGGATTCATGAATATGCTAATAATCCCCGGCTCCACTCACTCATGCCAGCTCAGAAATGCACTCGGCCAGTTTACTGTAGTAAACGTTGCACAATGGTATGGCGCTTTACAGCATCGGACACATACCGGTTATTAATATGATTAGCCTTTTGCTTGACTATGTTATCAAACAGCTAATAATGTGTTGCAAATGTTACACAAACCATGTTCCCGTTTGCATCTCAGAGACAGACAGCTACCTTCTAACAATCATCAGAAACGCTCAGTGGAGAAAGGCACACAGTTCATCATACATTCATAATATACATCATACAGCCGCTATATTGCTAAATCTACCCGATTTTTCATATCAACAGAAAAATACAAGCACATGGCCAGTAAAACAAATCACCAGCCATGTGCTCACACAGAACGAGACATGAACACGCAGCTAATGAGAACACTCATAAGCCACGTGTTCACACAAAACATGACAACATGAAAACACACAGCTAGTGTAAAACACAAAATACAAGCTGTGTGCTACACAGCACAAGACAAAACGTGACATACACAGGACACAACAACACATGCAGAGAGAAGAGCGTACGGCCCACGTGACAAGACAGAGCGCACAAGAACGAGCGAAGGCTCAAGGCGGAGCATGAGTGTCTGAATCCCAACTAGAGCGAAGTGTCGGGATCCAAACACCATGCCCCACACATGAAACAAGGCACACACAAGAGTGCACGGCTCGAGCACGCTAGTAACCGCGCACTCAGACACAGAAAAGACAAAACAGGAGTGTCAGGGCTCTGTCACAAAACCAAGAAATAAACTAGACAGAAGTGACAGAACCCTAACAAAAAAATGTCAAGAAATATAAACAACATTAGGAACTTGATTTTCTCCACAGGGGGACTTTAAAAATCATCCAAAAATGTGACATCCTATTCACAGGATGCATCCTGCATACTACACACAAATAGTATGGGACTAATAGTATGCTAGTATGCCTTTCCAAACGTCCCTCATTTCTTTGTAAGAGTTTGCAGTGGACTGTGTCCAACACTGAATGTACGTAATTTAATTCCCTCTGGTGATGTCATGTTCAGGCTCAGTTGTGTAAAAGCCCAGCCCAGACTCTAGAGACATCCACAGCTGTCTGTACCTGAGCCCAGCCACAAGCTAAAATACATCCATTCCCTTATAATACATCCATCTCCTGCAATGCTAAACCACAGTCTGGTCTGTTTGGCAGTCAGAGTGACC
Source organism: Rutilus rutilus (assembly GCF_951802725.1). NCBI lineage: Eukaryota > Metazoa > Chordata > Actinopteri > Cypriniformes > Leuciscidae > Rutilus > Rutilus rutilus. The sequence continues at coordinate 23,631,823 of NC_140228.1, forward strand.
CGGAGTCAATGTGGTGTTGTCAGAGTCTACCACAGTCACACACCCTGTGGAGGAATGAGAGTCTACAGCCATTATTTCATAATGTAAATGTCACACGTTTCCTCCGAGGATACAGGGGACGGACTGACGTCACCGGCCCAGATGCTAATGTGAATTACCACCTCCCCCCGCCAGAAGAACATTACTGGTGGCGTGATGTGCATGACATGTACATATGTGTTGGTCATTGGTCATATGGAAAGAAATGTCTCGGTTGAGTCCCAGCATTTTCTGTGTGACCTTCATTCATTGTAGTGGCAGATATTTGAGATGTGTAAAATCATGTCAGCGATGCTTTATAAACACTCACAGGATACTCTGTTGCAATACCTTCTGCCCTTCAGAGAAACCCATTGTTTTCAGATAGAGTATTGGAATATACATTCCTGTTTGGAAACAGAAAAGCTCTGTTCCAGAACCTAGTGAGATGCCTTGCTGTCTAATGTCTAAGGCGGGGCCGTTCACACAGATCACACGTTCACACATTTTTCCGTTCCACTGTGCTACTTTTCCATTGATTTTCCATTGATCATTAACCATCGCGCTTGCATCTTTTGCAGCATCTTGCATATTGCATGGGATTCTAAAAACACAGTGCTCAAGTAAAAAAAAAAATGCATCTCCAGAGCTTGCGGGATTTTTCCCCATTGCACTGACTTGTGTCCGGGGTTGCGTAACAAAACCAGACCAATTGCTTTTGAATAGCCCAATTGATATTTAAAACCCACCAAATCACGGCCAAAACTAGCCCAATCACGTTCGCATACTGCCTGTGTTTCATGTTTTTAACAGCAAAAATGTGTTCTGTGTGAACCTGCCCTGAATAGACAGCTGCTTTCAAAGGCAACATTTAATCGTCTAACCACATGCCTAATGTAAAACACAGCATGCTGTTAAGCTAATGATGCAGAAATATAATTAGCATAAAAATACATAATGCCAAAGACTATAGAATAACACAAGATGGGTCACTCGTATGGTTTTGAATGGGGAAGAATAAGTCCCGCCTTCTAAATAAGAGCCAATCGCCAATTGGTGAAGTCATCGCGTCACTGCAGCTGCCGTTAGAAGCTCCGGTTCCTATAGAAACAGTCAGACGTGATTCAAGCGTTTAGGGACAAAATTTATGAGACATTTGTTATCAGATTTCATTGGTGATTTCAAATATGACATTAATCATAAGCTTAGCAAACAGTTTTGGAGAATTTCATGTTTCCCCTTTCAAAGAGATAGAGCTGCACTTGCATGCCCGAGAGTCATTTCAAAGATGGCCGCCAAGTGATGAACTTTGATAATGCATACAGATATTAGGCACACAAAAAACAAAATGCATTTAAATGTTTTCATCAGTACTTTTCAGTTGTAAATACATTGAACCGTTAGAACAGTCATTATTTTTGCAGTTCTGTGTTGACGCTAGTGCCGCTTCAGCTTCAATGAACTTTGATGAACTTCTTCAATGGTAGATTGTGTCCTGGGTCTCATGGTCTGCTCATAAGTACCATTTTATCTGCATATCCTGATCATAACACAGTCCAGTGCCTATTCAAATCAGTTGGAACATCAAGAGTCTGTGTGTGAGTGCTGATGTGGCAGGTTAAAAAGGCAAATGTTTTTCTGCTGCACTGGGACAGAGAGTGCTTTGTGTAATGATGAGCTTCTTCAAAGAAGTTATTTTTCACTCTCAATGAGTACCATGTCAGTTTTGGGTGAAACTCCATTAAGACCCTCTAGAGATCAAACTCGTTTAAACCTTTCTTGAATTGACGGTATTATACTGCACATGTAGCAAAATAGATGACAGAACCATTTAAATGAGGTAAACAGAAGTGCACTTGATGAGCGTTGTCATATGGGGACATTGTCACAAGGGCCTCTATAAGCTTTGAACTCAAATGTCAAATTACTCAAAAGTTTGTTCTCCTTAGGGTGTTTTTTGTGACTCTTATCCTACAGGATAAAATGTTAGTATCATCATATTTGTGTTACTGAGTGGTTAAATATCTGCAATAATTTAGTGTAGAGCTATAGGATGAATGTAAGGCCCTTGAGCCAAAAACATAACTATCATTTCCTCTATGTGGATTGTTTCATTAATACATGTACTGCCATTGAATAAAAGTATCCGAATGACTGATTATTAGTATTTTGTTCTCTTTCTCAGGCCAAACAGAAGGATGGTTGTGAGCGCAGCGAGGCATCAGCTTTGTCTCCGGCTGCTGAAGAGGAGCCCTTCTCATGGCCAGGGCCTAAAACATTGCACCTACGTCGCACCTCTCATGGCTTTGGTTTCACACTCCGTCACTTCATCGTGTACCCGCCGGAGTCAGCCGTGCAGTCTTCTCTCAAGGTCAGTTCACAGCAAACACGTGCATAAGAGTGACCCAGATCATTGGGTCGATTGGTTTTGTCAGTTTGTTTCCTAAACGTAATTCAGCTTCAGAGTCTCTTTTCTCCCTCTCCAGCAGATACAGTATGTGCTTAAGATGAAATGCTGACCTTTAGTGCTCGTCTGCATACAATAATAGGATAATTTATGACATTTGCATCTTGGGCGGGGGGAAGAGGGGGGACATCTACAGGCCTCACAACACCTCGTGTTTTTCGGCGCTGTCAATTCTCAATGTACTCAACTGTGGGTTGTAGAAATAAATGGTGTATTTCAGCATATTTCACTGCAGTGTTAAAGCTGACCATTCTCAAAAGTGCCGTTCCAGTGTCAGTCGGTCAAATTTTTATGGGATCCTATCCTACATCGTCAGCTACTGTCAAGCCTTTTATAAAGTCTATGCCACATTTTGGGATTTTGTTGGTGTAACAGTTTAAGTCCAAGGACGAAGAAGAAGGTATAAATAACGACAGTCTTTATTAAATATAAGCCAACCACTCTAAACAGAGTGCCGTGCACAAACAATACTGGACAAAGAATGAGTGAAGGTGAGGAACTTAAATACACACGGTGATGCATGAAAAACAGACTGATAGAAATCAAAACCAGAACTGAGCATAACTGTGACAATTAGTTTTAGTGATGCACTAAAACTAGGTTTTTTACCGACACACTGAAACCAAAATGAACGTTTTCATTTAGCTAACCCCCCCCCCGAAAAGTTAATATTTAATAATCTACACGTATAAAACATAAACTGAGTTGTAAACATTTAAATTGTAGTTTTTATATAAACTTCTTAATTATATAATTGGTTCTACTCCAGTTTGTTGTTGAATATAAATATATATAGTCACAGGTGGCTGCTACACTGTAAAAAATGTCTAACCTCCCTAACTCAAAATTTTCTAGTGACTGATAACATCTAAATTTTTCAATTGGCCCAAGTGAAAATCTGTACATTTAATTTTATAATTTACAGAATTTCACTTGGGCCAATTGAAAAATTTAGATGTTATCAGTCACTAGAAAATTTTGAGTTAGGGAGGTTAGAAATTTTTTACAGTGTAACTGGACACAATGACAAAGATTCAAACAAAATAGTCTTTAATCCAAATATATCACAGGAGAGCTCAGGGAAATAGACAAAATGCACCTTTACATTGATGACAATGAACTGAAGGAAGACAGGACTTAAATACACAGCTAATTATTGGGCAGCAGGTGAATGGGATATACAATCAAGGGAACAAACTGGCACACACTGGGAAACTGGGTCACACGGGCAAACAGGCACTGAACTTAAAACACACTGAAAATGATCAAAACCCTGATTATATATACAGTCAGGGTTTTGATATTTAAAAAAGGACTGTAATAACTTCTTTTCATGACAGATTTATTCAAACATGCATCAAATAATGAAGCTTAAGTAAAAATATTACGAATATGTAATGTAGTGGGTATATTTAGAAAATGCTCCTCCGTAGAGCATTTTTTCGAGCTAACTACTAGTGAGTTTATGAGCGCTGAATGTCTTTCCTGAAGTAAATGCAACATTATGTGACATTGTTTATAAACTGTTTTATTGACATGTTTCTGCGGTTGAAACACTGATTGAGTGATTACATGAGACAAAATACATGTCAGTAAGTTGTAGGGCTGTAATCTCCCAGTCGATTAGTCGATTATTTGGTCGATACCTTCTGACTCGACCAAAATTCTGATTGGTCGATTTTTTGCCGCGTTCATTTCATCAGTTTTGCCGCGTTCATTTCATCAGGTGGAAAGCACTAATTGCTAATGGGGGTGTTTTCAGAGCACCCTTGTTTCACCGGTAACAGTCTGTCTTCAGAACACCCCCCTTGGTTTCACTTCTTTTGGATTAGCCCAACCCACTGGAGAAGAGAGACAGATTGAAGAAAGTAGGCTACTAGAAGGTTTGCTGAATATTATTTATTTAATTGTGAGAGCGTTTAATTCATAGTCAGTCAGACCTCTTCAACCATGTCAACAAAGACATCGGCAGTGTGGCAGCATTTTTTTTAAAGTTAATAGTCTATTCGTGTCTCAGCCGCGAAGCTGAGCTCCACAGAGCGGCTGAAATGATAGTGTCTGTCAGTTATTATAATACATATGACAAAAACAATTGTCTAAATTTATGTTGCATATTCCTCAAAAGTTCTTGTGATGATATCACTAGTTGACAACATAGTACTATTTTCTGAAATCATAGGCTATGATGTTGCGCAGGTGCACGTGATGCAACGCTGTCAGAGCCGACAGACTCGTGTGTCAGACTCATTTCAGTGCAAAATAATAAGGTCAAAACCGATTTAATATACTGCAAATAGCCTATTAGTTTTTTATGTTTATTTATAATTAATTTAGGCGGACGACAAGGCTACCAAGTACTGCGTACGTACAGTGCGCAGCTAATTAATTTAACGTTTTTTTTCCTAACGTAATTTTTAGTCGAAAATTTCAGGACTTCAGTCGACCAAGATTTTCTTTGGTTGATTACAGCCCTAGCAAGTTGGACTGGTTGTTAATACACACCGTCCAATGTTCATTCCTGTTTTATTTCTGAGTGACATCAGCCTAGTGGCCCCTCATCCATAAAGAGATTAAAGCTCTGTTGTCCCACCATCACCAGCCGTCAGATAATGCTAGTACCATCAACTGTTTTCAGATAATGCTTCCTTACAGATTACTGTTAGCAAACATGTGATTCACATTAATCTCTATGTCAGGCAAATATATGACAACAAAACTTGACACAAACATATAGGAATGAGATCTATTTTTCTGTCTCACTGACTCCAAACTTTAGAACAGTATTATATTTTAATCTGTTTTTTTATTATTATTATTCTTTATTAGTATTAATTTGTTATTAATGTAAAGTTTTCTGGGATGCTTAACTAGGTTTTAGGTGTAGCTTGGATTACACTTCAAATGAAACATGATTTTGATCCCACACAGCTTTTGATTTCATGAACGTTTTTGAAACATCTGAGTATTAACACTCTTTTATCTTCTCTCTCTTTCAGGATGAAGACAATAGCAGCAGAGGTGAGTTGAACTGGTCTGTGATCCACATTCACTGCATTTGTTTATTTAAGGCTTTTCTCTGATGCCTGCTACAGACTGCGATTTCTGCAATCCTATAAGATCATTATAAATCACACTGTACAACATGGATCTAAAAAACTTGGGTACAACATGTATGTAGACTGTATGATGATGACACCTACTGAATCATAGGCTACAACGCAAGTTAATATAGAAGAATAAAATGTCATTAGCATGCGCTAGTGGTAAACAAATAGAGCAAGATGAATCGCACTTTGGCAATTGTGGTTTTTATGGGCACTGAAAAAAGGAGGAAGCGAAAGAGGAGAATATGGAGTGAAAGCGGAGAATAGGCGAAAGAGGCCACTTTTACAAATGGAGCTTGAAGCAAGTAGTTTTAAGTTTTAGCATCATGTCGCGTTGATCAATATGCTTTTTCATGTTGCATTTTTATTGGCTAGTCAGTAGATGTAGGTCGTAGCAGCAAACTCACTGTGATATGAGGTTCATGCTTCACAGTAATAGGTAGGAGATTCTCAGAACTTCAGTTCTGTATCTACTGTGTCTGTCATGAGAGTGAGGTGTTATCTTCAGTGGCCTGTGTCTGACCTTGCACTCTGCGAATTGCTGGGAATCTTTAATGCACGCTCCCGGGGCAGGAAAACTCCCAGCTGGCAGTGCAGCGTGCTCTGTGGCGGTTGATCAGCTGTGGGCTGGTGTTTGGTTACTGAAGAAGAGTGCCATGAAGGTTTGTGGAGTTACAAATCATACAAGGTAGTGGAACATATAATTATATTACACAAAATAATTATCAGTAGCCGTGAAATAGAGAGATTTACAGGAGTAGGGCTCCAGTATAGATGCACATGATGTCACAGGAGGCGGGAGTTGGTGTTCAGCTTGAATACTGTGAAAAACACTTCTGAAATGGTATAGAGCTGTGTGAATGACTGTACAAATAGATTCAACAAGAAATCGGAGCTATCTTTTTACAGACTGCCAAATGCTACAGAAAAGAGAAGCAAATGGATCAGTGCAATTCCCAGAAAAAAACTAGGCTAGGCAGCGAAACGTGGATTGGCAGTTACAATTTTGTGTCAGATATATTGATTTTTGGGGTAAAATCATAACCTAGGTTATATATTGTATTGACAACTCATCAATTAAATATGCCCAAGCAAGCGTCAAGTCATGTTGAATTTATTTGTATTGCTCTTTCCAAGCAGCTTTACAGAAAGTCATAATGTTATGTCTATAAAGCCTTAGTACTTTTAAGTACATAAGTTTTAAGTTTTTAAGTAAGTTTTAGGGCTGGGTGATATGATGAGCAGAGGTGTCAAAAGTATTCACATTCATTACTCAGGTAGAAGTATAGATACTAGGGTTTAAAAAGACTTCTGTAGAAGATGAAGTATCAACTCAAGCTTTTTACTCAAGTAAAAGTATAAAAGTACTTGTTTCAAAACTACTTAAAGTATAAAAGTAAAAGTAATGTAAGGAAAGGGAAAAAATGCAATTAATGCTCTCTCTCTCTCTCTCTCTCTCTCTATCAATATTTGACGCAATTTGCCCCGATTTCTCCCTCGCTTACGGCATCTTTCCTTCGAAGGAGTTTTGGCGCTTCCCACTACCAAAGGTGACTACAGCCTCTCACAAGTTAGAAAGAACACACAACGCCAATCGGTTTAGCGATGTGTATTCAGGAGGCGGGACTCAGATCTAAACCGTTTGTGTAATTGGCCTTATTTTTTTTTAACGACGACAAGCCGGAATGAAAACAAGCCGAAATTTAATAGGAGTAAGGAGGCTATTTTTAAAATGTAAGGAGTAGAAAGTACAGATAATTGCGTGAAAATGTAAGGAGTAGAAGTAAAAAGTCGTCTGAAAAATAATTACTCCAGTAAAGTATAGATACCCCAAATTTCTACTTAAGTAAGGTAACGAAGTATTTGTACTTCGTTACTTGACACCTCTGATGATGAGGTATAACATTGATGTAAGTGATCAACTGGATTTAGATCTACCTATATTTAGGCCTGTCACGATAACAAATTTTGCTGGACGATAAATTGTCCAAGAAATTATCGCGATAAACGATAATATTGTCATTCTGAGACCATTTTCATTTAATATAATTATAATGGCATAATAATGCAGGTACACCTTTTCAACGATCTATAAACTTTTATTTCTAAAGAATATTAAACATTGAAAACGGAAAACATTTTAAATATCCCCAAAAATTAACAAAACAACCAAAAACAATAAAAGCAATGGACTCTTAGTGTCTGTTAACAAAATAAATGTCTGTTAATAAATAAAATGGATGTAAACAAAATTGCACTTCAAAAAAATATTAAACATTAGGCTTTAGACATTAGGCATAAATAGTGATACATTCCATAACAGGCAAAACTGACAGTTAGGACCTTTGAAAACAAATAAAAAAAAGCCTCAACAAGCCATATCGCGCAATTTTGCACTGTTACTCCTGTTACTTTGTCCTCCTGTTACTTTGTCAAGTGATTGTGTACTGTCGGGAAGACGGAGACGCGCTTTATTGCGTGTATATGCTACGCACTGAAAATACTTGGTTAGGATTAGGGGTGAGGAGTGCGTGCGTATTACACGCCATAAAGAGCGTATCATATGCACGCAAAAACTATTGTTGGCGTATAAATGGCACGAGAAATAACATTCGTGGTATAGATACGCATTTTCATGTGATCGGGCTCGCTGTCGCAACTCACAACTAGCGTCTTCTCTCTCTCCCAGCAGTCGCCGCAAACAGTCCCGCCGGCGCTTTCCCATACAAAGACCATGTGACTGACAAGCGCCGCGGCGCCGCCTCCCCACACAAAGACCATGCAACTGACAAGAGGGTTCACTCCTCCTATACGCTAAAGAACCGAGAGTGGTCATCCAGTCTCTTTGATAGAGACTGAGAGAGAGAGACGAGGAAAACAAACAAGCATGCAAATGGAATTATCGCGGCCGGAAAAATAATCGAGCTCATTTTTTTTTATCGTGCGATTAATTGACTTATCGACTATCGCGACAGGCCTACCTATATTGTATTTATAATGTTGTATTTCAGATAAAGGGTTCACAGGCTTTTCTTTATGTATTTCTACTGCATTGAAATCAGGTTCATATAAATGTCAGGAAAACCCGATAGTGATGTTAATGTCCATGGACCACTGCTTCTTGGGTAGATTGTGAGAATCACTGTCTAGTTTGTCTAGAAATGGATTAATTTGCAATAAGTATTTTTTATAGTAGTTTATCTATGTCTTTGACTTGCTCTGGTCAAAGCAGCACCATCTCTCTCTCTCTCTCTTTCTCTCTCTCTCTCTTTCTCTCTCTCTCTGTTCTGTTGCAGTGTTTGTCAGATTTCCCCTCATTCATATCCGAATCACGTCTGATACACGCCCCATTATGACAACAGGAAAACCCACTCTGGCTTTCATCTCCTGCACGTATTTGTAATTTTTACTGCACGCACACTCACTTCAACATATCTCCCTGCCATAGAAAGCCATTAGTATGAGGTCAGTATGTAGAGTCCTGCATGCTCTCAAAGAACTTGTCTGTAATGGAGATATATTAACAGTTATAAAACAGATTCTCAGGCTCTCAGTAGCTGATTGGTCAATACGGCATTCCAGGTTTAGGACTCTTTTAACCTTAGAGATTTTTCTGTATAGAAGGATGGCAACTAAATGTTTCAATGATCATTTGTGTCCTTAATATTTTTGTTATGTAGTCATATAAAAGCAAATAGGCATTCGAGATTTGATTACAGTCAAGTTCTGTATGCCCAAATAGGAAACTAATTCACAATTAAAGTAATTCCAACATGCTAAATTGTCTGTAGTAATTAAGGCACCAATTACAGCCCATTTACAGGCAGAGCTAAAGATATATTGATGTCCACTTACAGCTGACAGATGTGTAGTGATGTTCCCTAGAACAGCTGTAGTGAATTGATCTGCCTTTCAGTTAAATATTTGGTAAAGAGCTTTTCCTGCAGGAAATTGAGCAGCAGAAATTTCTCGTAACCGTTCCTAAATGGTGCATTCCAGAGAGTTCTGCAACGGGGGGTGTGTAACTTGAGACTTACATACACACAGACACACACACACACACTCACACACACAGATTTATTGTAGTGTTAAGGAAATGCTGCCCGCATGTGTAACACACGCCTTCATTTGGCAGCTTGTATTACTCTGCTGAAGGGCATTAATACTCTTCATACTTCGAAGTGTGCTCTTGGTGCTTGCTATAACATTGCTTGCTTGTTTCTAGATGATTTCTGTCCCATGTCAAAAGAACCCCAAATGAGTCTCTATGATATTCTGGTTAACTTGAATGCCTTTCCTTATCATAGTGATTTTTACCTTAAAGCCGGGCACAGACTACAAGAGTTTTTAAATCTTAATGGATTGTGAAATCTGGTTGCATCACGCACATAAGGAGAATCAAATCTCAAACCTGCACACACTACAAAATTTGAAAACCATGCATGGCACATCACACACTACAATATATTCTTAAGATAATCATGCCAGATTTAGCACCTCACATGATCTCACAGGGAAATGGATGTAAATAAAATGGATACTGTGTCACGGAAACGTCTCGGTTACATATGGTAACCCTCGTTCCCTGAGGGAGGGAACGGAGACGTACGTCGTGGTGAACGACGAATAGGAATCTCGCTAGAGAGGCCAATCTACTTCGAGTGAAACTAAAACAAGCCAATACACATTGGCGTGCAATCATTTGCATCAGCTGCGCAGCCTCGCAGCGCGGGTATTTAACGAGCAGCTGGTGTGATTGCACTTCAGTTTTTTGCTGAGGAGCCAAGCCTGAAAAGCTGGTCGCCCCGGCGGGTAGCAGCAGATGTGGCGACGGGACGTACGTCTCCGTTCCCTCCCTCAGGGAACGAGGGTTACCATATGTAACCGAGACGTTCCCTATCGTCCGGTCACTACGACGTACGTCGTGGTGAACGACGAATAGGAATCCCTAGTAAAGCGCCACAGCTGCTGCACCCCATCCAGCGCCCCGTGTAAGCCTCCACACCTTCTTGCCTGGAAGGACGATAGGAGAGGGCTTACACCGAGAGTATCCGTCACTGTTGTTCCGTTATAACCCATACAGTGAGATTATTGGATAACACTGGGAAAGCGTGCCCGATCTGAGGGAGGGAAACGCTGCGGGAGCCACATTCTTAAGGAGAGTTATGTGGGAATAGACATATGGACTAACCCGAGGGTTGTACTGCATATGAGTAATGGGTGACTTAGCCCAAGGGAAAGACACGGGCTTCCATTAGGAGCAGCCGTGGAGAAAATACACATATGGGATCCCCGTAGGGTCACACATATGGGACCCAGCCTAGACCCGGTTCTCAAGGATTCAGCGGACAAGGCCTGGCACCGGACACTCCGCCATGTCCGGGCCGAGGGTGTTTGGAGGACTCAACAGGTTTTGACTCTGGAGTAATAAGGGTGCACAGTAGGATGCAGCAAGCCGACAGAGCCGGTACTCACAGTGCTTCTACCCGTTTAGGGTGAGAATACGGGAGGACACGGGCTCTACACGTAGGCTATAGAATCTAGCGAACGTGTTAGGTGTCGCCCAGCCCGCAGCTCTACAGATATCTGTTAGCGAGGAGCCACGTGCCAGCGCCCAGGAGGATGCAACGCCTCTCGTGGAGTGTGCATGCAACCTGAGCGGGCAGGGCACGCCTTGAGCTTGGTAAGCCAAGGCGATGGCATCCACTATCCAGTGGGCCATCCTCTGCTTGGAGACAGCCTTTCCCTTCTGCTGGCCTCCGTAACAGACAAAGAGCTGGTCTGAGGTCCTGATGCTTTGAGTTCTGTCCACGTACATACGCAGAGCGCGAACGGGACAGAGCAAAGCCAGGGCTGGGTCTGCCTCCTCCAGGGGCAGCGCTTGCAGGTTCACTACCTGATCTCTAAAGGGAGTGGTAGGAACCTTGGGCACATAGCCAGGCCGGGGTCTCAGTACAACATGGTTGTCACCCGGCCCGAACTCTAGGCACGATTCGTCGACCGAAAATGCTTGCAGGTCCCCTACCCTCTTGATCGAGGCCAGTGCAATCAGCAACAAAGTCTTCAAGGAGAGAAGCTTTAAGTCTGCTGACTGCAAAGGCTCAAAGGGAGCATCCTGAAGTGCTCGAAGCACCAGGGAAAGGTCCCAAGAGGGTATGGAGGGAGGACGAGGAGGATTTAATCGTCTCGCCCCCCTAAGGAACCTGACGACCAGGTCGTGCTTTCCTACTGTTTTGCCATCTATGTGGTCATGATATGCTGAAATAGCAGCAGCATGTACTTTAAGGGTGGAGGGAGACAGCCTTCGCTCCAACCCTTGCTGCAAGAAGGAAAGCACTGACCCTATCGAACATCTTCGGGGGTCCTCTCTACGGGAGGAACACCAATCGACGAACAGGTTCCACTTCAAGGCGTACACACGTCTCGTAGACGGCGCTCGCGCAGAAGCGATGGTGTTAAGTACCTCTGGGGGTAAGTCACCTAGAACCTCCGCGTCCCGTCCAGGGACCAGACATGGAGTTTCCAGAGGTCCGGACGCGGGTGCCATAGGGTGCCCCGTCTCTGAGTCAGAAGATCCTTCCTCAGAGGAATGGGCCAGGGAGGGACTGTCACGAGGAGCATGAGTTCTGGGAACCAAGTCCGGGTGGGCCAATAGGGAGCCACCAGAAGGACCTGCTCCTCGTCCTCCCTGACTTTGCACAGGGTCTGTGCAAGTAGGCTCACTGGGGGAAATGCATATTTGCGGAGGCCCCGGGGCCAGCTGTGTGCCAGTGCATCCGTGCCGAGTGTTCCCTCGGTCAGGGAGTAAAACAACTGGCAGTGGGAGGTCTCTGAGGAGGCAAACAGGTCTACCTGAGCCTCTCCGAACTCTCTCCAGATCAGCTGAACCACCTGGGGGTGGAGTCGCCATTCTCCCGGGAGCACAGCTCGTGATAGCTCGTCGGCCACACGGTTGAGCACACCGGGGACATACATGGCTCGAAGTGACCTCAGATGCTTCTGACTCCAAAGGAGGAGATGGCGGGCGAGTTGCGACATGCGACGGGAGCGTAGACCACCTTGTCGGTTGATGTACGCAACGGTCGCAGTGTTGTCCGTACGGACCAGCACGTCTCTGCCCTGTAGCGGCCTTTTTAGGCGGCTCAGAGCGAGACGAACTGCTAGCAACTCGAGGCAGTTGATGTGCCAGTGCAGTTGGGGGCCCGTCCACACCCCTGATACTGCATGCCCGTTGTACGTGGCACCCCAGCCGGTGGCAGAGGCATCTGTGAACACCACAGCATGCCTGGACACCTGTTCCAAGGGGACTCCTGCCCGAAGGAACGAGGGATCTGACCACGGACTGAAGGTCTGGCGGCACTCCGGTGTGATTGCCACCCGGTGAGTGCCGTGATGCCACGCCCATCTCGGGACTCGGCCGTGAAGCCAGTGCTGAAGCGGTCTCATATGAAGCAGCCCGAGCGGAGTTACCGCTGCTGCCGCTGCCATATGCCCCAGGAGCCTCTGAAAGAATTTCAGTGGGACCGCCGTCCTGCCTTTGAACGTGTTCAAGCAGTTCAGCACCGACTGAGCGCGTTGCTCTGTGAGACGCGCTGTCTGAGCGACCGAATCCAACTCCATACCGAGATAAGAGATCCTCTGCACGGGGGCGAGTTTGCTCTTCTCCCAGTTGACCTGAAGGCCCAGCTGGCTGAGGTGCCTGAGCACGAGGTCCCTGTGTTCGCATAACTGATCTCGAGAGTGTGCCAGTATGAGCCAGTCGTCGAGATAGTTGAGAATGCGAACGCCCTGTTCTCTCATGGGAACAAGGGCCCCCTCCGTGACTTTCGTGAAGACACGGGGAGACAGGGCCAGCCCGAAGGGCAGGACCTTGTACTGATATGCTCGACCCTCGAATGCAAAGCGCAGAAACGGCCTGTGTCGAGGAAGAATCGAGACATGAAAGTACGCGTCCTTCAGGTCGATCGCTGCAAACCAATCTTGGGGACGGATGCATTCGAAAATGCGTTTCTGCGTAAGCATTTTGAACGGTAGCTTGTGAAGGCTCCGATTCAAAACTCGCAGGTCCAAGATCGGTCGTAACCCACCTCCTTTCTTGGGTACAATGAAGTAGGGACTGTAGTGCCCTGACCTCATATCGGCTGGAGGGACCGGCTCTATCGCATCCTTCGCCAGTAGGACTGCGATCTCCGCGCGCAAGACATGGGCATCGGCTGCTCTCACTGTAGTGGAGTGGATGGCCCGAAACTTGGGGGGACGCCGGGCGAACTGAATCGCATAGCCGAGCCTGATGGTCCGAATGAGCCAGCGAGACGGACTGGGGAGCGCTAGCCAGGCTCGCAGAGACCGTACAAGCGGGACCAAAGGGACCGTAGGCGTACCCGGAGTGGGGCAGCGAGGTGGAACACAGGGGCTCGGCTCGGGAGGCTCTCTCTGGGAGGCAGCCCGTAGCGGAGTCTGAGTGTGCTGTGCAACACTTACCTGATTCCACGAGGCCGGAGGTGCAGGAGGCGGCTTGGTTGCGTTCTCGAACTGCACACTGCTGCCTGCTGGCGATAGAAGAGGCGGATGAGAGTGGTGAGGATTCTCTCCCCCCACTGCTCTCCGGGCCCTCTTCGGACCCAGAGATGGAAGAAACTGCTCTTTTATTGAAAATTTGGGTACCGCTGGTTTTGAGGCCAGCGGCGGAACAAAAACAAAAGGAAAACAAGGATTTTCCACCCGGCCCTCTTCCGGGGGATGGAGCGATGCGGCCATCGTCTCCTGGAGAGCAGTCCCTGCCATCTCTGGGTCGCCCGTCCTAGGGTCGCTTGCTCCTGGCTTTGCCGCCCTTCTTAGCGGGGTCCTGGACGGGCGGGGCGGCCCGCCTGCGACTGGCTCCACGGCGCCGTTTAGATGGAGGCTGCTGCGGCGGCGCGGGAGCAGGGGCAGACGCAGGAGGCCGCCCTCGGCGACGAGCAGACTGAGGAGCCGCAGACGGAGGGGTGGGAGCAGCAGCTGGCCGCCGCGGCAGGATGTGACGGATGGCCTCAGTCTGCTTTTGTACAGCCGAGAACTGCTGGGCGAAGTTCTCGACCGCGTCGCCGAAGAGGCCGGTCTGGGACACGGGGGCGTTAAGGAACCGGAGCTTGTCGGTCTCCCGCATGTCCGCCAGACACAGCCAGAGATGGCGTTCCTGGACCACCATGGTGGACATCGCACGACCCACCGACCGCGCGGTCACCTTCGTCGCACGAAGCGCGAGGTCCGTCGCGATACGAAGTTCCTGAAGAACTTGGGGATCATGACCACCCTCGTGCAGGTTCTTCAGTGCCTTGGCCTGATGAACCTGCAGCAACGCCATGGCGTGCATGGCAGAGGCAGCTTCCCCACAGGCCTTGTAAGCCTTGCCGGTTAGATCCGACGAGTACTTACAGGCCCGTGAAGGGAGACACGGTTCTCCACGCCAAGTGGAGTTAGGGCACAGTTGCATAGCAACGGCCCGTTCCACTGGCGGGATGCGCGTGTATCCCTTAGCTGCCCCGCCATCAAGGGTGGTGAGGGAGGAGGAGCCACCGGGACGGTTTCTGGCAGTGAAAGGTGCCGTCCACGTCCCCGTAAGCTCCTCATGCACTTCCGGGAAGAAAGGCACTGGGGTGGGTTGCTGAGAACCAGCACGCGCCACCCCGAGATACCAATCGTCCAACCTCGAGGGTTCGGGACACGGTGGAGGATTCCACACGAGCCCGACCCCGTTGGCGGCCCGGGAAAGCATGGCCATCATCTCCGGGTCCGTCTCAGGCATCGTTGACACACCCGAAGGAGGTAACGGCGCTGAGTCGTCATCCGCAGAGACATCTGACCCACCCTCCGATGCCGCGATCGACATCTGATCCTCACAGGGAGCCCCAAAGGAGACAACCGGTACACACCGCGAGGATGGTCCAGCTTTCTCCAATGGGGGCTCAACTGGCTGCGGAGCATGAGAGGGGTGAGGGCTCCTAGGGGGTTGGTTCCCCGAAGGAGACGCGCTCACCGTGATCCTCAGGTCACCCATGTCACTGCCCGAAGCAACCCTCTGAGGAGGATTGGATCGAGGCAGCGGCACGGGGACTCCGCCCCTTTGCAGGAACGTGAGTCTCGACCGCAGCTCCGCGATGGTCATCTTCCCACAATGGGTACATGACTCATCCACAAACGCTGCCTCAGCGTGTTCAATGCCCAGACACACGAGGCAGCGTTTGTGACCATCCTGTGAGCCCAGGTAACGACCGCATCCAGAAACACACAGATAGAAAGTCATCTTTAAAAAGACGCTCTCTATCTGTGTAAGCTCTTTTAGGGACTGCTCTCACTGGTGCTGAAACACGCAGGGGAACAGTCACTGCGAACACAGACAGGAATGTGCACCTGTCTGTGCGCTGTCTCTCTCTTACCAGCTGTTAGAACAGCCTTTGAGCGCTCTAATGGCGCACCTTACCAGCTGTTATAACAGCTTTTTTGTTTGCTCAGTATGTAAAACAAAAAAGACAGAGAAGGTAGAGAGAGAGAGAAGAAGACTGCTCGCGCTGCCGTGCTGTAACGCCCGCACCGGGAAGGAGAGGTCCAAAAAGGCTCGTCTTGTCACTCTGTTTGTAGAACGCATCGAAGTGCTTGGCTCCGAAGCAAAAAGCTGAAGTGCAATCACACCAGCTGCTCGTTAAATACCCGCGCTGCGAGGCTGCGCAGCTGATGCAAATGATTGCACGCCAATGTGTATTGGCTTGTTTTAGTTTCACTCGAAGTAGATTGGCCTCTCTAGCGAGATTCCTATTCGTCGTTCACCACGACGTACGTCGTAGTGACCGGACGATAGGGAACTTGCTGTAGACATTATATAAGCAGTCGTGTTGTTTCCACATTTCGACCAGCCGTTCCTCCATCTTCGTTGTCCACCGGACCCGTACAGCTGCTTGTTGAAAAGTTCTGTCACTTCCGTCTCCTTGTAGACTTGTCTCTCATTGGCTATTGTGGAAGTACTGATGTAATCATAGTCATAATCATCACGATTTAAAATCCTAAATATCAAACAAGTTTGAAACTGTCGGGGCGGCCCCGATGTGTCCGCGAGCAGGTCGGGAGGTTTAAGATTTGATCTGTAAACACTCACATTGCCAGATAATCTGCGCCGAACATCGGAACCAACTGATGCCATTGACGCGTTTTTTTTCTCTGAATGTCGGGAGGGGTAAATCAGGTATAAATCAGCCTGAAACTCCTGAAGTCTGAGCCTGGTTTAAGGCACCCACACACTACAAGATAATCAAGCCAATTTTGGGCCCAATTCTCCCCTTCCTGACAATCCTAAAATCCTGATTATCTTAATGGTTCTACAGATTATCTTATCAGATTTTCCTGTGGTGTGAGGTGTGTTAAGAGTGATTGAATCTGTTCAGAAGAACGTCGGGGTTGCACTGATCTCAAATCGTAAGTACCCAACATGTTGAATATTTACGATCAGAACTCCTTTTGTGTGGAGGGAACAAACCCGAGGACACACTCGCACGTGCTCTACGTATATATTGTCACATGGAACGAAACGATACCCAATCAGAAAGCAACCTGACGGAAGACAGGACCATAACACAACTTTTTTTCTTTATTTCCGCAAATTTTCTGTAAAAAAGAGGTCCATACATTATTATCGCTATTTCTTCTTGCCCGCCATCCGCCATGTTTGTTTACTCTAAAAATGTTACTTTCTGTAGTGAATAATTGACTGAGGTTTGAGACTTTTTCATCACCATAATAGAGCAAAGTTTGCACATTGATTGTGTGATATCTACTGGCTTGCCTTTTAAATATTTCCAATATTGTGCGAAAATAGGTTTGTGAATGGAATCTGTTAGTGTGTGATGCACTGTCTTTGTCACATTGTGGCACTCCACATACTATGGGGTTAAAACTGTTAAATCTACCGTATGTGTTTTTTTTTTTTTTTTTTTTTTTTGACCTCATTTTGTGTGATCTACAGAAGAAAGAAAGCAAATGTTTTGTTTTCTCTCGGGTTTATAATGACCTGAGAGTGAGGAAATGATGACAGTATTCATTTTTTTGGTGAACTATTACTTTAAATGTCAGATTGCTTTGCTTTATAACTTACATCCTGGCTTACACTTTTCAGAATGCAACAAGTGAAATCAAGTTTTTGAATCAAGCTTTTGCGCTCATCTGCCTGTGGGAGTTTTTTTTTTCAAAGCTTAGTCTGATGTCATATGAACAAACAACCACTAAGAAATACCTCAGAGAAATTCGGGTTTCTACATCATGTCACCAAACAAGACAAACTAGGATGTTTTCTTCCTCTTTTGCTTCTTATCATTGCATAGGACTAGATGTTTCCTCACAGTAATTAGGATGTTTATTTGTGTAACATATATGCAGAAGAAGCCACAGGCATGTGTGTGGATGGAGATCTGCACTCCACGTGCAGACAATCTGGGTGGAATGGTTGGATATCGTCCAATCTGAGCTGTGTATTATGAGATCAGCGCTCTTACTGCCTTTAAAATATGTTTGAAAGAATGACACAATGTTTGTGTGTGTTTGTTGACTTTTGCTTTAAAGCTGTACAGTCCAGAATATATTTTACTCATTTTCCATCATTCCTCTCACCCTTAAACGAGATGTGTAAGGTGTTGAGCTGAGGGAGAATTCACATATTGCGCCATTTTTACTAAACCGTTTTGTAATTTGAGTTTTTTTGTTTGTTTGTTAGGTTTTTTTTTGCACGCAAACACTGCGTTTCATTATAGAATGCACCAAATTCAGCAATTTCAGTTAACAGGACACTATAACCACCCACAAAAAGCTGGTTGTAAACAGGTTTATTGGAAAACCATCTCCTATCCAGATGTGACATAAAAAGTTAATTGTGTTTAATATAAAATGTAATCATAAATATAAAGTAATATATAAATAAAAATGTTAATCAGAATTCAAATCAAATATTTTGTCCTAACCAACCACAAATGCAAAGCTACAATCCCTCTGAATTATGCTTTACATTTTTGGAGGGTGTTGTGCCAGGTAGCCCCGCCCACTGTGAAAACTCTTCGGAACGAAAAGATGATTTTAGAAGTTTAGAATCCGATGTTAAACCAATTTCCAAGTTCCACAAGGAAAAGGTTAGGAACACCCTCAAGAAAACACTCACTCACTAGTTTCTGCCACTGTATGGTTAACCAAAAGTAACCAAAAGTCCAAATCATAGTCTCTGCTGCACCAATTTAACTGATATAAATACTAGTGTAGAATATTGCATAGAAACCGTGTCTATTCCTCGTTTAGTGAGATCAAATAATATATCTACTGCAGGATCTAGGAAAAATCTAATTGTTATTAAAACAGAAAATGTTGCTATTAGTAAACAAAAACAATTTCTAAAGCTAGGTCTTCTAAACATTAGATCACTCACACCTAAGGCAGTTATTGTAAATGAAATAGTCACAGATAATAGCTTCGATGTACTTTGCCTAACTGAAACCTGGCTTAAACCAAATGATTATTTCGGTCTAAATGAGTCTGCTCCTCCTGGATACTCCTATAAGCATGAGCCCCGTCTAATTGGTCGTGGCGGTGGTGTTGCGACAATTTATAGAGATATTCTCAATGTTACTCAGAAAGCGGGTTATAAGTTTATTTCGTTTGAAGTACTTGTACTAAATGTTACGCTCTTAGATGTTAGAAAAACATCCCTATTATCTCTAGCCTTGGCTACCGTATATAGACCGCCTGGGCCTTACGCTGATTTCCTAAAAGAGTTTGCAGATTTTCTCTCAGACCTATTAGTCAATGTCGATAAAGCATTAATTGTTGGAGATTTTAACATACACGTAGATAATCCAAATGATGCGTTAGGGGCTGCGTTTACAGATTTATTAAATTCATTTGGGGTCAAGCAAAACGTCACCGGACCAACTCATCGTCTTAATCATACACTCGATTTAATTATATCACATGGAACCGATCCAACCGATATAGATATTATACCGCAAAGTGATGAAGTCACTGACCATTACATGGTAACTTGCATATTACGTACTGCTGTAATATGTCATGCAGCGCCGCGTTATCAACCAGGCAGAACAATCCTTCCATCCACCATAGATAATTTCTCAAATTGCTTATCCGATCTGTCTCAGCTGCTGCCTGAACCCAAACAAACAGATGAACTAGAAGAACTAACTAGCACTATGAGCACTATTCTCTCTAGAACATTGGATGTTGTTGCACCTATTAGATTAAAAAAGGTCAGAGAGAAAATTAAAGCACCGTGGTACAACAATACCACGCATGTTCTAAAGAGAGAAACCCGTATTTTAGAGCGTAAATGGAAACAAACTAATTTAGAGGTCTTTAGAATCGCGTGGAAAGACAGTATGTCACGTTATAAAAAGGCCCTAAAAGCAGCCAGGGCTGAGCACCTCCGCAAACTAATAGAAAATAACCAAAATAATCCAAGGTTTTTATTTAACACCGTGGCTAGACTAACAAATAAACAGACATCACCCGAACAAAATATCCCATTACAGTTTAGTAGTAATGATTTTATGAAGTTCTTCACTGAGAAAATAGAAAACATCAGAACCACAATTGTAAACGTTCAATCTTCAGTTGCGCCTTATAATTCAGCCTTAATTATCACCCCGCAAGAACAATTACAGTGCTTTACAACTATAGAACAAATAGAGTTAAATAAACTTATCACTTCCTCTAAAACAACAACATGTTTATTAGATCCGATACCAACTAAACTACTGAAAGAAGTGTTACCTGTAGTGGAAGAGCCTCTCCTTAATATTATTAACTCGTCTTTATCTTTAGGTCATGTTCCAAGAACATTTAAACTGGCAGTTATAAAACCTCTCATTAAGAAACCACAATTAGATCATAATAACCTAGCAAATTATAGACCCATTTCAAATCTTCCATTTATGTCTAAAATATTAGAAAAAGTGGTGTCCGCTCAATTGTGTTCTTTCTTGCAAGAAAATGATATCTATGAGAAGTTTCAGTCTGGTTTCAGGCCGCACCATAGCACTGAAACTGCGCTCGTTAAAATCACAAATGATTTACTTTTAGCTTCTGACCAAGGCTGTATCTCAATACTAGTTTTACTTGATCTTAGTGCTGCGTTCGATACTATAGATCACACAATACTCTTAGATCGACTACAAAATTATACTGGTGTTCAAGGACAAGCATTAAGCTGGTTTAGATCATACTTATCTGACCGCTACCATTTTGTCTATTTAAATGGAGAAAAATCGATCATAACTCCAGTAAACTATGGAGTGCCGCAGGGATCTGTGTTAGGCCCTCTATTATTCTCAGTATATATGATGCCACTTGGAAATATTATAAGGAAACATGGAATTAGTTTCCATTGTTATGCTGATGACACTCAAATATATATTTCATCACGGCCAGATGAAAACGATAAATTATCCAAATTGACAGAGTGTGTTAAAGATATAAAAGATTGGATGACGCGTAATTTTCTTTTATTAAATCCAGACAAAACAGAGGTACTACTTATCGGTTCAAAAAAACCGCCCACAAAACCTCTCGCAATACAACTTTAATATAGTAGGATGTCCTGTTACTTTATCCTCTACAGTAAAAGACCTGGGTGTTATACTCGATTGCAACCTGTCTTTCAAAAATCATATTTCATATGTTACAAAAACCGCCTTTTTCCACCTTAGAAACATTGCTAAGCTACGTAATATGCTATCAGTTTCTGATGCAGAAAAGTTAGTTCATGCATTCATGACCTCGAGACTAGATTACTGTAATGCTTTATTAGCCGGTTGTCCTGCATCCTCAATTAACAAGCTACAGTTAGTCCAAAATGCCGCCGCTAGAGTTCTTACTAGATCAAGAAAATATGATCATATAACACCGATTTTATCATCACTGCATTGGTTACCTATAAAGTTCCGTATTAATTACAAGGTATTGCTACTGACTTATAAAGCCCTAAACGGCTTAGCTCCAGTCTATTTAACGGATCTTCTATCGCCCTATAATCCATCGCGCTCTTTAAGATCACTAAATTCAAGGCTTTTGGTCATACCTAGGATATCCAGAACCACCAAAGGAGGGAGAGCATTTTCACATTTAGCTCCAAAACTCTGGAATAGCCTTCCTGATACTGTTCGTTGCTCAGACTCGCTCTCCCAGTTTAAAACTAGATTAAAGTCGCATCTCTTCAGCCAGGCATTCATATAATATTTTTAATCTTACAGTCCAAATTACAATCCGGCCTCTAGTTAATAAACGCCAGAGGAGAACTGGCCCCCGACTGAGCCTGGGTTCTCCCAAGGTTTTTTTTTCTCCATTGGGTCACCTGATGGAGTTTTAGGACACTATTAGGTCACTTGATGGAGTTTTTCGGTTCCTTGCCACTGTTGCCTTTGGCTTGCTCAGTTGGGGATATTCTGGATATCTAATTTGATTTTATCAATAAATTCCACTAGAAACAAACCTTGTTGTATTATTTTAATTTAATACTGTGAAGCTGCTTTGATACAATCTGTATTGTGAAAAGCGCTATACAAATATACTTGACTTGACTTGACTTGACTATGGTTGCATTTATTTGTATTAAAAGGGCAGTTTCCCCTTGCAAATTGAGATCAGTTTGTCTGCTACAAATTCTACCTTTCTTGTAATGTGTGATATAGCTTTTTGTAAATGTAAAAGGTCTGCAAAGTTCAAACACTGTAGTTGTAGCTGAGGCCTGGAAGAGTTTGGTTCGTGTTTTCGACTTGTCTAGAAGATGCTGTTTTCTTCGCTACGAAAGCAAATCCACTTTGCATGCACTTCCAAAGGATGAGGACTCAAGCTCGAGTCGATACGATAAAACCGACACCATCATTACTGTTCGTATCACTGTGTATCAAGTGCTGAGGAAGCTTCTGGAGCTGAAATACAGATGGTTATGAGCATATCGTTTCCAACATGTGCTGTGATCGGTAGACCAATCACAGCAGACTAGGTCATCTGACCAATCAGAGCAGAGTAGGCTCTTGGAAAGGAGGGGTCTATAGAGACTGAATCTTTTATCAAACTGAATCAGACACTAGCCGTGTTTCCATTACCCTTCAAATTGCGCAAATTGAAATTGCGAATTGAAAATACGCCCAATGGAAGAAACGCATCAATTTTGCAAAAACTCCCATTTATCGCAAAAAGGTTTTTTACGCTCACATGAGGTGGTTTTTCAGGCAATTCGAAAAAAAGAAATATTTCGCAAAACTGCAATGGAAACAGTTTTTGCGCATTTACAGGTCACCTGACGTAGACAACACAGTATGTTTGGACAGAATACAAGACGGAGTTCTTTATTAAATTCATAATAGACAGAAGAATTACAGGAATACTGGATTCTAAACCTCAAAGAAATGCCACAATCAAGACCTCGAAGCAGAAATGAGTGAGAAACACCCAGAAACACCTCATATGTGCCGCTCTCAAATATAAGAGTCTTTCCTTACCATTAATGATTGGATACGTCTCCTTTGATTAATAATAATGGCCAGTGCGGTGGCTGAGATGCATAAACCTACCAACCTCCGTTGCTATGATTTTTGGAATGACTTATCGTGAGTTTTAGTCGCATAACTTCAGTTAATGGAAACGCCGTCATTTCGCAATAGTTTTCTGTCGACATTTAGAAAAAATCGTAAGAGTTTTGCGCAAATCTGTAATGGAAATGCGCCTACTGAGAAAAGAGGTGATGCTGCAATATATATTATGAGAAAATTAAACCCATGTAAACCTATTGTAGGAGACCTTCAAAACAAAATTAGGAACCTTTAAAAAAAAATAAAGCACTTTAAAACAATGCAAATAAACATATCAGCAGTCACAGATCATTCGTAGTGAATTACCCCCTTTGTGTTGTGCTTTAAGACTTTGCTACAGTTGAAAAAATATGCAGTAAAAATAAAAAAAAGTCAACATCTGTTCAAATATTTGTTTTCCTTTTCTATGAAAATACATGCCAGAGATATTTCATTTCATTTTGTTTTCTTGCTAATGTTTTGGGTGGTGTCCATGAGGACAGGGATTGGAGCAAGAGCACAAGCACAAGCAAATAGAATTCTGCATGATTCTTGGAGGACCAGTAAAACCCCACCTTGCACCGCAGGGGCCAGACTCGGTTTGGATGCACTCCAGACACCAACTCTAGTGTCTCTGCTGCTTTATTACACTAGTGCTGCCTGACTGCAGAAAATATGGAGAACGCTCGTAAATAAGAGAGCTCTGGGTTCCCAAAAACAATGTGCTTTTGGCTCTCCTGTCACACAAAAGCTTGGCTGCTGTCCTCAACCTCCGCTATATTTCTGCACCTGATTACATATGAACAGGTCCAGTGTAGTGTTGTAATACCATACTTGTAATTAGGGGTGACCCCGAATAGTCGAAGATTCGATGCTTCGATTGGAGGAGCCTGATTCGACTACCGATCTCACGGTCGAATCTTCGCCAAAAAAATTAAATAAAATAGAACTACCGGTTTTCTGTCAATACGTTAATATTCAGCCTATTATGATAATGCTGTATATAAAAATGTGCAAAGAAAGAAGCTTTTAATAAATATTTTTTAACGTGCGTGAATAAATCCAAACACCCCGTGACAGATTTAAGTTTCACTTTCAATCCGTGACCGACAGAGGAGCGTCTTGGCGGCAAGGATTTAAATCTTCAACAATGTCTGGGATAAGAAAATCTAAATGTACACCATCAGAAAGGATATTCTCCAAGGCTAAATTCAGCATTCAAGCATTTTTCGCACTTCTGCCGGCCAACGTTAACAAGTTGGCTTTCCACGGGACATTCTAAAATGCTTAAAGTGAAAAAAGCTTTTAAAACGCTTAAAATGCACTTTAATGTGGCTTAATGCATGTAGGCTACACAGTACACACTTTATTTAGAAACCATACTATGTGCAGATATATTATAGTAAAGCGTTTTCTTTACATAATTTGATATTTTAATTGAACTATTTTAGGAGATTAAGCCGTAAACGCTTTTCACGTTTTAGAATGTATTTTATCCGCGCGCACAATTTGAAAAGACTCCAACGGACACAGACAGAGTGAAAGACTGGATTTGTTCTCTCGATCAGGTAGGGTACAAGTGATTTCAAAACTTTTCAGCCGTTTCTAATTTGATTTTTGGAGGCTGTGAACATGTTTAGCTAAAGACTGCCACTCCAGTTTAGCATTTATTGTTGTTTCTGCAGTTAAAAAGACAAAGTTGAAAATTCTGGCTACTATCGTTATTTTAATAATTTATTTATTTTAATTTTATTTATTGATCTGTCAGGGTTATCTAATCTAACTATTTGTGGCTTGTGTTTTAAATATATGTTCCCCTGCACTTTAGGCATTTTGCACACATTTGCTCCTCATCTTGTGACTTGATTCTGATTTATTTCGTTTTGTATTTTTATTTATTAGAAAGTTGTATTCTGTTCTAATTTAATTTTGTAAATTGTTTATTTTTTTCTGTGCATTGATTCTGTGCTGAGCCTGCTCACACAGGTAATTTAGCCGATTTAATTTGATTTGCATGTGAAATGCAAATCCTGTCTGTGGCCTTTCTGGAGTTATGTTATTTCTTAGTTTTATTGATCCAAAATGTTTTTATACATTTTCTTCTATATCTTTGTGTGATTTTCTTTACATCGCGACTTTGAAAGGTTAAAGCCCCGCCCCCATACACATGATTCGACTATTAGTCGACTATAGGCAAGACTTGACGATTCTGATTCGACTATGAAAATCCATAGTCGGGGACACCCCTACTTGTAATATTATTCTATATTTTTTTGCAATGTGTATTATGTATATTGTGTGTAGTATGCAGGATTTTGCCAAAATTTACAACACAACAAAGTGCGTGGAATACTGTAGACCATGATCGTGATTAATTGCATCTAACAAAAGTTTGTGTTTATAGAATATATGTATGAGACATATACATTTGTATATATAAATATACACACATACACAATATATATTTATTTTTATTTTTATTTTTAGAGGCACCTTTATAGGCACATCGTAATCATATCGAATCGTAATTGTTGCATTGCAAACAAGCAGAGATGGTCCAAAATGTGTGGTACTTCATTCATGATAGAGAAGGGGTGGAATTATGAGACTTTACCGTTTGAGGATCCAATGGGGTTACGAGGTTTAGCCACAAGCTCTTTTTAACACTTTCATTGGTTAAATATTTGGGAAACCCACAGACAGACATAAAGGGCGACCAATAGTAAAAGATCCATCCAACTATCCAAAGAACTATCCAACATTTAATATTAGATAAAAGATGTGCAAAAGGTCTAACATTTTATTTAGGCTATTTATTTTTTACACTTGTTTAAAAGAACATTGAAACATTTTTATTGTTAGATACTGTGTTCTAGTGTTGTCACAATACCAAAATTTCAGTAGTTGGTATATTACCAGTAAAATTTCACCGTTCTCTGTACCAGTTTCGATACCATAGCAAAACCTATTGAAACACATTACCTTTAACTATTTAACTACTTTATTTAATGTGTGAAAAAAAAAAAAAAATGCAGATATTCTCAAAATATCCAAACTTGGCCTATATATCTGTCTATCACCATGCTCTCTAGATATTGGTATCACCATTGGAAAAACTGTAAAGCTATGCCAGACATGGTCACTAGTGATCTCTGTAATGGATTGATGTATTACCCAGATGTTTTGTGTTAAACGGAGGTGGCAGCTTGTGCAGCTTTCTTATTGAGATGTGTGAAAAGTGGTTTGTAGGCAACAGACATGAATGACAGCTCAAGAGTGATGATGGGTAAGAACACACATTGGGCCACTGATCTTTTGGCTTGGTTTTTATACTGGATTTCAAATAAAATGACTTGCCATTTAGAATATACTGTATGAAACAAATATGTGTATATTAGGGAATTCAATTTTAAAGTTCATGGATCATCCGAGTTTTCTCTGCGCTGTCATAATACTATCATGGTTTACAAAGTAGTTCAGTTTTCTGTTCACAATAGTTTCTGTCAGTCAGATGAATGATGGGCATTCATGTCTTTATTTTACACTTGTGCAGCATACCAAGTCCAATTCCTTATTCATTCCCTCTCTCCCTCCTCTGTCTGAGAGTGAGAGATAGAAAGAGAGTCAGTGCTGTGTTGTGCAGGAATTTGGCCCTGCTGTGTAATGTTGAGGGGAATCAAGGGAATGGGCGTCCTCCCAACCGCTGCCAAACAACATTATCCAACACAAAACAACAGGAGGGCCAGCTGCGCACGAGAGACTTTAGCCAAAATATCACACACAGAGACGGAAAAAAAGACAGAGGAAAGATTAGGTCAAATAGAGAGAGTGGAAAATACTCGAGAAAAGAATATAGAGCAGAGTTTGGCACAGCTCATTGTATCAAATTTGTGCAATCAGCCAAACAAATTGGAGATGGTGATATTATAAAGATTGTAACATTTTTGTATGCAAAAGTTATTTCACTGACTGTCTCAGGCTAAAGGCCCCGGTCACTACCGGTCAATGTTTTTTTGTTTGTTTTTTTGAGGGAAAGAAGATTCAGTCGCACTTTAGATTTGGGTCCAATTATCATTATTATCTACAACTTTTGCCTCAATAAACTCCTAATTACTGCTTATTAATAGTTAGTAAGTTAGTTGTTAAGTTTAGGTATTGGGTGGATTAAGGGATGTAGAATATGGTCATGCAGAATAAGGCTTTAATATGTGCTTTATAAGTACTAATAATCAGCCAATGTCCAAGTAAATAGGCATGATAATAATAAGCAACTAGTTAATAGAAAGAATTGGACCCTACATAACATTTTATTTAAATAAAATTTAAAATAACTGTTTCCTATTTTAATATATTTTAAAATGTAATTTACTCCAGTCTTCAGTGTCTTGTGATCCTTCAGAAATGATTGTAATATGCCGATGTGTTGCTCAAGAAACACTTCTTATTAGTTTTGAGGTTGAAAACGGTTGTGCTGCTTAATATTTTGTGGAAACCGTGATTCACTACCTTTTAAAAGTTTGGGGGTAAGTAAGACAAAAGAAAATAAATTAATACATAATGTCACCAAGGATATATTAAATTGTTTAAAAGTGACAGTAAAGACATTTGCAATATTACAAAAGATTTCTATTCCAAATAAATGCTGTTCTTTTGAACTTAC
Organism: Rutilus rutilus; assembly: GCF_951802725.1. Classification (NCBI taxonomy): domain Eukaryota; kingdom Metazoa; phylum Chordata; class Actinopteri; order Cypriniformes; family Leuciscidae; genus Rutilus; species Rutilus rutilus. The sequence continues at coordinate 23,659,663 of NC_140228.1, forward strand.
TATTTATTAAAGAATCCAGAAAAAATATGTATTATGGTGTCCACAATAATATTAAGCAGCAAGAACTGTTTTCAACATGAAATTGTTATAACCACACAATATTGCTGTTTGTACTGTATTTAATAAATGCAGCCTTGGTGAACATAAGACACATCTTTCAAAAACATTTAAAAACCGAATTATTCCAAACTTTTGAACGCTAATGTACTTCAAGCAAACTCGAACAATGAATCCATGTGATGCTATTTAGAACATAATCAGGCTAAAACGAAGGTGTTTTGTTGCTGTTGGTGATTTTTTTGTTTACCCCGAGCTAAGAATGAAGAACTTCACTGTGATCATATCGGGGTCTATGTACAGTAGAGCAGAGTTGGGTATACTTGTGTAAAAATCAAGTGATTCCCACAAAGCCTGGTTTTGGGTTGAACTCATTTTCTCCTCAAACCCTAGAGCACTGTGTACCCGAAAACGCCCTGACGCTCGTTCAACAGTTTGCGGTTCAAGTGCAGATTGCAGCAAATCAGACTTCGATTTCTCACAATAAGTCATATTGTGTGTTGACACTGGCTGGGTTTTGAGGGTGAGTGTGGTTCAAGCTAAAACATCAGTCATTTACTGTATACACCTCACGCTGAAAGAAGAAAGAGCTCTGTGGACGAGAACACTGGGATATGAACTGCACTTTGGGGCTTTTAGTTTTATACTATATCTAGGGAGAAGCAAACGACTAGTAAAAGCAGTGTGTTTGTTGTGGGAGCATTGTTCTTTATTCCTTATTGAGTTCATACACACTCACACAGACTAACAAAAGAGATTCCAGACGCTGAGGGGGCAACACAAACCTGTCCACACAAAGACGGTTTTCAGCATGCCCTCCTCTGCCCTCTATTGATGTGTTGAAGAAAAGCATGTTTGAATGAGTCACCCGAGGGACGGCAGAGAATTTGGCACAGAGGCTAGTGTGAAACATCATCACACATGTGGACACATTCACATCAGACTGGAGTTACAGCCGTTAGTCTCTAAACTCTGAAAAGGCACTTTAAAGTAAATTCAGAAAATCATAATTTATTCACCGTCGTGTTGTTGATTTCCTGTTTTCCATGAAATACGAAGTAGAATGTTCATGCTGCACTTTACCATACAACAAAAGAGAATGAGGATGTGGCTGCCAAGCTCCAGAAAGATAAAAAGCACATTAATATAGTACGTACAACTCATGCACTATATTCCAATTCTTTTTAAGTACCTTTGAAATGACCATTACACAGATATTGTGATTAACGTCCACAGCCCATTAGTCGATGGCTGTAATAGTGTAACTGTATCAGTGGGACATCCTTTGGAGCCTCCTCCTCTCAGTAAAGCACAGCCATTAAAAGTCTAGTCTTGGCAGCCTGATTCGATAGATGAGGATGAGCCATACAGTATCATATTAAACAAAGCCTCACAAGAGATGCCAATAGTAATCAGATTGGATCACAATTCATATGTAATGGAATAAAATATTAACCTCCTGGTCTGGTACTGAGCCATTGATGGTATCCCATTACTAGAGCCCTCAATTGATCATATGAATTACTGCCCTCTACAGGATATGGATCAATGTTCAGTATTGGGTAAACCAGGGCTACTCAGTTGAAAAGGTTTTTTTTTTTTTTGGCCCAGAGGATGTTTTCATCATTGTGGCAATTTATTGAGAAAAGATTTTGTTCATATCACATTCCACAACTTCTCTACCTGACTTCTTAGATAAGCTCTTTGGGCTGAAGGATTACTGCTTTTTGTCCTTTGAGCTTTTCAAATTAAACAGTAGTGATACATTGTAGTGCAAAACCACTGTGAAAAGAAGTGCACTCAGCATATTTCCAAAAAGTGTATAAACTTCACTAAAGTAGGACTTCATACATCTTCATATGTAATTTCAAAATAATTTCTATTGTCTTTGAAATATGGTTAAAGTGTATGGTCAAATGTACTGACAAGCATTTATGGTAAACTAAAATAATCAAATACTTATGCTTGTGCTTTAGTTTGTTAGTCAGCATATCAAAATAAGTGTACTTCTTTAAAGTATGACAAAAGATTATTAAAGTCCCCCTGTGGTGAAAATCAAGCTTTTAATTAATGTTGTTTATATGTCTGTGGTGTTTTGATATGCTTTAAGACAAACCATGTGCAAATTCATAAGTCAACACCATTGCTGAGTATTTTCTCTGTAAAAATGCTTTGAACCAAAGAAATCGCTGGTGTTTGTGGCATCACAAACTACCTTGTAACCAGATCAACGTGCGATCGTCAACGAGTGGATCTCTGAGCTGGTGTGAGTGAGTGGAGGCGGGGCTCATTTGCATATTCATAGAACCGCATATGCTAAATGAGGCAAGGGTGTGGAGTTACATTCAAGCTATTTTAAGGCATGAATTATTTATTTATTTTTTTAGGAAAAAACTTTTTTTTTACATTTTGGTGATCAAAGATGAGTTTTAAGGGATACAATTATTGACTACTGCAGGACTTTAAAACATAATGATTTAAAATGTACTTTAAATAAAACTTAATTTGACATTACAAAGTGCACCTTTTAAACGTATATTTATAGTCACAAAAGTGTACTCTTTAAATACACTTAGGTGGCCTTTAATTTAATTCATATTATAGTATCTGTAAGTTCATTTTGGTTTCTTGCCACTGTTTCTTTTGGCTTTCTCATCAGTGGCATAGTGACATATTTGAAGCTGAGACTGAAACTATTGTAGCAGTCGCATTGAATTCACTTAGACTGTATGCACTTCTGTAGAGCTGCTTTGTTTTACCTCTACTTGAATTAGCGACTACTAATTCCTGAATTTTGTGATGCTCACACAGCAATTTTATAAAGTGCTATATAAATACAATTGATTTGACACTTAAACATTCATTTTGTAGAATTCAAAAACTAGAAAAACAAGTTATAGTCAGAAAATAATGCATGTACACACATACATGCTCAGATGTACAGTATGTCAGAGCCAGAGAATTCTCAGTATTATATGTGGCCAGTAAGGTATTACATCATTCAGGACATGGTGAAAATCTTCTGCAATACCTCATGTGCTCGTAGAGGGAGCCTGACACCACACATCAGTGTAACAACATTAAACACTGTTTTTTTTGTGTGGCTATATGTTATGTTATGTATCTGTTTGCATCAGTGATTTTGTGTGATTGGTGAATGGTTTTTTTTCTGCAGTGCACTTTTCTGTGTTGGTGTGGATTGAATTTTTCTGATCCCAAACTACTCTACATGTAGGTCAGCACATAATCTGCCTCCGTAGGTTTCTGCAGAGTTTGAACAGCAGACATTTGCAAAGCTACACATCTCTTGGCCCTTGGGCGTTTGTTTGTTATTAATTCGGTTTGTCAGCTCTGATAAACATATTCCACTAGGGCTGCACGATTAATGGAAATAAATCAGATATTGTGAGTTTATCAAAACTCAAAAGCTGTGTAAATAAATATTTACTCTGCGCGTTTCAGTGCGAAGTGCAGCTCATTATCCGTTGGCGTTTGCAGTATCTCAGAGCGGAGCGGTTCGCAATATCTCTGCGTCTGCTCTGAGTTTGGGTCGCTTTAATGGGCATTTGGGAACGCAATATGCGCCAGCAATCTTCAAATACTTGAATGAGAAGTGCTTATCATCAAAAACAAAAAAAGCTTTAAAGTCTGCATGAAACAGAAGTTGTGATAGTCTTTTGTTCCCTTTTGTGACGTGTCAGTGTGAAATGACTTCTCGAACAAAAGAAAAACGTAGAGTGGGACTTGATTTTGTTCATCTGCAATTGATTATATGGTTGTGGTTTGCTATTGGTCGTCAGGTTGTCACGCCCTTGCGCCGGTAAACAAGTCATCAGAGAAGAGATGTCGTTGCAAGAGGGAGAGGAAGTTATTTTTATTAAATATTATGAGGACACATGAATAAAAAATAAAAAAATAGATAAATAATTTATAATAAATACCTAAGTGTTATGTCCATTTTGATTTCATAGTGACTTTAAGGGCTTCCTGTGTTTTTCCATCAAAATAAAAAAATGAGTCCTGTCAAAATAAAAGTCAAAATAAATGAAGACAGCCATAAATCTTAGTATTGTAATTATACAGATCTAAAATATATAGATATAGAATAATATATATATATATATATATATATATATATATATATATATATATATATATATATATATATATATATATATATATATATATATATATATATATATAGGTTTAATGTGCTTGCTTGTAGGGCTGCACAATTTGGCCAAAATGTATGATTTTATATCAATATGGATATATAATAATGATAATAATAATGATAATAATATTGATTAATTTATATATATATATATATATATATAGATAGATAGATAGATAGATAGATAGATAGATAGATAGATAGATAGATAGATAGATAGATATATAGATATAGATATATAGATATATATATTGTAATTTTTATGAGAACAGTCGCAAATTGATTTTTTCGTGCAGCCCTACATTCCACCGAATTATACAGATTTTCCTCCATCATAGAAAATGATGAAAACTTTCAGATTCCTTGTTGGTCTATGCTGATAATTCAATATGTGGTTTGTCGCAGTTGTCCCAGAGATGATGCACTTTTTCAAAGGCTTTGTTATGCCGTTTCTATGTATAATGGAGTAAGATTCTTTTTTACTGTTTACAAAATGTCCAAAAGTAACGGACAAGCTAGCTGGTAAATGTTTACTACTCACAATATGGTGTGCAGCATCAACATTAGATATTGCATACTAATCAGTGCAGTGTGTCATAATGTAGGCGTTCAGTCATCATGTTCTGTCAGCACGATCTAGCCCCGTCAAAAATGTGCATACACACACTCTCACACGTAGGCACGAAGGCGCATATCTTATATTATCTTATGCTTTACTCAGATCAGATTATCAGAGATTGCAGAGGATTCACAGTGAGCATGACTAGACCACAGTAGATTAACATGTGCTGTCTCGTTGTGCAATATAAGTCTGTGCGATATTACCGATTTCATTTGGAAAATGCACGAGAAAAAGAGAGGGCATGACAAGGTAAAACCTTGATAAGGTTTTATTAGATATTCCAACATGAAAAATCATAGAATTTGTGAAAGAATTTTTGTTTTTGATGACTCTCAAGTGACTCTTGCTCTTTGTCTCGTGCCATCAGGGAGACAGAGGAACAGACTGGAGCCAATGGACACCATCTTTGTCAAGCAGGTGAAAGAGGACGGCCCCGCACATGGAGCTGGACTCTGCACAGGTACTGGTTCTTGTACAAGTCTCGAGACATGTTTTAATGCCCATATTTGATGTCCGTTATTCAAAATTACGATATTGCTAAATTACAGTTTAAGACTGTAAAGACTGTCTGATTGGTCCGTTGTAGACCTATCACAAAATATCAGATTTTCACTAGATGATTATCATGGCGAAAGAATTCACAATAACGTTTTTATCACAGTATCTATAGAAATGCTGGGGGAAAAATATAAATGATGATGTCAGTCAGATTCATCTTTAACTTTATTTTGTGTTTTCTCTTTTTTTGGCCAATGAATCACAATCTCAAAATACAACTATAGGGAGGCGGAGAGAGTGTTTGTAACCAAAAATGTTACAAAAGCCTTCAAAAAGAATTGTACTTCCTGCAGACTGGGATGTCTAATGCCCTGTCCGAATGCTTCCACACTGGCGAGCTAAATATTTTGGGGTATGGGTAGAGTGTCTCGCTTTCATCTGTCATCTCCTCCAACACGATTTTTTTTTTTTTTTGTGGCAGAAGTAGCTGTACACTGATACTTATTTTTACCATTTTTTATGACAGGTGGTGACCAACCAGCGTTAATGTGCACCACCACCACTAACTATATTGGAGTGCCAACCAGATAGTTGCTGGATCATTTGTGATATGAATGTATGTGTAGTATTAAGATGATATCAATATTCATTTGTTTTAAATATCACAGTTATCATCAATACTGGTATATTGTGACATCCCTAGTCCGTTGTTTTAAAACTAACATTGGTGAGTTGTACACCAGGTGAGATTTTGTTGAAATTATGTATCTATTATACCGTCTTCAGTCCCCCTATTATGCTTTTTTCTGATATTACCTTTCATGTAGTGTGTAATATAGCTGTGTGTGAATGTAAAAGGTTTTTAGAGATAAATGGAGATTGTCTCCCAAAAGAAAGAACCAATTCTGAACCTCCTGAAACGAGTCGTCAGTAATTCCAGCCTTATATCCTGCGAGAACCTACAAAGGTTTGTAACAAATTTGCATAATGCCAGCCTATGGTCTTCATTGGCTTCTAACGAACAACGTCTACTTTGACCCGCCCTCAAACACTGTAGTTGTAGCTGAGGTCTGAGGAGTTTGGTTTGTGTTGTCGACACATGGAGAAGGCACTGTTTTCTTCTCTGCGAAAGCAAATCCACTTTGCATGCACTTCCAAAGAATGAGGACTCAAGCTCGAAGTCATCCTGAAATACAGATAAGGTAGTGGGCTTTTCGTTTCCGACACGTGCTGTAAGCGGTAGACCAATAGCAGAGTAGGCTCTCTCAGGCACTATGAGAAAAGAGTTGATTCTGCAATTTATATTATGTATTACTTTTTGACCTTAGATGCATGTAAACCTGTTGTAGGAGACCTCGAAAACAAAATTAGGAACCTCTAAAATAGCATAATAGGGCACTTTAAAAATGCAACATCCAAATACATCCATCTGACACATACTGTATGTACACTAGCAAATATAAAAATAGCTCAGATAGACCTCACATCCTGCTTGTCAGCCCCCTTAAGACACAAATCTTTGGTTAACTGATGCATGAAGGCATCACTACTAAACAGTTGGAGGTAAACCAGGCAAGAGGTCATACCATCAGCCAGCATCCAAAATGCATTGGCAGGACTTCCTCATAAGCAGCTGATGTGTTATGTAAGTGTGATCAGTCTGGACCCAAAGAAACATTGAGAAGTTATTACTATGTTGGTCTCAGTGGACAGACTTTTGGGAGGGTCCAGAACACATGTTCCCACAATTATCCACAATATCTCGCTGCTGGCTCACTCTGATTGTTTTCCTGTGAATCTCATCTTCAGCACACAACGGTCAACATATCTGAACAAACATACTTACTCCAAGGTTCTGAATTCCTGTCCAAATTTGTAATTATTTTGCATGGTTTCAAAACACGTATATAAAAAAAAAAATATATATATATATTTTTACATTACTGAACTATAGCATCTGGCTCTCTTCCTGTTTCTCCTTCTCACAGGGGATCGCATTGTAAAAGTCAACGGAGAAAGTATCATCGGGAAGACGTATTCCCAAGTAATCGCCCTTATCCAGAACAGGTAATGTTGCAACTTGCACTGCTTGTTCCAGCCCCTGAGGGGTGGTGTAGCCTCAATAGTTAAGAATCTGACTTGGTAACTAGTTGTAGGTTTTGATTTTAACGTAAATACAATTTTATAAGATACTTAATCCAGGAATACTTGCTGCTCTGTATCCACATGCTCCCTTTTTGCTCATTTTGTGGGTTGATTATCTGTTCCTGCTAAGTCTTCCAGATAAATCTCTTAATCCTTGAGTAAGTTTAATGAATATGCTCTTTATTGCATAATTGTATTTGGTAATAACACAGCTAGCAGTTCTTCCTCGTTCTTAAATATCATGAATAGCACTGTACTCGTGACTGTATTCATGACTTCGTCTGAGATACAATTTTCAGTTTATTTTTTCAAAATGTTTCTTTGCAGTGACACATCTCTGGAGCTCTGCGTAATGCCAAAAGATGAAGACATTTTACAGCTGGTAGGTTTTATTTCTCTTGGGTTTACTTGTCACACATCCAAAAAATCATAACTTCTTGGGCAAACATTAATCTTCAGGCTTTCTCTCGCCTTTGTATTGGCTAGTTAACCTTGATCAGTTAAACTTGTGTAAATTCTTATTTGAGATCATTTTTAGTATTTTTTATTTTGTGGCCAGTAATGTTCTTTCAAGTTTAACATTGTGTTGTGGTCAAAAGATTTGGCTTTTGAAGTTTCTGGGTGAAAAATGGATGAAATTACTTAAGCAAAAGGAATTGTTGGAAGTGAAGCAGAGCAGTGGAGACAGATGGCACCAGGATGAGGTGAAGATGCTCTTCCAGGATGAGTTCAGTGATCCAGCAGAGCAGAGAAGCGTGATGGCGCCTGTGTGTGTGTGTGTGTGCTTATTTTGAATTCAGCTATAATGAGGTTTTCCTCAGAACTAGGGACATAATGCCAATCCCATATCTGAGCACATTCCAGACGGAACTCCAAATCTCAGGCTGTTACATGCCAGCCACATAAACTCATCTTCCACTGTGGAGCCCTCGGGCACTTTCTGATTTGACAGTAATGAGTCCATCCAGAGTAGAGTTTTAGACTTAGGAATGACACTCATGCTTGTTATTTCAGCTAACAGGAAGCAGTTCTAGCAACAAGTTCTCTTCCAAAACCTACAGTCTTCTACTGTCTGCATAGGGATCTTCCCTCTAAGGCAGCTATGTTCCTCATAAGTGACTGATTTGAAACTCTACATACACTCAGCAAATCTTTACCACATACCAATAACGCTCCTCGCGAGAAGATAACTCTAGAATAAAATAAAGTTTTATGATTGTTACTTTTAGATATAATTTTTTATCATTATTAGTAATTTAATGTCTTTTTTTTATATATATATATATATATATATATATATATATATATATATATATATATATATATATATATATATATATAAAAAAAACAACAACAAAAACAATAGTAATCCAAGATTAGGAAAATGCTAATATTTTATCAACCCTTATAAACTTTGTAGTCATTTTTTGTCATCAAATACAAACCTCAAAAGACATTGATTACCTCAAAGAAAACACGTTTATATAAATTTGTATACTATGGGGCTGTTGAATGCTTGAATCCGATTGGTTGACGAATGTTCTAAGGCGTGCAATTATTTTCAGGCAAATGCACATCTAAAGTAGTTCCAGGCAGGTCTTGACCACATTATAGTTCCACCTCATTTCGCCAAATAATTTTATTTATTTCAAATGCCCTTACAGAGTAACACAGAAAAATAACCCAAACCCAAAACAATTTAAAAGCTACAATAGGATTAGATGCGTAAGAAATTAGTCCTACATACAAGAGCGTTTTAAGGACAAAAACCTGACAAATGTCTTAAAATACATCATCGGAACAATGTTTTGAGGTGTTTTAACCGTAGTATATAAGCGGAATAATTAACTCCGGGCCATTGAATTATTGAAAAATATGGCTCTTTGCATTGTGGCCGAATTACCACTTTGTGTGTGCATTATTTTCTAAAAACAGCCCATTGTCAATTATTCCTTACTCAAACAACACAATACTAATGCTTTAACTTGGGAAAAGTTCAGAGATCAATATTTGGTGGAATGACCCTGATTTACAACCACAGTTTTCATTAGTCTTGGCATGCTCTCTAACACATACATTTATGGTAAAGGCTGTAGTCTAAAATTGCCTTAAATTATGCTGATGACAAACTAGATTTAGAAATTATGGATAAAACACAAAGAATGGGTGTAGGTGGAGTAGAGGCAGAAAAAAAGGATCATATTACCATGTGTGCTTGGGAATCATAGGCAGAAGATATGTAATTGACTTCAGGGAACGGCAAGTGCTGTATGCAAAGTAGTCAGCTGATCAGATCCAAAGCAGCACCTTGCAAAGTGCCTATTTTGACTGTGAAACTAACAGGTAAAGGACAAACTCATAGCAGGTATAGATTTAAATATATATCCATCCATTTTGCTTGCCTTATTTGTGGATGCAATTCATTTTTTATTCTTCCATTGCACTGCATTAGCTATATATCAGTTCATATTGCCAGATTATGTGTACTTTGTCAAAAATATTGGATGATATTTTCACTTTTTTTGTTTGAGAAAATCATGAAAATAATTTTTTTTAGCAGTTTTATAATTAATTGTATTTTTTAGATTGATATAGTGACAGACCATCCCCTTGAAATCCAATGTGAAAGTGGTCGTAGAAGACACATCTGAGACCCGTATTACTCCCCGGTATAGACAGCAATGAGTCTTAGCTGACCACTTGTAATTGGACCACCTTATTAATATCAGGTGTAAACAGGTCCAAAGGGCATACAAACAACAGAAAAAAAAAGAATCTGAAGCTGCCATTTGAAAAGAACAGAATTGTGCGGACAGTCACAGCACTCTTAAAAATAAAGCTTCTTTTTGGGCATTGATAGTTCCATAAAGAACCTTTGACATCCATGGAACCTTTCCATTACAAAGGTTATTTATAGTAGAAAAAAAGTTATTACGATTATTTAAAAAGTGGCTATTTTAAGGAATGTTCACTAAATGTTTCTTTGGGGAAAACTTTTTGGAACCTTTGTTTTTAAGAGTGTGTTTAGGTGGAAAGGAGCCACATATACAATGCATAAGAGAATGTTGGCTGACTGTGAGTTTGTGTGTAAAAGTTTTACTTGGTTTAAAGCTGCAGGGACACTCTGGAAAGAGCAGCAGTTGTCCCCTTCTGATCTCAAGTGTGTCCTCCTCTGTCTGGTTCATCTCTGGTGTTGGACTGGCAGGCCTCCAGTAGTCTCTCTCTCTTTCTGCTGCAGTGTGTATTTATAGCGTGCTTTATCCTGCACTAGAATGACAGCAGCACTGTCTGGAATAGGGGCTGATTGCTTCTGGTGTACCTGTAGAGCTCTTGTCATCTTCCCTCACCATTGCTCTTTTTTCCTGTTCTTTCTTCCTTTGTTTTTCCCGCTGTCAATCTAACCTTCCGGCTGCAGTTCTCCAGGGATATCACAGCTCTGGTAAGAAGGAGCTAAACCTGTCACTTGCCACCTCACTTCTGTTATGTAATTTTAACCTTTTGTGGTTGTTTCTTTGCCTTTGCATGAAAAATGCATGTGTATTCCATCTCCCTTTGTACCTGTAATGTCTGTTAAAATCCAGTCTTTACCTATCTTAAGAACTGCAAGCTTGGGGACAGTATATGTTTATTCAATCACAAAACAAATTTGTCTCCTAATTTATTCCACTGCCATAAGGTTGCACCTTAAAATTTGTTGGCTTCTGAGTCATCTTTATTTCCATAGAAGAGGCGGAGCAGCTAGAGGAAGAGAGAGAGGGAGGGACATGCCTGTGTAACTCGACACTTCAGGTGTAGAGTCAAAAGTCCAGATATCACGTCTGTACTCTCATTAATGCCTGTGCTCTGTCATATGCACACTGAGACAGCTGAGGCAGAAATAACTTTATATATTAACCTGGGATAAGAAGACGCATTGTAAATGGAGTAATTTCCTGTGCAGAATGTAATATTTTGACCTTACGGATTTTAGTTGGCTGTTGACTTTGTAAGATGATAACAGAGCAGCTACTAGCGTCTGTAGAGTGCTCGGTGAAAAGCTGCCCTCCTCTCGCTTTTTCCTCTTGTCTGCGCACTGCTCTCTCTCCTCAGCTAAAGGTAGGTAAGCCTCTGATACCTAATCCCTCCATGAGGTTAAAGGCATTTGAGCCTGGCTACTTGACCTTTTCCCCTCTCTCACTTTTCCTAGGATGCATTTGAACTTTAGAGAAAGACATCGGGGTCAACCTGCCCCCTGTAATTTACTGGTTAAATAGTAAAGTAGTAAAAAAAATTACATTTGATAAAACATTACCTATGTTTGTAAATAATCTATTTTGCATTTCAGTATTTGTTTAGTGCATGTAGTGTTACTCATTCTTTATATTTAATAAAATGTCCCTTCTTTTCAGGCCTATTCTCAAGATGCGTACCTCAAAGGAAATGAGGCATATAGTGGAAATGCCCAGAACATCCCCGAACCGCCCCCAATATGTTACCCACGGATAGAGCCCAATGCCTTGGCCATGGCACATGTGTCAGAGCCGTCATGCTCTGCCGAGTCGTCATGTGGAACCAGACAAGGAGCAAATCGATGCCACAAGCCTGACATAGGCTGCCGCATTGATATACCTGTATCACCCCCTATCCCATCTCAAACCTCTCAGGTCCCCAAGACCCAAACTGTTGTGCATGTATTTAATGAGAACGTTAGGACAATGGTAGCATCACCTGAAACTACAGATCAAACTTCACATGTGGCCTGGGCTGGTCCCTGCCACAGGATGGAGGAGAATCAGAATGCGGCTTCAACAGACCCAAGCTTTAACAGGTCCAGAGCTCATGTCACTTCATCTCCAACTGGGGCAGCACAATTACCGCACAAACCCAACAGAATTGCAGAGCCCACTGGGTTCTCTGACAAAACTGCACAGACTTGCATAGACATGAAGCCTGATTCTTCCCACAGACATACCTTAACCACAACAGCAGAAACCTTCCCATCAGCCACCTCTCCCACCCCTTACACACCATCTCCTCCACCAGCCACCCCTTCCCCCTGCTCTCCCCATCAGAATATTGATTGGAGGAACTACACCACCTACAAGGAGTACATTGACAACAAACGGCTCTACATGTATGGCTCCCGGACTATTCAGGAACGCCTGGACAGTCTGCGAGCTGCATCCCCTTCCAGTACAGGCGAATACAGCAAGCCGAAGAGCGCGTCAACAACAGCTACGCCCTCACGGGGCTTTTCTGGATCACAGCTGAGGCGGAGGAGCGCCTCACATGATCGGAGTTATCAGGTATCTACTGTGCTGCCTTTGCGTAGCGCTTCTCAGGAGAGGCTTGGTGGTTCAGAACAGACTGCTCTAGCACGGAATTGGCCCCGCAGTGCTTCCCAGGATGCCCTCCCGTCGGTCCCCACAGGTATGCTGAAACCGCGAGCATATTCTTGTGACTATCTGGGCAGACAGAATGAAAATGCAACATCCATGTTGGACAGGCAGGCATGCTGCAGAACTGAGACAGAGGATTGGTTACTCATGCACAGAGGGGATGAGGCAAGAGCAAGCAGACAGTCTTCTTCCTTACGCATGGCGCCTCACAGAACACAGGGTGTATTTAGCCCAGACCGACGAGGGGGCAGTTACCCAGGGTTGCCTATCACCCCTCTCTTCAGCAGAGGGACGGATTCATTGCTTACCTCCAGAGCTGAAAGCCTGGGGAACACCTCTGCACCTTCCGTAAACAGACCCTCACTGCTACCTGAGAAAAATTATGTCTCAGACCCTTCCACTGCTGCTGCTTCTTATATAGCTTCTGCCCTGGCCTCAATACAAGGCCACATCACTGGTAGTTCCAACACAGGCCCCATCAAAGACCAAAGAACACCGCTCACTGCCAACCACATGCCCCACAATGCAAAGCAGTTACAGCCTAGGGGGCGGGCTGACAGCCTTCAGGAGCCTGTCAGAGAGGTAGCCCGTGGACATCGCTCTTCTTCTTGTTCTGCCGTCACTAAACCCAACAGAACAAAGCAAGGTGGATCCAAGCCCATACTGACCAGTAATGGAACAGTTCCTCAGCAGCCTAGGTACATAGAACCACAAACTCCCAATGAGAAGGTGGTGGAAGGCATCGAGGGTCCAAATGCCACTGTAGTAGTGGTTCGGAGGGAGAAGTCTGGATCTCAACCTATCCGCCACACTTCCTACATTCTGGCAGTGAATGAGACAGAGGGAGGGGCTGAACCACCTGCAGTCTCCAACACATGCTGGCTGCCTAACAATACCCCACGCGAAATGTACATGAGGAAACTAGGAGACCAGTGTAAAACCTCCTTTTCAAGCAACCTTGATGACTCACTGGACTCCATTCCCTTCATTGGTGAGAGGCTTTTTCAACTATACAAGATAACCACATATTCTGTTGTTATAGCAACTGTTCAGTCTACCCTGAAAGGAGATGAGTTTTGAAAAGGTTAACATGGTTTTAATATATTTTATGTTACTTTACTTTCAAATACTTTTGTCCTGTAGTTCCAGCATCTTCCAAATTCATATAAAAATGTATACTTTTACATATTCAAGGGGTTTTGCATATGCCAGTTGCATCTCTTTTGGCTGTTTGCTCACTTAATTTTTGTGTAGGTAAAATGTTGTGTTAGTAGTGTGTTTAGCAAAGTGATTCTCAGAACATGTGTTCCTGCTGCATCTCTGTTTATAATATTAAGCAGCTGATGGGACACAGGGAAAAGACTTTGTCTCAACATACACTGTTTTATATTATTCAGAGCTAAACATCTAACTAAACATCTGAACTTCATCTCCCTACTTTTTACACAAGGCTGTCATTGTCTACTCCATTATGCTGCCACACTAGAGCAGGTCTTGATGAATTTGCTTTTTATTGCTCAGATAAATCATATAAAAGGCCACACTGTTTCTTCGTTCTTAATGGGCCAGGCTTTGCATAGAGAGCTTTAGATCAAGTGATGTACAACAGTGAGGTTTTATGATGTTAACAGTAATAACAGCAGGATGAACAGCTCAACTCATTGTAAACAAAGTTTGCAGAGAGGAGTGATGAGTAATTTGAGATCTGGTAATCTGTGTTTGTGTGAGAGAGAGAGAGAGAGAGAGAGAGAGAGAGAGAGAGAGAGAGAGAGAGGAGCTTTAAAGAAGCACAGTGTTTTCTAAGGCAGTGGTTCCCAATTCCAGTCCTCGTGACCCACTGCTCTGCACATTTTGTAGGTCTCTCTTATCTGACACACTCAGTTCAGTTCATGGAGTCTCTCCTAATGAGCTGAGCAGTGGGTCACGAGGACTGGAATTGGGAACCACTGTTCTAAGGTGTATTTCGAGTCATTGGTCATCCTCACTATATTGGCCAATTTCTAGATATTACAGACATAAAGATTCCTCAGGGATGTCCAACATGACGACATTAGAATTTGTTGATTGGTTATCACAAATGGTTATGCCTTCTCAAGATACAGTTCCAAACTCCACCAGCCTGCACATTTAATTATAGAATGTGTCATGGGCTTTGATATGTACACAACTAGTTCAGTGTGTTCATGAAGTGCATGGGTCAGTCTCTGGGAGCATCTCCAAATTTTAATGTACACCAGTACAGTGATAGGACATGACATCATAGTCCACAGGGGCACAGATAATGTGACATACTGACACATTCCACCCAAGGCAACCACTTCCACGGCCATTCCCTGACACTTTCCCACTCCCCCCAGTTCATCCACAGCTTGGAAACCTCAAACAAACAAGAGGGCAGTAAAGTGATATGACAAAGTAATGGAACATACCAGTGGAAACTAGCTCAAAGATTTCTCTTTTTTGATTAGTTCCTGAAATCTAATCTCTTTCAAAACAATTTTTTTTTTTTTTATGTTTGATTTGGTAGAATGTGTTGGTCAGGAAATCCAAACGTTCCTCTATCATCCATCTACCTAAAATATGGCTTATCATTTGGAACATGCAACAAGCAACTTTACATAACTCTAACGTTAACCTAGATAAATGTGTGCTATTATTAGGTGCATATCCATGTGTTTGTGCTGAGTGTGGAAGCTGTAAAAAAAATATATATATATATGATCAATAAGTTATGACAACATATGTTTTTACATTTCTTTAACTCATCAAAAGTTGTTAAGCAATTTAAGTCAGTTTAATGTAATATAAGTTGAAATGACTTAAACATCCAAGTTGATTGTACTTAAAAATTTAAGGCAGCAACTTTTTATACAGTGTAAATTTTAAGCGCGCTTTACTTTTACTTATCACTTTCATTTTTTTAATTTAAAATACCATTCTTTGTCATACAGATAAGAGTAATACATAATTCCAAACGGTCTACTTTTATTTGTGTACACTCACAATAACAAAAAAACATTGTGCCTTTTTTTGTAAAATTAAAATTAAAAACAGGATGTGCTTTTTGACGTCTCTGTCTCTGTGAACTGGAGCGTGTCACAAAAATGAACCGAAACTCAGCATATAGGCTACTTGCCTCACAGACATGAGAAATATATCTATAGAAAGCTACAAATGTCTACTTTTAAACGAACCAATTCGAACACAAATACTCTGATTATGTAATCCGTAATTATGTTATCCGTATGAAAGGTAATTTTCTCTCTATAGGCGTGTTCACTATACTGTGATGTCAAGTCAGTATAAAGCACTAGTTTATTAATAAACAATTAAAATGTATTTTCCTCCACATTCATTATCATTACTTTTGCCAGTGCGTTGCGGCAAGCTTTATGCATGTGTTTGTGTGCGGAATTGGCTTCCGCACCCAGAAATATTTAAGTAATTAAATTAATATAGGCTAAACGTGCAATTAAGGTCGAAAAAAGGCCCTATTAGAGGTTTTTTTTAGGGTAATTTGATACACTTTGGTTTGGGTTTGTTTTGTGTGTGTTTTTTTTTTTTTTTTTTTTTTGACTATGATTATGGTAGAGTTTATGATTAATTTGGTTGACTGTGTTGGGTGCTCCAACAAGCAAGCTTGTTGATGCAACCCGTCTGCTCTATTGTTTGTATAGCGTCTGTGTATAAAAAGGTGTGGGAGTCTTATCAATTTAATGATTGCTCACTAGCTGTATGAGTAAGAAACTTTTCTCCAGACTGTCTGATTCTGTTGTGTCTTTTGGACTACATTACTCCATGCAATACACTACAAAGATAAAAGATCTTATGAGTGTCTCATGTCTGTTGTCATCAGATGAGCCGTCAAGCTCCAGTAATGACCATGACACAACACACATTCCTGCATCTGCCGTGATTTCCAGCACGCCTATCATCACCACCATCCCACCCAGTCCAACTTCCCCTTCTCCCGTAATACGCAGACAGCTGTCCCATGACCAGGGTGAGGAACATCTCTGCCAACACATACAATATCTCAGTGACATCAGAAATGTGTCTCTTTTTTTACTATAAATTCACCCATATCTCCAACCTAGATTCTTTACGACTCACAATTCTGGAATCTGATTCTGGAGCTAAAACAGAGCGCTCCAGATCCTTCGATGAGGGCTTGGATAATTACAGAGAAGAAGGAAGAGGGTATGTTTACAGTCACTACTTAAAATCAGTACAGTGACCACAAGGATGAAAAGTCAACCTTCTTCCATTACTGCATCTCGCATTATATGACCTCTGTGTTTACTGTGTTTGTACAGGCGGTCGATTAAACACACCCATGGATTCAAGGGCCTTAGAAAGGTGAGACTGCTGTAATAGAGATAATAAATGACTAAGACTCACACTAACTGCATTATGATTAGTTTACAGCTTAGATAAAGTTCTGTCCAGTTGGCACCTGATCTCCAGCTAACATCAGGGGCCCTATTTTAATGATCTAAGCGCATAGTCTAAAGCGCACTTAGTGCGTGTCTGAATCCACTTTTGCTAGTTTAACGACGGGAAAAATGGTCGGTGGGCTCGGCGCATGGTCTAAAAGGGTTGTCTCTATTCTCTTAATGAGTAATGGGTGTGTTTTGGGCATAATGTGCAATAAACCAATCAGAGTCTCATTTCCCATTCCCTTTAAAAGCCAGTTGCGCTCGCGATATGGTGGATTTGAGATTTACATGGCGGAATTTGCAAGTGGAAAAACTGAACGCTTCTCCAGAGCATCTGCTCGTGCTCAAGGTTAAAGCGCTTAAGCAGACCATCTACCGGACAAGTCGGATTCCACCATATCTTTATGTACACAATAATAATATTTTACATTGTAATCCTTTTATTTTAAATTTTTGGCATGTTTGCATGCTGCTCCGCGTCCATGTGTGTTTAATAAGCAGAGTGTACGCACGTTGTGGACCCGCCTATAGGCGCACATTACAAACGCGCTCTTTAAATAACAAAAAAAATACTGTGCCATTGACTTTAGACCAGGTTTCAGTTGGTCAATGGCGCAGTCTATTTCAGTTGCCTCAAAATAGCAACGCGCCAACAATGCGCCTGAACGCACCTCGTTTTCAGACCAGCACGCCCATGGGTGAACAAATGGGCGCAAATGCATTTACTGTTTGAACAACTTGGCCCAGGACGTGAAAATGATAACTGCGTTGGGCTGAAGCTAGCAAAAAACACTTGCGTCGAGCCTGGTGCTGCATTGCGCCAGGTGCATGATAGGACTCTAAATCTGACAATTTAATGGGATTTTCGATGAGAGAAGTGTAAGTTTAAAGTGTCACGTTCATGTTTTTCATAGTCCCATCTGTCAGCACAGAATGAGTGTAGCACCATCCACATTGGATATTGATTAAATAAACAACATATTTAATTATTTTGATTTAAATTTGAAAAAAAAAAAAATCAGAGTGAAATTTCTGCCCATAGCATTGCTTTTCATCTAATAATCTGATGTCCTTTTAAATTTAACTATTGAACTCAGTGGTCCTCATTTCAGTGGCAGCTGTCAAACTATGTGAATTGTGCGTTTGGTGTGTTTCAGGCTGTTGACAGGTCATCTGAGGACTCTGACTCTAGGAGAGACTCTACTTCGGATGTCTTCACTGATGCCACAAAGGAGGGTCCGCTTCATTTCCGGCAGCTGAACTCAGATAAGGGCAAGGTACAACACCATTAAACACCAACATTCACAATCATGTTTTCTCTTGTTCTAGGTCTCAATACTGAATGAAAGTGTCGGCAGAGCATGCTGGTCTGTGATGCTGTAGGAGTCCTTCTCAAACATATTGTAAACATGTTGAAACGAGTCTGAATGTGAATGGCTGGCAGGCTTTCAGAAACATTTAATGTTTGCCAAAGTACTGTAGTGAGAGAGATCTTGTCTTATGAGATCTTGTCATATTTTACACCACTCAGACAGATTTAAAGGTTAAAACATGTACAATATGTGGTGCATTTAAACAATAAGCCAACAATAAAACGGTGTGTTATAGTGATTTTACCACAATTAAGGGTGTAAAATGACAGCAGCATCCATATTATTACAGATTAAAATCGAGAAATTAATATTGTCAATCCAGAGCTTGTGTCCACCCTATAATAAGCAGGATAATGTACCATAATTTTTATCAAATAAACCCATTCAGAACTTTAATTAAAATTTAGGCTGTTTACAGTTGACAAGCAGCTTGTGTATATTTGCTATTTTAACTTGGCTCATTCAATTCAATCATATTTTCATAATTCTATTACCTTTTCTACAGCGTGTTGGCAGCGGAATACGGTCATGGAAGCAGATCTACGCTGTGCTTCGTGGCCACTGCCTCTACCTGTACAAAGACAAGAGGGACGGACAAATCAACGCCAACTCCCAGATCGAAGACGAGCCTCTGCCGATCAGCATCAAAGCCTGTCTCATTGACATCTCCTACAGTGACACAAAGCGGAAGAACGTCCTCCGGCTGACAACGTCAGACTGTGAATACCTGTTCCAGGCGGAGGATCGAGAGGAAATGCTGTCCTGGATCCGAGTCATTCAAGAGAACAGCAATTTGGATGACGAGGTGAATGATCAGCACTTTTTCATGTTTTTTTTTTGTTCGTTTTTTTTATTCAGAGATTAAATATTTGTTGAGAGTTTTGTCAGAGTAGAGCCCTAGGCCCTGTGTCCACCAAAGCATTTTTTCCTAAGGCTAGCGTATTTCAATGTGACTGCCGCGTTTTTTAAAATGCCACCAGCATGACGAGGCGCTGAGCTTCTATATTCCGGTTATGGCATTTCTTAGCATATTATTTTTATGTATTATCGTAATTATAAACACTGGTTTGTAGTGCAAATAGTATTACATTTTTATTGCACTTTGTTATTTTTCTAGTTATTTACCTTTACACACACTTTTTCAGCTGAGGGTGAAGTCAGTATATACATTAACAATGATTTGAAAACAATGTGTTCGAATTTTAAAGACGTGGCGTTGAGTGGTATGCGATCCATCTAGTAATCTTCAACCACAGTAAGGAAAGACATCACAATATAGTAATTCTGCCTGAATTCAGAGACGTTACTAATGTAAATCAAAGCCGTACCATATATTTCTCAACATCGTCACTTAAATGACTAAATAAATTTGTAAAATGTTAAACACTCATCAAACTCCTTGATAACCTTTTTGAGTATTGTACACTCTTGATTTGAACAAAACAACAATTCGCTATGTCCATTCATTACTTTTATTCGTTACTGAGTATCAGACTTTTCAGACATTTTCAGGATTTTTACCTGTGACATCCAAACATATTTGCAATAAACTGTTTGAGAATCGCTTACTCTCGCTTAAACCAAAACCAATCAATATTTAAATATCTTAAGAGAATAATACTAACCAATATTTAAATCCCTTAATTGCCTTTGAACACTCGGACGTGTGCCAAAGTGGGCTAGACAACACTATAGATAAACAATATAGCTTAATCTCAATCCAAAGGATCACAAAGGCTGACGGGAAACCTTTTTAATGTTTTTTTAAACAATCGTCGGTTTTGCAGTTTTGTTTAGTGACGTGAGTGTTGCGGGGTAAGTCTATCCAAGTCTAGGACCTGATATCAATATGGTGGATGTTTTGGACTTCCTCATGAATCATGGAAAAAGGCCCTATTTAAAGATACTTTTGACAATAGCTGAACATAACCTAGGGCTTTTTTTGTAAGAAATAGTAACTCTTGAGCAAAAAAATGTGATCTTCACTATAGGGTGTCTTCTTCTGATAGCACAGGGTTATCCAAAAGCCCTCTGGTGTGTTTGGGGATTCCACTCTTACGTTTCATCCACTCACTTTTGTCTGCCTTCTCTCTGTTTCTTTCTTCCTTTTGTAGAATGCGACTGTTACTAGCACAGACCTCATCAACCGGAAAATAAAGGAGTACAACACTCTGATGAGGTAAGTAGGAAGAAGGGAAGAATTCCCATACATTTTTTTTTAGACTTCTTCCTTATCTAGATCTTGACTGGTATTATGTGTGTTGCAGTCCACCCAGCAGTAAGACAGAACCCTCGCCCAAGGCCTCCCGTCAGTCCCTGAGCATCAGGCAGACATTACTGGGTGGTAAGGGCGAGAATAAAGCCACAAGTCCTCACTCACCAAACAAGGACCACGACAGGAAAGCCATGCACAAAGGTAACAGCATCAAGGACACTAACTCTGGATTCTTTGTATTTTATTCAGTACTTTTAAGTATCAATAAAAATGTTGTCCAGTACTTGTGTGTGTTAAAGGTCCACCACAACACACTTGAAGCCAATCAGTAGGGGGCATATACACTCATGATGGGGGAAGAGAGATTTAAAGAAACACTGTAGAAAGAGAGATAGCTGAGAGACATTACAAAAGAGAAACAGTCAGAGTGATATCACTGGAAAAAAAAAAGGTTTTGATCAGGCAAGAGCTTTAGGACCTGCATTAATATTAGAAAAGCTTTCCAGTGCTGGAGAGACTATGTTTCACAGAACCAAGATATGCTGTTGTTGTAATGTTAGCTATAGTAACAGGACAGTTTTGGGTGTAATTGTTTGTCTGGAGCTAGTGTGCTGCTGACGACTAACTATCTCTTGCTTGTATATACTGTTGTGTACTGTATGTTCATTTTTAGTTCTTGTAGTCTGTTCATCATATTCACTTCATTTATTTTTTTGCTTCGCTTCAGCAATGACAAAGAGACATTCACTCGTGCAATGAAGGGAGAGGTGTGTTTGTTTGGGTTGATTTTCAAATATCAACAGTTTCTTAGAAATTGCTTACCGCACCGTTAAGTACTTTTTAAAGCTTCATCCAATCGGACTGAATTCAATAATACGTGTCTGCTTGTCAACATATGTATTTCCATATCTCATGTATTAGTATTACATATTACATATACATAATTTTATGTTACTGAATATAAAATTACATACGTTATGATAGTAAATATATTGTCAATATATGAAAAGCGGCAATTCCTTATGTATTATTCAATATATTGTAATATATTAACACAATATATTATTCTGAATATTTTCAAATATACTGTTGAGCCATTTAATGTATTGATAATTCATATATAGGGAAATATATTTTCTTTTCATAAGGGATTGCTAGGCTCTCCACAATTTCCTACCCTACCTTTAAGGCCCTGATACACCAAGCAGACAGTCAGCCAACGTCTGATAATTGATGTAACGTCTCCGTTCCCTACTCAGGGAACGAGGGTTACACACGTAACCGAGACGTTCTTTGATGTCAGCTTAGCAACATTCTAACATAAAACTCTACTGGAATCAACTCTAGACGAGTCACAAGTCTTTTAATTAGGGCTGTAGATAACTGCTATTTGTGTTGTGCACTTGAATGACCATCAACAGAGTTGCTGTCTTTGTAGAGCATTGCAAAACAGTCACTTATGAGTTTCCTTTTCGGGTAGGATGCTGCCTTAGAAGGTGTATAGAGAGAGCTAGGTAGACAGCTTCCTAGGTTTGAAGTGCTTATGTTTCTTTAACACATTATTATTATTATGGTTGTCTGTTAATAGACGAAACCAGCCCACCCAAGGATAAGGGCACATGGAGGAAGGGCATCCCTGGACTGATGAGAAAGCAATTTGAGAAGAAACCGTCTCCAGGAGTCACATTTGGAGTAAGACTAGATGACTGTCCTCCTGCTCAGAACAACAGAGTAAGACCACAAAAAAACTTCTTCTCTCTTTCTCTTGCTGTTTCACTCGGCATTGTCAATGACATCCTAAAACTGTCCTTTGTGAAAAAGAAGTACTCTTTAGCATACTTTAATAATATACTTTAAATGAATATACTTAAGTGTGAACTGAATGTAATGTTTTGAAAACTTTCCATAATTGCATGTTAATTGCAAGTAAATTTATATTATAGTTTAAATTGATATAAATACCATTAGCTGAATTTTAGAGCATTTTTGACTCACTTAAGTACATCTTTATATGCAATTTCAGAATTATATTAACTGAAATATGATTCAAGTGTACTGCCAAATGTACTGACAAGCATTTATGGTAAACTAAAATATACTTTAATTACATTTCTGTTGAAACTTTTTTGTAATTACAATTAGCAATTTAGTACTTTTAAAATATATTACCTTTAAATGTAATATAGAATAACACTACTGTTATAATCAAGCTCTTTACTTGTGCTTTAGTATTTTAGTCAAAACATCAAAAATACTTTTTAAAACTGTGACAAATGATTATTAAAACAATGATTTAAAATATACTGTAGAGTAAAATGTTTAATTTGACATTATTAGAGTGCAATTTTTGAAAGTGTACTTAACTGTTAGCCATTAAAAAGTGTATTCTCTCAAAGTACACTTAAGTGAGCTTTCATTTCATTAATATAATATCTGCAAGTACTTTTTTTTTATACATTTAAGGTTTGAAGTACACTTCAAGTGCACATTCAGTACAATTAAACACTTTTTTTCACAAGGGAGTGAGCTCTCTACCGTTGTGATATTTTTAGCTGTATGTGTTTGATAATGTGTAAAGAGTAATTGTTTACTTAAGTGTGTGGGATGAACATAATTGCATTTGGAAACTGATATGTTTTTCATACTGCTGATGTTGGAGTCATATTTGTCTATGTAAGCAGCACACTCTCATATGGCGTGCAGTCTCAGAGGTTTATATTGGCTTGCAGGTATTTGACTGAACTTTGTGTGTTTTAGTTTGTTCCTCTGATAGTTGAAGTGTGCTGTAACCTGGTGGAAGAACGAGGACTGGAATACACAGGCATTTACAGAGTGCCAGGAAATAATTCTGCCATCTCCATCATGCAGGAAGAGCTCAATCACAAGGGCATGGGTGACATTGATATTCAGGATGATGTGAGTGTTTATATCTGTCTCTGTCTAGTTCAAGTGTCTAACATTTTCTCTGCTTTGTGCTTGAGGTCCTTCTTCCTCTTCTTCTTCTTTTTTTAATACATTCTCTATTTTTGGACAGAAATGGAAGGACTTGAATGTGATAAGCAGTTTACTCAAATCTTTCTTCAGGAAACTTCCTGAACCCCTCTTCACTAACGGTAAAAGTCTTTGTTGGAATTCCCTTGCTTGAGGCTCTTTATGACTCATATTGTATTCATATATTTTTCTCTTGCTCAACATTAATTGTATAGTTAGCCATCTAGTGGCTGTGAGTGAAATAGGCATGCAACTTCAACACCTGACACAGCTGAAATAATGTTCCTTCATGATCTGGCCTCTATAGATAGGTATGCAGACTTTATTGATGCCAACAGAATAGAGGATCCTGTAGAGAGACTCAAAGTGCTCAAGAGACTGGTAAGCAGCAGTTTGCCTCAATAACAAAATTAGTTTTCAGTGGTAATAATCTCTCTGTATGTTATGGAAGCCCTGAATAAACCTCTCATTCTTCAGCTTCACGAGTTGCCTGATCATCATTATGAAACCCTGAAGTTCCTCTCGGCACATCTCAAAACTGTGGCTGATAATTCCGAAAAAAACAAGGTAAAACAATTTTGGCATGTACACAGAATGTGCGCTTCCGTTCAAAAACAGAATGGAAAAGAACACATAATACAGGGCTCTCGAGACATTGCAAGCTTTCTGCCAGATTTTCAGTGATGGAGATATTTACTTTCAAGCTCTTTTTTTTAAAGGCAAGCATGAAAATAAGTTTTATGCATGAAAAAAAGAAATTCAAAAGTGGTGGAACTTGATTTTTTATGGACCAGAAAATTATCGGAGAGAATAGCTGAAAATTAAAAGGGCTTGTTGACATCAACCAAAAAGGAAAGTCATTTTTAGAGTTGCTGTACATCATACACAATAAGACCAGGACAGATACGGAACAAGAATGCACGTGAACACTCTCTTTGTTTTTCATATACAGTGTGAAAAGGGAGAAATGTCTCATTTTGCTCATTTATCATTGTGTCAGATGGAGCCACGTAATCTGGCCATTGTCTTCGGCCCAACACTAGTGAGAACATCTGAAGACAATATGACTCACATGGTGACACACATGCCAGACCAATACAAGATTGTAGAAACGCTCATTCAGCATGTGAGTTCTTCATTCTTCTCATGTGAAAAGAAAGTAACTTTTAAATTTCATGTTTTTGACCATTGGTGAAACATTTCTGAAGTCTGGTGTTTTCTCTTGCAGTACGACTGGTTCTTCACTGAGGAGGGTGATAAGGAGCCTACGGTGTGTATTAGTACAGATGCTTTCTTTATTCCACTATTTCTTTTAGACCTTGCTAAGGTAGACATCATAAGCTGTGTTTCCACTGTCGGGCCAAAAGCGAGTATGCTAGTGCGTGCCTGGGCAAGTCGCATCTCCACTGTCACTTCCAGGGCTTGATCGGGCCTCGTCGGGTTTGAATCAAACTGTAACATATATACAGAGTTTGATTCAACATGTTTGATGTGCACTAGTTAGTTTTCAGTCCGCTAGGTTTCCCCTGCTGGTGAAACAGTGGGGTTATGTGACGTTGTGTTGTGTTAAGGGCAGGTTTTAAGGTAGCGCTGTGAGACTACTGGCCCAACAGTGGAAACACAGCTTGGTTTTGGCCTCGTGGCTCAAGGTCCGAGGCTACTGGTCTCACCCGGCACGCTGTTAGCCCTGGCTCGCTCTGGCCCGATAGTGGAAAATGGATTTGAGCAAACCCCTAATCAACTCTTAAAGGCCCCCTGAAATCAAAATTTAAGTTTTGTAGCTTTTAGTATAAATATGTACCTTAAGGTTATGAATGGTTAAGGTTGGCCTTATGAATGGCCTTAAGGTTATTGTTCCAAAACAATGACAAAATTCGCATTTAGGAGATATAAGCATTCAAAACTTACAGTCTCTCACTTCCGCTAAAATGCATCACATTTCACACTTCAGCTTCTCATCACATCTTCTGTCCAATCAAATGCTCTCTAGAATCTAAAGCGTCCCACGGCCCGACCCCTGCTATAAATACCACCTTGCCAAAGCGACCGTTGACACGTCACGGAGCAATATGGGGTGGAGATGTGTGTTTGGTTGCTCAAACACTCGAGTTTTATTTCGTTTTCCAACTGTACTTTGGTTAAAAATGAAATGGATAGAATTTATTCACACCTCTACTATTGAATCCAACGCATCATCAGCGCTCGGATTCACTTCCATGCTGCTGTCAAGTATGAAATGCAGTCTGTGAGGTAAACTAAACACTATTGGCTATTTGAAAAGGGGGAGGAGACATTCAATTTGTCCAGCCTTAGTTTCCTGTTTCAGTGGAAATTACGTCAACGCATCATACAAAGTGAATTTTGCACAAGCAAGAACCACTCACATTTTCTTCAGAAAATGTAAAAACTAGTTTCTACTTGTTCTGTCATTACTTTGTCTAAGCCATTGCTACTCTTCAGTGAATAGTTTTTTTCTGTGTGTCTGCTCAGACTACAGTCCAGGAGGAGAGTGCTGTGGAGTCTCAGCCTGTGCCTAACATCGACCACCTGCTGACCAACATCGGCCGGACAGGCACCTCTCCCGGGGAAGTGTCAGGTAACATGTGCCCTTGGTTGGACCCTCTCTGCCACGGGTTCACCTTTTACACCCTGCTGCAAAAAATAACTATGTCTTAGTTGATGTGAACTAAAACAAAACAGCTTTTAATATTGATGAAAACTGCTTTGCTTTTCTGAGAAGAGAAGCAGCTTCTCTCTATGTTTTTAACAAAAGCTGTGCAATGGCTTAATTACAATGCCTGTGTGAGTTTGTGAGGCAAAATGTTATACATTTCTTGCCTACATTAGCTTGCTTGGTGCGATCTTGAATTATTTGATTATGATTTGTCAATTTTGGAAACTTTCTGTCTTTATCCCATTTCTGTTTTGTGAATCTCACAAAACATGTCAAAAACTGTCATGTGTCAAGTGCGGAAAAAATAAAAAAAGAATTGCAAAAGGAAAATTAAGGCTATTTTTAACATTTAAGATTTGTTTGCATTCATGACAATTAAGAATATTCAGAAGCATTACTGTAAGGAGAATTTTGGAAGAAAATGTTTAGAAAATGTAAAACACCCTAATGGTCTCTGAATAGGCTACTATATGCAAAATACCCCAAAAAAATCTTTTTAATTGTGGGGAGAAATACGACCGGATTCGTTTCCGTGAGATTCAACCATTTAGTGTGTATGTCTCTTTTTCTACGTGTCCAAACTCCACTGGGTCGTCTCTGTAATTCTGCTGACTTCTGCACTAACACGTCATGTTCTTTCTCCAAGAGAGAACAAGCTAACAGCTAAGGCCAAACCGCAGAGCACGCTTGTCAATCTCTGATCCCTCTGTCCCTAGTGCCCCTCTGTCGCGTGTCCTAAAGGCTTTCCCAGCATTCACACATACTGATCTTGACACAGGCCAAGTGGGCGGAGTCTATCACACCGTGATGTCACTGATGGACTCAGTAGTGTCCGTGATGGGCAGCTGGAACTGTAGGAAGAGGGAGGACTGTTGCCCGCAGTGTAGCTGCCTAGTCTGCCGGCACCCTCGCATTTTATGACGTGGGCGACTGAGAAAAGAGAGCAAAAAAGTGCAAAGGGAAAGCCCATCAGAAGTGTTGGGTTCTGTGGGGCGTGAATGGTTTGTGAGTTTACCTGGCGTAGAGCAGTGCTGCTGTCTCAAAGGCTCTTCGCCGTCTCTCGCCCCTCTCTCTCTCTCTCTCTCTCTCTCTGAACGCTGGCCAAACGGAGAGACAGCATGGTAATGCTACTCGGCTCTGAATATCACTCGGTCATACCATTTGTCACCACCAAGGGGTGTTCAGGGGGGCTCGGCTGGACACAGAAGAAATAAGCCTCTAAAAAAATTGTAGTCTTTGCCATGGAAAGTGAAATGGGAGCAAAGACATCAGTGAATCAATTTTTTAACTTTTCCTTGCTGGCATTCTGTCTTCCCATAGTGTCATCTTTTCTGCGTAGCTAGCCCCTCTCTGACCCCTGTCACTTCTTACCTTGGTTCATGCCGTGAGTGTCTCGTCTGCATTGTGGTCACGACAGCACACATTAGACCAGAATCAGCACTGTCATTAAACATCCAACCCCCCCTTGTCTATCGCCTCAATCAATGTAGATGAGCATTTTAATGATTTCTGCATCATGCACATAGTACTTGAGTGTAAAGGGTTGTAGATTCAATTGGTGAAATGCAAAATGTCCCACTTAAAGAAATAATCCTGGCTCAAAGCAAGTGTGGACAGCATCTGAGACATGCAGAAAATAAGTTTGACTTGTCTGTAAAATTGTACTGTAATGCACTTAGAATGGAAGTCTAAGGGGGAATGGTTTAAAGGTATGTGAAACTTGTATTTTTGTTGAAGCTATGTTATATACAGAAAAAACTTCTGGTTATGCGTCATTATACATGTTAACATGACCAAGATGTACGGTAGGTTCAAAATGTATGTATATATATTATGTATATAGCCAGAAGAATTTTAATTCAGGTCTATATTAAGTATAAATATATATATATATATATATACTTGTATATTTTAATGTTTACAGGGTTACTGGTAACGCGTTTTTACTTAGAGACGAGTCAAAATTATTTTCTGTGATAATTGACACAGAATGTC
This sequence comes from Rutilus rutilus, assembly GCF_951802725.1. Classification (NCBI taxonomy): domain Eukaryota; kingdom Metazoa; phylum Chordata; class Actinopteri; order Cypriniformes; family Leuciscidae; genus Rutilus; species Rutilus rutilus. The sequence goes on from NC_140228.1 coordinate 23,688,224, forward strand.
ACAGATGAGTTTAACTTGTATTGATTACTTTAAATTCTAGTTGTGCTCTACTTAAAATATACATAGAATAAAAAAATTGTCTGGTTTCTTCTTATCATTGAGATAAGGTTCTGTATAACTGCTTTTAAGGATCTCAGTATGTCAGAATCAGATGTTCATATAGATCATATAGTAAATATCACCCAATGATATCCGTCACTGACACTTTCTGCAAGACCGTTATCATTTCATCTGTACTCGGTGGTGTTGTGTCACTCTCCATGCATCCTATTAGTTTCACTTATTCCTTCATAAAGAGGTTCATCAAGTTCAGCTGATCTCTTTTGCAACCACAAACATTCCTTTCGTGCCAGATTCATGTTACTATATTGTTTGTGTTTGCTGGATGGTCCTACTCGTGAAATATTGCTCCCTACTGGTGAATATATATATCTGAGCATTCCAACAAAACATTGTTCACTTGTTTGTCTGCATGCACGCCTGCTCACCATACCTCTCTTTCCTTGTTTGCCACGCTCTCCTCGTCATGCACAACCTTTCTTAATGCATATGTTTCTCTACTCATCACCTTCTCTCTGTATATCAGTTTGTTTGAGATCAGTATGAGGACATGCAAAAGCCACTAACCATGTGTTATATTTATTTTTACTCCACAGATTCACCAACCAGTGACTCCGCCAAATCTAAGGTGAGTTTGATTCTTGGACTGTGGCCACTTTTCTGATAAATCAGGTATAATGGGTGAGTGTAGTACTTGCACCAGGCTGACACGCTCCACGACTCCCACTGTAGCACCTGAGAGCCAGTTGCCATCTTAAAGACATTGGACAGATGGATCAGAGGCCATCATGTCATGCTTTGAACATGCACTGCATTCAGTGTAACGGGGAAATGAATTGTTGCTAGAACGTGCATTAAGCATTTCTGCCTAGGGGTGGGAATCGAGAACCATTTTTTAGAAAAATATTAACCGAAGTAACAACTGAATTATCTTAATGACATTCAGCTAAGTTAATAGTTATTGAATGTCTGACGCATAACATTCTATTTAAAGAATCAGTCTCTCAAACTAATCTAAAACAGCATATTCACTGTCATTTACTGAATTAATAACTGGATTAATAAGACCGGCATTCACTGAATGAAGTCATCACTTTGTCAAACAAGTATTATTGCTGTTAAGGTGTCCATATGACAGTATTTAGTATTTATTTTCTAATATGAAGAGAAACATTGGACATAGACTTGTTGTAATAAACTACATTTAAAAAGCTAGAAAATCTGTTGCAAAATTTTTACAATACTAAACAAAAAACTAATATAGTATAAAACAAAATCCAGTATATTGTACAGTGTAGTTAGAATCTTATATTTGGTGCTTCCTCAAAAGTACTAGATGAACCATTAAATGGATTCCGATTCCCATTCCCTTTTCTGTCATCTGGCCCCAGCTTTTTTTTCAAATGCAACCCATGCAGCTTTTTCCATGTGTCATTGCTGTTGGTGTTGCGGGTGCTGCTTATGCTATGTGGCTGTTCTGAAAAAGAAGCCTCATTTGGAGTTCTGTAACTGTCTCTAATGTTTCTTTCTATGTTCAGTCCCTCAACCTCTGATTTGTGCTGCTATCAGAGAAGCAGGTGGAGTACTCTGGGTTTAGCCACCTGCAAGGGCAGCGGTTGGGCTTTTTATTCCATGTTTTCTTGCTAGGCCTCAGTGCTTTATGGCTCATTGGATTACAAGGTTGTTTTGTTTTTCTTGTGACTGAATCTGTCACTCTTTCTTTCTCTTTGTGTCCAGGGCTCCTGGGGATCAGGGAAGGACCACTGCAGCCGCGAGTTCCTTCAACCACGAGTCTCCTCCATCTTTGCTGCGGCCAACCGCAAACGAAAGAAGCACAAGGAGAAGCTGCAACCCAGCAGCTCTGATGACGACCTTGATATTGTCTTCACCACGAAGGATAACCCAACTCAAAAGCAGAATCACCAAAGCCAGGAGGAGGAGGGAGGCAGGTCCAGCCCATGCGGAAAATCACTTATAGGAGACAACAGCGTAAATGCAGAGTCCACCCCAAAGAACAAGAAGGAGCACAGGAACTCTTTCTTTATGAAAGACATACCCTCTTCAACTTTCTCCCCCTTGCCCAAGCTCTCATGTTCACCCGGTGTCATCCGCCGCACCTCTGGTCCTCCCAAATCATCCCTCTCGGACCCTTCTTCACAGTTAGATGAGACCACCTCAGACTTGGGCACCATGAGCTCTGGAGCCTCCGGTCCCAGAACCAGACCTCGGAAATGGGGCACAACTACACCCCCGGCCCCTGAGCTATTACTAGTTTATGGGGGGGCTTCAGTGACTGCAGAGGTGAGCTCTATTACCTCAGACTACTCAACCACTTCCTCAACCACCTTCCTGACGGGAATAGAATCCATCACATTGAGCCCAGAGGTGCAGTCTGTGACCGAAAGCCGGGGAGGAGACGAGGCGGATGACGAGCGCAGTGAGCTCATCAGTGAGGGACGACCAATGGAAACGGACAGCGAGAGTGACTTCCCAATGTTTAGCTCCGGCATCGCCAGACAAGACATACCAACCACGGAAGATAATGGAAACACCACACCCAAACTAGCTTGCCGCTTGCTGCCCTCCCATAAACTGATAGAATGTGACTCTCTGTCTAGGAGGCGATCCCTGCGACAAAAGACGGACAGCGATTCATCTGTGGAGGCAGGAGCTGGTGGTGGAGTCAGCAAGAATGAATCAAATAGACTGTCTAGAGTTCTGGAAGTGATGAAGAGAGGCCGTTCCACCAGCAGCCTGAGTGCCCCATTGCGAAGTGAATCGGACAGAGTTGAGCCAGCATGGCATCTTAAAATCACAGAGAGACTCAAGTTCCGTCTACGCGCCTCCGCTGATGATATGTTCGGTGTTGGCACGCAGAAAGCCCGCTCTACAGAGACGCGTAGTAAGAAGAAGAGCATCCGGCGACGCCATACTTTGGGTGGCCAGCGGGATTTTGCTGAACTAGATGTCATTCATGACTGGAGGGAACAAGGTGGGGTGGACCAAGGTGCCGAACTGTCCGCTGTGGAGCGCCTTAAACCCAAGTGCGACTCTCAGGACTTGTCTATCCGTGACTGGATTGCTTGTGAGCATCGTCGAACCAGTCGAGAGCTGGAAGCTCAAGTTGGGATAAGTACAACAGAAGCGGGAAATACACATGCAGGTGTGCAAAGTGCTGAGCAACTGACTCCTTCCGCCTCTCCGTGTCCCCAATCCAGCTCTGACCAAGTAAACGGAGGCACGTCAAAGGGCAAATCCAAAAACAGCCTGAATTCTGGAGCTGATGCTCATCCGCAGAAATTGTCAGGAGCCCAAGTGGTGCGCTCACGATTCTACCAATATCTTTAAAAGAAAAGAATCATCTGCACGTGTGTAAGTGTGTCATAATGTGTGTGTAAAGGCCTGTTCAAACCAAGATGAATGTTTGGTGTGAAAATTGGGTGCGATAAACATTTTCATTTGAATAAACAGCATCTGTTCAGACTGACACAAACTGTTATCGCATCTGTTCAGACCGATTTGAACATTTGCATGCTGTCAGTGTGACAGAATTCTTACACGGGGTTCTAATCTCTTTTCAACTGCACTTCAAAGAAAACTGGCCAACCATTAAGATTTGTGCTTTTGGTCACATTTCTAATGCCGCCGCTTTTAGAAAAAACTACGGCTTGGTGGTGCTTACAAAGAGACTATTTTGCTAAACGGCTGTGAATAGCAGAGGAAGAATCCAAAACCAGGTATCTTGTCTCTGTTTGATAAGCATCATAGCAAATACAAATATCTGAATGGCTGTTAAAACTCATGTAAATACTTTCCTCGTGACAAGCGGGTGTCAGATTCTGATAGTTGCGCAGCGTTTTATGTATACCTGGGTCACCGGGGTATTTCTGCTTTTCTATAAGCGCCCCCTTACTGTCAGATTACATTTTTATTTAACCTGCCATTTTTATTTTTTGGTATAAAAAGGCAAAACACATGTGAAAATCAAGATTTTCAATCAATTTTCATGCCAAACATGCACATAGGTGTGATCAGGCCTTAAAAATGAATGAATGTACTTAGAGCTAAGGTTACTCCACCTTTATTTTCCATCCCCCTGTCCTTTTTTTTAAACAAAGTATCTATAAATATGAATATATATTATAAATATAAATTGTATATATCTATATGTATAGGCTTATAAAAAAGTAACTGGAGTAATTTTAACAATTTTGAGTGATCTGGCTCATTTTTTTGGATCAGTACTGGAGATCTTTTCTTGAAAGCTAGTAATATATGCATGACGGTGAAGTGGCCTCAATACCAAGTTTTACCAACAGCCTCTGCTGCTGCGACAGCACAATTGTTGGACAGACATGCATTTGCTAAACTGTTACTGAAGGATACTGATATCAAAGGAAAAGAAAAGGCATCTTGTCCAAGATTAGGACAAAAAAGAAAACTCCTGATGTTACTCATATGAAGAATGTAATATGCTTGCCGTTATATTGACTAACACGTAAATTGCTTGTTGCAGTTTTCATTAGTGAAAAAATGTAAATAATGTCTGTACTTGAAGTATTTTGGTTTTTGTTTTTTATTCTGAAGGTTAGCCCTGATATGGGCTGTTTTCTGAGCTGTGTGCTGTGGAAACCCCTTTTACAGTGCATCATAACAGCCAGACATAAATGTGGAAGAAGAATGAAATCTTTTTATATTTCTACAGGATTAAAGTAAGTGCTAAACCGAAAGCGCCAGCGCCTGAACATCTGTAGCAGTACCAGGCTTATTGGTGTTGTCATGTTAAACCATTTGAAATGCAAACTACAAACTGACAGCAAATAAGTCGTGAAATTACAAGGGTTTTTTTTTTTTTTTTTTTTTACAAAAAAGTGCCTCTCAACTGGTTCTGGTGACAGGAAAGGTGCCATTTCTTAATTTTGTTGTTTGTTAATATGGAATGTGTATTGTGAATGAATGACTGAATTTTATCAGAAAAAAAAATAAGAAGAAAAATAAATTTTTATACAAAACGATGCAAAAGCAGACCCTGCGCTTCCACTGCTTCATCAGTCATAGTCTTAAGTCATTTCATGCTTTGCCACTGGATATGTCTTTACCCTGGTCTTTTATTGAGGCAATAACTTAAATGTGTATATTTCTTTGTGTATGTTACCTTTGTTAAAAAGTCACATATTTTGTCCGAGCTGACCAGTGTAGCCAGCATGTGATTCCTCGGAAGAGTATGCATGACCTCATACTTATGTTTGCAGATTTCATCTTACCTCTGAATATTCATATGTGTGACTCCCAACTGCAAAGAAAACAAAAACACTGGAAATAAATTATCTTTGTCAGCGTCTTCTCATTGTCATTGGTAGTTTATGTAATGTAGACTTTAGGTCTCACAGTCTCTCAGTTTGGACACAGTCATGTTCTTTATTATTGTTAGTGTTATTACTATCTCCCTAAAAAATATCTGTTCCAATTTCACTTTATTTTTTTAGGTTTGTAAATAAGTTAATTAGTGTACAATATTCTACTACACTAAATTCAAGTATTTCCGCATAAGCCAAAAGATTGATGCAATCATAAGATCATTAAGATCATGAGAAACAAGTGTGTCCAAACTCTTGACTGGTAGAGTAAATGCTTGCTTAATTTTTAATTAAACATTTTAACAAAGTGCTAAATGTTGGGTAACACTTTATTTTGATGGTCCCCAGACATTCGGTTGACTATAAGTAACTTTGCTCCTACAAGTATTAGTAGACTGTCGGCTCAATCTGCTAACACTTTATTTAGATTCTCCCCAACAGACATTCTTTGCAACTACTTATTCTACTAACCCCAAGCCTACCCCTAACAGTCTACTAATACTCAACTATAACTCTAATGAGAGTTAGTTGACATGTAGGTGCGACATAACTTATAATCAACAGAATGTCTAAAGGGGACCATAAAAATAACATTTAACCAAATGTTGTTCTCCTTGTGAACAGAAGAGGGCATTGTGCGATCATACAGTAAGTGCTTGAAAAGAAGGAATTAGTTTCCGTTTCAGCACAGAATGGCCTACAGGAAGGGCAGTAAAAAATCTCTTTCATTAGGAAAACTATCATAGAACGGAGCCTGGTAAGTCACCTGTAGGAGAAACAAAATCAAGACCCGCAAATCCATTGCCACAGTTTTGCAATTCGTTACCTCAGTTTATAAACCATAGTCACAGATTCCTAAATTGTTCTCTCGGCTTAACAGATCACACCCACGGATAAATAAACAGTACCCACAAATTTCCAATCCATGCTATCAGGTTTGTACACCGTACCTTCGGTTTTTCAATCTGTACCCACGCTTTCGCAATCCTTTCCCACAGTTGCAAACTACTCACAGATTTGTGGCCCGTCCCTCATTTTAGAAAATCTAGTATACCAACACAAGAACAGAACAAGCTGCCAGTTCTGTTAACGAATATTTTTGTATATTGTTTTATTGTGTATTATTAGGTTGAATACATCAACCTTTCTTAACTGCATTCTTTAATTCTAGGCTATATAAGTTGTATTGGTGACGGGGTGAAATAGACAACGATTTAATAAGAACTATATGCGTCATTATCCTGTCCATCTATTTATATGTGTGGTATCTGTCAGGAGTTAAAAAACAATGAAGCACACGATACAGGAGTAGCGAACTTTATCCATCTTGTTTACTCAGCACTTCCGTTCGTTACGTCATTACACAACACTTCAAAGTACTTTTTTAAAGTACAGAATAGATCATCAGAGTTGCATCGACAATGCAGACACATCCACACATAAGATCCAGAACATCAGATCAGATCTAAGTGAGCAGTGTTCTCACTTGTTGGTGTGCATGGAAATGCAGTGAAATGGGAAGTGTTCCATGTCTTTTTATCACTAAGAATGTACGTGTATGTACCCACCTCAAGTCTTTTGGTAACCGTGAGAGGATCAGTAAACTTTCTGTCTCTTAGGAACATTCCGTACCCCTCACTTTATCCCCCTCCTGAAACAAGGAGTGCGAGCACCCCGCGTAGCATCTGTGTACTTTTTCATTTTGTGTTGCAGCCACGTAACCCTTCGGCAAACAGCCATGTCAGTTAACGTGTGCACAGGAGCAGATGTAGAAACTGAGCGCATGGCTGAACCTCTACAGCACCATTAGCTGCCGGGTAGTAGAGAGAGGACCGATGGTGACGAATATTCCTTCCTTACAGAAAAGCAGCGAAAGCAGCAGACATAAACTGAACACCGTTATCCGTAACTATACTCAATGGATTTCCATGGTGACTGATGACTGAAACAAAGTAAAGGAAACCTCAGGCCATTTGCTATAATAGTCAGTTAATGTAATAGCAACCCTGCAGTTGGATGCAGCAGTGTCAAATGGCCTGACTATATCCACAGCCACTTTCTGCCATGGTCCATCTGGCAGCGGCACCGGCTGGAGAGGAGCAGGATGTGACTTGACAGTTTTGTCATTGAGCTGACATGCGTGGCAGGAACGGACAGCATCATAAACCTGAGCATCCCTGGATGGGATAGAGATCACGAAAGGGTTGTTTGATTCTCACCTCTCCTTGATGTCCTTTGTGCACTATGGAGACCAACACAGTTCAAAGAGCAGCAGGTGCAATCAGCCACGAGCCTCAGAAGACGAAGTTGTCCTTAAAAGTTTGTAGAACAGAAAAACCACACCATCCAGTCCCTTGGGTGAAGGAGGCCAACCATTAGAAATCTGTGTATGAAGTTTGGTTGGAGCAGGACAAGAAGCACATGCAGCATCGAAAAGCAACAAACTCCTCATCAACATCATCAACAGGAGCTGGAGCAACAGCATTATCTGCAAGAGAAACAGGTAAGGGCAAACGTGACTGATAATCAGCAGGGACATTATGAATCGCCTGTGCACGTGATTCATCAGAAAGAAAAATAGTATAACCTAAGAACAGCAGGCAGGTTTGCCTGAAGTGACACTTGTCTTAATTGAGCTGCAAGCCATCAGCTTCTAGTTGTTGTAAGACCGCTTGAAGTGCTTTGTCATGCATAAACATGCCGTGTCCGTAGATGATAATGTCGTCCAGGTAATTTTCAACCCTTGACAAGCCAGCATGGATGATGATCATCATCTTCTGAAATGCCGCCGGCGCTGAAGCCAATCCTTAAGGAGCACGACAAAACTGAACAGTCCGTCGTGAGTAATGAAGGCTGTGAGTTCACAACTGTCCTGTCCTGCAGTGCCACTTGGTAGTAAGCATTAGTCAGGTCGATGGTAGAAAAAACAGTAGAACCTTTTAGAGCAGAGAGTAGTTCAACCATGTGTGGCAAGAGTCCACGACCACTGCTTTATTTGGCTCTCTGAGGTCAACGCACATCCTCTTTCCTTTAATTCTTCTTGACTGTTTTGTCCAGCTTTATGCGCTGTATAAAGTTTTTAGCACAAAAAAAATCAGTTGACTCAGCAACAGTGCAGTGAAAGACTGGCACAGGAGAAACGGGCACAAGAAGGCCATTAGGAGGAAGGACTTGATTGTTTTCAATCCTCACACATGCAGTGCAGACATTAGGTCCCTCCCCATGAGTGGTGTCCCTTTGTCCACAATAAAGAACGTAAGGACTGAGTAGTGTGGAAGAAATTTAATGTTCTATTATGTTTGCACTTAATTATATTCATATAATCTTAGAAATATGATGGTAATTAGATTAATGTGGTGTCGATACATATTCTTATATGTATGTGTATGTCCTTGTATATGGCCGGACAAAAGTTAACGTGACTGAATGTATGACCGAGACAGAGAGCCATTCAAGGGTGTAATATGATTAAGTATGATAGACAAATCTAAACAATATGTTAGTTATGGCTAAGATGTATCTTGATGTAGCCTCGGGAAAACAACCTTGGGGGAGGAACAACTATAAAGAATGAAGGATACCCCCCACTCGTTGTCACACTCTGCAGGCACTTTGTAATGACTGTATGACTGCTGACCTTTCCTTGCAAGGGAATAAATAATTGTTAAAGACAACTGATCCATGTTTGTCTCTTATTCAGTGATGTAAAATTGTTTGCCACTACAGTAGTCATGTAGAAACGTTCACTGACAAACATCCAACCACCGAAATTTGGGCTTTTGAATACGTCACAAGCCTGGCTCTGGATTGCGACAGCACAACATTACTGAAATGGCATGCAGAAGTGCTGTAGGGCAGGATAGATCCGGAAGACTGTTAACTAACAAATCCACCACGCAAGTGTGTGAGTCAGAAGTAGATATACTCAGAAATATATAATGGTGCTTGTAATACTGCGAGTACGAGCTGAATATTCCATGCACAGTACAGTAATTTCAGGCAATTAAATTTCACGAACCTCGTGCATGTTTGATTGCGCTGATCGGCAAAGATTAGCATAATATCCAATCTTTTTACACTTCCTGCATGTTGCAGTTGCAGCCAGGCAGTTCACAGCATTAGCTAAGTGTGCCTCTGATCCTCAGATCCAATTTTGCTTGCCCATTCCATGGTAACAGTAACTTGTTACCATGATTGGTAATTTTAGTTTCAGGATTCTGGGTAGTAGGCCTACAGTATTAATCAAAACTTGATTTTGAAGTTGACAGCACACTGATCATAATGTCATATCCCATAGCCACTTTCATCATTTACCAACCTTTGAGCTCATGGTACAGTAGGTTGTTTTGTCAAAATACAAACTGTTTCATTAACATATACATTTTTTAATAAATAGCAGATAGCACTCAGATCATACTATGCGTGCAGAAAGCAGTATGCTAATTTAATTCTGCTCTGTATGGATTTTGAATGCAATTTCTGCTTCTTGACCTGTGCATTTGACCCTGTGCTGTTAACACGAAATAATAAAAACAAGGCATAGAGGTCATGCTCAAATATTATGATTTGCCATTTCCAGTAAATGTTTATACATTTTTACAAGGTCTATTTAAAGATTGAAGGGCATGCAGTTGCTTGAATCTGATGGGACTCCTGGACCTGCTTGTGCCAGTAAAAGGAAGTAAAAACTACAAATTATGTGAAACACAAGCTTTTAGGGTATAAATATGCAAAAATGTGAATATTGGCATCATTAACTCACCCTCATTGCATTCCAAATCCAAACCTGTGATTTTCTTTATTTCATGGAACATGATAATGGTACATATTGGGCACTTTTCAGCTGGTCTCGTCAAGTGCTTCAGAATTGGCAGGAATAGGCCTACCTTTTTAATTGTTTGTTAGAGTAGGCAATGCTGTTTACATAAGATTTGAATAGATAAGATATGAATTGGTAGATAAGAAGTGTTTTTTTGGCTTATGCTGCCTTCACGTGCAATTGGAATTCCCGTAAATACGAGTTTTATAGTTGGAAACTGGACCTCTCAAGTTATATTTACTACTGGAAAACTCAGAGATTATTTTTATAGATTAAGCATAGCATCAATTCTGGCAGGTCGCGTTAGTCAAGCTCGCATCAGCTGACTCTCAGCTGATACACGTCTACCTATAGGAATACGACGCCTATATCACCGTATACATTATAAGCTCCTTCAGTATTATCAGCAGCTATCACGTTTCTCAGGAGCTAATTACCCTCCTCCATCCCCAGCTCCTCCTTGAATCAGGATATATTCTTGAACTATGTTGTACTTTAAAATCTTGAATTAATGAGATATCTGCAATACATTCATGTTGGCTCTGTTCTGTTTACCCTAAAGGTTATTGCTGCTCTCCCTGCTCTTATCCATGCTAGGCTGCATGGATGCACAGGGAGTTCTTGCCCAGAACAGAACCATAGCGCCAACACTAACTGTATGCTAATTGTCAATCGTATTTGACGATAGTGGTCCTGACAGAACCAAGACCTTTTCCACAAAAGCTACATCGACTTGTCTTGTTAAATTAGTTTATATATATATATATATATATATATATATATACTCTAAATATGTAAACACTAATTTAACAAGAGAAGTTGATGTAGCTTTTGTGGAAAAAAACGAATAAAGAATACCAGTCACAGCACTATCTACTGTAATTGTGGAATTTCTGTCAAATACATGCTATTTTCACTGTGTATAAAACATATAACAATAGGTTTCAAATGGTTATTCTTATATACAGTAGGTGAAACTCGAAAAATTAGAATATCGTGCATCAAATTAAAAGGTGCAACTAATATATTTAGAATATATGACTATATACATTATGCATGATTATACTTTTCAGAGGGCCGACATTTCTGTATTTAAAATCCTTTTTTTACTGATTTCATGTAATATTCTAATTTTCTGAGATTTAGAATTTGGGGTTTTCATAAGCTGTAAGCCATAATCATCAAAATTATAACTTTTGCACGATATTTTATATATATATAATACAGTACATGAATAACCATTTGAAGCCTATTGTTATATGTTTTAGACACAGTGAAAATAGCATGTATTTGACAGAAATTCCACAATTATAGTAGATAGTGTGGTCAAAGTTTGGTTGTCAAAGAATGGAATGCTACATTTTATTCAAAATTAAGTATCTTTAATACAATTTGGCTTTAATAAGATTTCCCCAAGAAATACACAAGAATAAACTCCTCCATGATTCCTATTCTTTCTGACAACAAAGCACTTGAATGCGTGAAGCTCGTGGTCATAACTTTAGAAGAAATGAAGTAGGAAATGTCCGATAGCATTATTTTTAATAAATGTAATGCATGCATTTATTAACGTAATATAAGATACAAACATCTACCTTTCCTACTGAATGAACGAGCTATAATGAATGAACCAGCTCCTTCGGCCCAACAGGGACTGGAAAGAGATATGAACCCGGTTGCTAACTCAGCAGTTGTATGCCTACAGGAAAAGGGCTTTCATAGATCTCCAGGACTGCTTATGACAGCAATAATAGCTGTTAAAATAACTCCACATTCATGTTTTTTTATGGTGCCCTCTTGTTAGTCTTAGACAAATATAGCAGAATAGTTATTCAGCAGTATTATTCTTTAACCAGTAATTTTCTGACAATGTGTCCTGACAGGATTTTTAAGGGCACTGCAGTTTTAGCATTGTAAGTAAAATATAGCAGGGAACTTTTGCGATATTCGCAAGGTGTTGGCATGAATAATTAAATGACGCATGACATTGTTTAAGAGGCTGTTCTTGTATATGAGGCATGTTTGTGTGTTTGTTTGTAAAGGTCTGCTAGTCATAATAATCAGCCTTTAATGGCAGGTGTGTGCGTGCGTGCGTGCGTGTGTGTGTGTGTGTGTGTGTGTGTGTGTGTGTGCGTGTGTATGTGTGTGTGTGTGTTTCCCTGTGTAATAGGGAAATAGGTCCATGGCTGGATGAACAGGGATAATTGCAGGTGCCAGTCTGTCTCCAGCTCTTTAATGTGGACCTATGGGATTAAAGTACAAACTGCAGAGCCTGGAGTGGACATGACTGCCAATATTTTCTTATTGTTATTAGGGCCTATAAATCAGTGCCAAAACCTTTTAAAAAAAATTTTTTTTTTTTTTTTGCTAAAAATAAATTTCACACACGGGATACATTTGTTCATACAAAAATGAAAATTGTGTAATTTACTCATCTTTATGTCATTCCAAACATCTATGACATTCTTTCTTATGTGGAACATAACCAGTTTATTTATAATCTTTGTTGAGTTATTTATTTATTTATATTGCAGAAACCGTGATGTACACAACCAGAAATGAGTTTAGACTTTGGTGTTCTCAATCATTTGATTGTTTAGATTTTTAGCCTCAACACTGATTTATTGCTTATTCGAAAATGTGTTGCTAATTTCTGCACACTTAAAGTCACCATGAAATCAAAATTGACAATTCTTTTTTCTTTTTTTTTTCTTTTTTTTTTGACGTATTATAAATAATTTAACACATTATTTTTTCTAAAATTCATGTGCTCTCATAATCTTTAAAGACCCCCTGTCGTGAAAATCAAGTTAATGTTTTTTATATACTGTATCCATGTGGTGTTTTTAATATCCTTTAAGACAAACCATGAGTATTTTCTCCTTAAAACTGCAGTGAACCAAAGACAGTCTCAAAAACACGGTTTAAAATCGCCAGGTCAACGTGTAGGCGGGCTTAAACATATCAGCATTACTATGCTGTGAAGCAGGGGAGTCTCAAGAGAAGCCAGGTTATCCTGGTATATTTTTCTGTTGGTATGAAAAATCAGGAACATTTAGCAATATAGATGGTGAATTATGTATATTATGTATATTACTATGTAATGATGAACTATGTGCCTTTCTTCACTGAAGTTCAGCGTTTCTAATGATTTTTAGAAGGCAGCTCCCTGACTCTGAGATGCAAATGGGAACATGGTTTGTGTAACATTAGCAACACATTATTAGCTGTTTGATAACATAGTCAAGCAAAAGGATAATCATGTTAATTACTGTTATGTGTCCAACGTTGTAGAGAGCGATACATAAAACGTATTATTAGCATTCTGATACATCGACTTGTATACGACCCTGTATAATTTGCTCTTCCACTTCTTCTGAATCAGTTTCTGGTTCAAACATATATGCCTGAATTAAACCAGTATTTCCACTTGCCATTGTACAGTGTTTACTACAGAAAAGTTGACCGAGTGGATTTCTGAGCTGGTGTGAGTGAGTGGAGGTGGGGCTAATTTGCATATTCATGGATATTCAAAATAATATAGAATTCATAGACAATTGGAAAAGTTTTTGGGGCAGACCTGACCTGTTGAAAAGAGATGGTTTTCATCCCTCCTGGTATGGTGCTGCTCTTCTTTCTAGTAATATGGCACGTAGTCTTAGTAGTCAAACATGACTTGGGGCTCAGGTCAGGAAGCAGACAGACTGACTAAACCGACCGTCTGCTAGCTGTCTCACGTCACTGAGGTCAGATAAATCCCATCACATAGAGACTCTTTCACCTAGATATCATCATATAGAGACTGTGCTTGTTCCCCGAATTAGGACAAACTTCCAAACCCATCTAAGGGTAAAAATGTTCAACAAATAAAAAACAGATATAATACAAATGAGCAATTGATAAAGCTTGGGTTGCTGAATATTCGATCCCTTACTTCAAAAGGACTTATTGTTAATGATATGATTACAGACTATAACCTAGATGTGCTGTGTTTGACAGAAACCTGGCTAAAACCAAACGATTACATGACTTTAAATGAGTCCACCCCCCAAGATTACTGTTATAAACATAAAACTCGTCTGAAAGGCAAAGGGGGAGGTGTTGCTGTAATTTATAGTAATATTTTCAGAATGACTAAGAAGTCTAGTTTCAAATATAATTCTTGTGTTGGTGCTTAATGTAACAATATATAATGTAAATGAAAAAGCACGTTTGAGATTTGAGCTGGCTACTGTATACAGGCCACCAGGGCACCACACAGACTTTATCAAAGAATTTGCTAACTTTCTATCAGAGTTAGTACTGGCTGCAGATAAAGTCCTCATTGTTGGTGATTTTAATATACATGTAGATAACGAAAAAGATGCATTGGGATTGGCATTTAAAGACATTCTTAACTCTATTGGACTTAGACAACACGTGTCAGGACCTACTCATTGTCATGATCATACTCTAGATCAGTGGTTCCCAATCCTGGTCCTGGGGACCCACCACAGCTCTGCACATTTTATATGTCTCCTTTATCAGACACACCCAGTTCAGTTCATTAGAGCGCTTTCCTGACGAGCTGATGATCTGAATCAGGTGTGTTAAATGAGGGAGACACACAAACTGTGCAGAGCTGTGGGTCCCCAGGACCAGGATTGGGAACCACTGCTCTAGATCAGGGGTGTCAAACTCAGTTCCTGGAGGGCCACAGCCCTGCAGAGTTTAGCTTCAACCCTAATTAAACACACCTGATCAGCTAATCAAGTCCTTCAGGCTTATTTGAAAACTGCAGGTGTGTGTGTTGAAGCAGGGTTGGAACAAAACTGTGTAGGGCTGTGGCCCTCCAGGAACTGAGTTTGACACCTGTGCTCTAGATCTAATATTATCACAAGGAATCAATATTGATGCTGTTGAAATTCTGCAGCAGAGCAATGGCATCTCAGATCATTATCTAGTCTCGTGTAAACTTCATTTAGCCAAGGCTGCAAAGCTGACTCCGTGTTACAAATATATTAGACTTATCACTTCTGCCACTAAAGATTGCTTTATTAATAATCTTCCTGATCAGTTTCATCATCTCAGCATCCCAGATAGCTTAGAAGAACTCAATATTGCGACAGAAACTTTTAACTCTCTCTTTTCCAGCACTTTAGACACAGTTGCACTGTGCCTTAAGTTGCACTTAAAGAAGATTAAAGAAAATAACGCCGTGGTACAACAAGCACACTCAGGTCCTTAAGAGAGCAACCAGAAAAATGGAGCGTAGCTAGAAAACAAAACTAGAGGTATTTCACATTTCATGGAAAGAGGCCTTAAAAGTTGCTAGATCAGCTTATTTTTCAACCCTATTAGAAGAAAATAAACAAAACCCTAGGTATTTATTTGAAACAGTGGCTAAACTAATGAATAAAAAAGCTTCAAGCCCAGAAGTTTCCAAGCAGCACAGCAGAAATTACTTTTTGAAGTTCTTCACTTATAAGATTAATAATATCAGGGAGAACATTATAACTATGCAACCGTCTACTACAGTATTGCATCAGGGAGTGCATTGTAGTCTCCCTAAGGAAAAATTTGATTCAATCATTACTATAGGAGAGGAAGAATTTTCTAAACTCGTTAAATCATCTAAATCGACAACATGTATGTTAGACCCTATACCGACTAAGCTACTGAAAGAGATGCTTCCAGAGGTCAAATAATCCTCTTCTTAATATCATTAATTCATCTTTGTCATTAGGATACGTACCAAAAACTTTTAAGCTGGCTATTATTAAATCGCTTGTTAAAAAAATCACAACTTGATTCTACAGAATTAGTCAATTACAGGCCGATCTTGAATCTACCTTTTCTGTCAAAGATACTAGAAAAGGCTATATCTTCACAACTGTGTTCCTTTTTAGAAAGAAATGATATCTGCGAGGATTTCCAGTTAGGATTTAGACCGTACCATAGTACTGAGACAGCTCTCATTAGAGCGTTATCAGTTTGTTGCAGTAAATGAAGAGATGTCTTATCGATCACAAGTTCAGTATGGTGTACCACAAGGCTCAGTACTAGGACCGTTGCTGTTCACTCTGTACATGCTACCATTAGGAGATATCATTAGGAAGCATGGCATTAGTTTTCACTGTTATGCTGATGATACTCAGCTCTATATTTCTTCACACCCTGACGAAACTTACCAATTCACAAAATTAACGGAATGCATAGCTGATATAAAAAACTGGATGACTAGCAACTTCCTACAACTTAATTCTGAAAAAAACAGAGATTCTAATTACTGGACAAAAAACTTCCTCACGTAATAATCTAGAATACAGTCTAACACTTGATGGCTGCTGTCAAGTCTTTGTCGTCGGTTAGGAACCTGGGTGTGCTCTTTGATATCAATCTTTCATTTGAAAGTCACATGTCTAGCATCTGTAAAACCGCATTCTTTCATCTTAAAAATATATCTAAATGATGTCATATGCTCTCAATGAAAAATGCAGAACAATTAGTTCATGCGTTCATGACATAAAGGCTAGATTATTGTAATGCTATTATGGGTGGTTGCACTGCATGCTTAATAAACAAACTACAACTGGTCCAAAATGCAGCAGCTCGAGTTCTTACCAGAACCAGGAAGTATGACCATATTAGCCCGGTTCTGTCAACACTGCATTGGCTCCCTATTAAACATCGTATACATTTTAAAATAGTGCTGATCACTTACAAAGCACTAAATGGTTTAGCTCCGCAGTACTTGAGCGAGCTTTTAACGCATTATACTCCTTCATGTCTATTGCAATCTCAAAATTCCAGCCAGTTGATAGAATATCAAAATCGAATGCTGGCGGTAGATCCTTTTCCTATTTAGCACCAAAACTTTGGAACAATTTTCCTAACATTGTCCGAGAAGCAGACACACTCTGTCAGTTCAAATCTAGACTAAAAACTCTATCTCTATCTCTTTGGCCTAGCATACACATAAAGCATTATAGACTTCTATAATTCCATATTAGGCTGCATGGTTTAGGTCAGCCGGAACCGGGAACACTCCCCATAAATCCTGATGTAATTGTTACATCATAAGAAGAATGGCGTCTATGCTAATATTAGTCTCTCTGTTTATCCGAGGTTTACCGCAGTCCACCGTATCCAGGCCATATCCAGATCTGATGAAGGACCTGCGCCTGGACATGATGACAATGCAGTCCTGAAGTGTCAACCAGTCCCTCTCCTGTTTACTGAAGTCAGCCGGATCCCGGCCGTATCCAGATTAGATGGACATGGACCCATCCATGACGCATTCCTGAAGTGCCAGCCTCATCAGCCCTGTGTAGGCCTCATCGACACGACAGCCATCGGCACTGATCCTCAACAAACTCGTTTCCATACCAGCGAGATGACTCCGACCTCCAACCAGATGGAACTGGATAATATTCTGAATGTTCTGATCCAATCTGACTTCTGACCTGTAATGCTGACTGGATCATAATCATACACTGTTCGCTCATTGGCCAGAGGAGAACTGGCCCCCGACTGAGCCTGGGTTCTCCCAAGGTTTTGTTTTTTCTCCATTCTGTCACCTGATGGAGTTTTGGTTCCTTGCCACTGTTGCCTTGGCTTTTGGGTTGCTTAGTTGGGGACATTTAATATTCAAAAATATTATTGATCTGCCTTAATTAAGGTGGACGATGATGCAATTTTCTTCTACAAACAAACTTTGTGTGGTATTATTTTCATGTTATCTCTGTGAAGCTGCTTTGATGCAATCTGTATTGTAAAAAGCGCTATATAAATAAAGGTGACTTGACTTGACATGAGATCACAGCAATAGCAAACAACCATCCAATCAATTTCAGATGGAAAAATAAAGCCCATCCCTAAATTTTTTTCTTATTCAAGAAGCTGTTTCACAACAGGGGGAAAAAGACTATCACAACATCTGTTTCATGCTGACTTTAAAAGTGCACTCAGTACATCATATTTAAGATCCAGACGATTATTACTCTCTTTTTCTCAAAAAAGTTCTGTTATTGGACACTTTCACTCTGGAATCATGGCTGACTGAATAAGTTCATTTCGACAACGGATTCGGTAACTGACAACTTTTGCTTTTGTGTGCTGTATCCAGTCCACAAGGTGTCAATATAAGTTCAGGATGACCGCCTTATTGGCAGGCACAATATAAACAAACAAACAAAAACTATCGGTTCAAAATCGCATACTGTAAAGTACAGTAGGTGCTATATACATTTGCCTTGAAACTTGCTTTGCGATCATTAAAAAAGTATGTTCTATATAGTAAGAATATGAAGTATGAATGTAATCCAGAGGTACTACATCCGCCATGTTGTCTGTTATTTGACCTACGGCATCAGTTGAGTCGCTTCACTGCCATTCACAAGTCCTCTCCCGTGGCCTCATGAGATAGAAAAGTGTCCAGTGAATGCACATTTCAGAATTTCACGGGAAGTAGTACGTCATTTGGGTAATTTTCGCCTCCTGTTTTTTCTGAAAACTATGAATTCGGACATACTACTCGGCTCACATACTGTTCGCCTATTGTATAGTATAGAAGTAAGCATATTCTGACACAGGGAGTAGTTCCAGCATTCACTTACAAAAATTAATGAATGACAGGGAGTCTTTATATAGTAATTGATGTAACATCTCTCCATCATGTATTTTACTAAATTATTGCACTGATAAATAAATACCCCTCAAAATAGCATGTATATACTCAAAAGGCTGTATTGAGTGCTGTTTTTTACCTTCTTTTTTTTCTTTCTCCTTGATAAAGAGTCAATTTCTCACATCGCATCTGAGAAATCACTGACCCTGAGCGGGTTGTGTGTGAAATATGATATGAGACTATTCTCTGAGGGCCTATATAAGCCTGGACTGACAGCTGAGTGACAGGGGCCTGGAAGGCTCAAAACTACGGCCCGGTTAAAGGCTGGAACGGCACTCTCCACTAGCCGTCACAGCAGCACTCAACCATGCAGGGATGAAAATTCTTGGAATGGGTTAGAAGAAGTGAGAAGGCCTGTTCTATGAGAGTAACAGAGGCATAACGTCTTAAGTGCGTAAATTCACATTTATAATTTGCATTATAATTTAATGCATAAATTATTTTCTTTATATAATGATTATAGACTGCCACATCATTTCACTGCTCATTTGGATAAAGCTGAAGTCTCTTTCTTTATGACAAGTGACAATGTGCTTCAGTATTAGGGTGGCATTCATGCACTCATCATAAATAGAATCATCTGACATGACTTGGAGACAGCATTCATTTAATCATACACACCTGAAGCAGCTCATCAATGTCTTTGAAATTGCTTGAAAATGACAAGCAGTTGTGCTATAAGAGTACCCAGGAAATCCAGAGTTCTCGCGAGAGCACAAATTGAATTTGCTCAGCTAGTTACTCTGGCATTGAGTAATGATGCTCATTAACTATGCCCTTGTATCCGAGCTGCACCAATCACATCGGTGTATCTGATATAGGCGGGCCAGAGGCGAGCTAAACAGATGACTACAGCGCTGTGACGTCGAAGTCATTAGTAAACATTACAGTATGGCTATGGATGAACACCAGTTGTTTGAATTGGCTTTGGCCGCTACAATAAACGAGTTAGACTTGGCTTTTTATCTAAAAGAGGAACAGAAGACGAATAGATACTCAAATCGTTCCTTTGTAAGAAGGACATTTTTGCTGTATTACCGACCGGATACGGCAAGAGTCTAATCTACCAGTTAGCTCCGCTGGTAGCTAAGCTTATGATACGCCACCCCGTGTATTGTTGTGATTGGTCGTAGTGTTATCCAATTGCGTGCAGTGAGATTTTCAAATGCATGCTTGGTGCCACCCCTCGAGCTACTCAATGTCAGACCCTTAATCTTTCGGATTTGGGTCTGGATTTCCAGGCTACTATAAGAGTATTTGAACAGCAGGAAGTTTGATCTTCAAGAGTAAGAAAAATGGTTATAAACAGTACAAAATTCGGGTTCTTCAGCTTGTAACAATAGCAGAAAATTGTAAATGTTTAGCAGAATGTTCATGCTGCTCTTTTCCAATCTAAAAGTAGTCCAACTCATGTGCTATCATTTTAAAGAGTTAGTTCACCCACCCATTCAAAATTCTGTCATAATTTACCAGAGATGGGACCAAGTCACACATGTGCAAGTCTCAAGTAAGTCTCAAGTCTTAACCTTCAAGTCTCAAGTAAGTCCCAAGTATTTTTTTCTTGGGCAAGTCAAGTCAAGTCAAGTCACAGGCTATGTCAAGTCAAGTCAAGTCAAGTCAAGTCAAGTCCTGTAGTAGGTCAAGTCAAGTCCAAGTCAAGTCACCTTATTATTATAATTTTATCTGCAGAATCTGATCTTAATAAAGTGAAAAGACAAGAAATAAGTAACTGTCAGTAAATTACAATAATTTGGATTTGCATTGTAAATAGCCTACTCATGTTCAGTAAAATACATAATGGGATCAAACAAAATAGTAACTTCATAAAATTATTTATTTTTCACTTCTGCCACAGTGTTTGAAATGTTTTAAATTTTCAACATTGAGTCCATAAAACAAATAACAGCTTAACATCTAACAGACTCCTCTCTGAACACCTCCTTCTCTAACACAGTTTACGTACAACATTAAACTTTGTTACATTTCTCCTCTCTCTCACACACACACACACACACACACACACACACACACACACACACACACACACACACACACACACTCATTCTCGCTCTCTCTCACTCACTCACTCACACACTCTCTCTCTCTCTCTCTCTCAGACACACACACACACTCTCTCTCTCCATCTCTCTCTCTCTCACACACACACACACACACACACACACACACACACACACACACACTTTCTCTCTCTCTCTCTCTCTCTCTCTCTCTCTCTCTCTCTCTCTCTCTCACACACACACACACACACACACACACACTCCCTCACTCTCTCACACTCACTCTCTCTCTCTCTCTCTCTCTCTCTCTCTCTCTCACACACACACACACACACACGCTTTTTCTTTTTTTGACGGCCTGCTTAAGCCTCTGTTATACTCCAGTTTGGACGCGTACACGACAGCTGCGCACAGCTCGGACGCGGACTACTTGTATTTATACTTTCTGCTGAGGTCCGCTCGGTGAAAGCGTTCAACGCATGCACAGTAGATCGTACTCGGTTACTAACGTAACCTCGGTTCTCTCTAGAAGAGGGAACGAGTACTGCGTTTTTGTAAAAACGCTACGGGAAAAGTCTCTTTTCACGAAATACTGAAGCAAAAAATTATCCTTAATTTTCATAAATGTAAAACGCGTTGCGGCAGTGCTTAGCTATGGCGAGACGGCTTGCTCGCTCATTGGCTGCTCTGCAGCAACTGCATAAGCCTATCGAGCGAGGCCTGAGGTGACGTCAGGCCAATGAGGACGCTTCGCGCCCTCCTAGCCATTTCCCGCCGAGACGGGTGTGGCTAACCTCTATATAAGGAGCTCGAGAAGGCTGATTCACTTGATTTTCATCGCCGAAGCGAACCAGAGTGAACCGTACGCACGGCAGAGAACGCAGTACTCGTTCCCTCTTCTAGAGAGAACCGAGGTTACGTTAGTAACCGAGTACGTTCTCTTACGAGAGTCCTCTCGTACTGCGTTTTTGTAAAAACGCTACGGGAACCCCTTGTAAAACGCCGTGCGTGCTGGGATAAAGACACCGATCACTGGAAGCTAACCAGGTGTACAGTGCATAATCACCAGATAGACTCAAAGAGCCTGGGATTAAGGGAGGGGAACCTTAATTCCCTATATTGTAACGTCCGCAGACGTAAAACATGACCTCACAGAGAGAGTCTAGAGACAAGAGGGGATTCCTCTGTCCTTATATGGTTGCGTCAGCAGACGCGAATATGACTTCACATAGACAGGGTGGGGGAACCTGAACTAAATGTGGGAAATGTGGGTCTTACACAGTTCTGCCCATAAGACAGTCGGCAGCGCGTTGCGCATGCGATTTCAGTGTTCTAGTTAGACAGCTGAATCGGCTATACCGATAGTAGCTTAGCCTGTAAGGCGGGAACCTCTAGGTTGTAAAACCTGATAAATGTAGACGGCGAGGCCCAGCCCGCCGCCGTACATATATCCTGTAAGGAAATCCCGCTGGACCAAGCCCACGAGGAGGCAACGCCCCTCGTGGAGTGCGCTCTAACTCCCAACGGGCACTGGAGGCCCTTGGCAGTATAAGCCAGCGCTATGGCGTCAACTATCCATCTGGATAAGCTCTGTTTCGACACAGCCATTCCCTTGGAACGTCCACTGAACGAGACAAAGAGCTGCTCAGTCTGTCTGAAGACAGCCGAGCGGGACACGTAAGCTCTTAGAGCCCGAATGGGGCAAAGAAAACTTGAGTCCCCTTCCTCACTTGATCCCGGCAGGGCAGACAGGGAGATAACCTGAGCCCGAAACGGTGTGTTGAGGGACTTTGGCACATAGCCATGCTTAGGTTTGAGTATGACTTTAGAGTCGTTAGGTCCAAACTCCAAGCACGCTGGGCTCACAGAGAGCGCGTGCAGGTCGCCTATGCGCTTCACCGAAGCGAGAGCCATCAAGAACACTGTTTTGAAAGACAAATGTTTGAGGCTAATAGATTGGATAGGCTCGAAAGGGGCACCTTTCATGGCCGCCAAAACCGTAGAAAGGTCCCACATAGGAACTGAAGGAGGTCTGGGTGGATTCAGTCTCCTAGCTCCCCTGAGGAAGCGGATGACTAAATCATTCCTTCCCAGTGACTGACCCAGCGTTGAACCGGAGAACGCTGAAATAGCCGCCACATACACTTTGAGCGTGGAAGGGGATCTGCCCTTATCCAACAGCTCCTGTAGGAAGGAGAGAACCTCCGTCACCTCACAATCGAGAGGTGATAGGCTCCGAGCTGTACACCAGCCGGAGAAAACCGACCACTTCGAGGCATAAAGCCGCCGAGTTGACGGCGCCCTGGCCTGAGTGATGGTATTTATCACTCCCTCTGCGAGGTCAACGGATAACCGTTGAGCGCCCACACGTGAAGGGACCACAGCTCCGGGTGTGGGTGCCAAATTGAGCCCCTGGCCTGCGAGAGGAGATCTCTCCTCAATGGCACTGGCCATGGAGCGATGTCTGCTAGCTGCATCAGGACTGGGAACCATGCTTGGTTCTTCCAGAGCGGTGCTACAAGCAGCACTGAGCATTTCGTTTCCTTGACCCGCTCTAACACCTGTGGCAGGAGGGAGACGGGGGGAAAGGCATAAAGCGGGCAGCGCGGCCACACGTGGGACAGCGCGCTGTCGTTTCTGGAAAAGAACACGGGGCAATGAGCGTTTTCGCGGGACGCGAATAGGTCCACTTCCGCTCTGCCGAATCTTTCCCACAACAGCAGGACTGTTTGCGGGTGTAGAGACCATTCGCCCAGGGGAATGTTGTTCCTGGACAGCCTGTCTGGGCCCACATTCTGGAGCCCAGGCACATGCACTGCTCTCAGCGAGCGCAAATTGTGCTGAGCCCATATTAGGAGGCGTTTCGCCAGCCTGTATAGGGCTGTGGATCTCAGACCGCCCTGGCGATTTATATAGGACACCACGGCCGTGTTGTCCGAACGGACTACGACGTGTTGGTCCTTGATTTGGGGACAAAAACGCGTCAGCGCATTGTGCACTGCCAGCATCTCCAGGCAGTTGATGTGTTGGAGCTTTTCTCGTTTCGACCACAGGCCGAAGAACGGTCTGCCCTCGAGCAGCGCTCCCCATCCCGAGGTGGATGCGTCTGTCGACACCATCCTCACTCCCGAGGAAGTCCCCAGGCTTACACCTGATCGGTACCAGTCGCCCGCCAACCAAGGTATTAGGGCTGCCACACAGCTCTGATTGACCTTGAGACGTAACCGGCCGGACACCCACGCTCCGCGCGGAACTCGCGCTTTCAGCCAGAACTGCAGAGGGCGCATGCGGAGCAAGCCCAGCTGAAGAACCGGTGATGCTGAGGCCATGAGACCTAGCATCCTCTGAAACGTCCTGAGCGGGGTAGTCGCGCCGCAGCGGAAAGATCTCGCTGCGCGCTGAATGTGCAGCACGCGCTGTGGCGACAGCCGCGCTGTCATAGACTGTGAGTCCAGAATGGTACCCAGAAACGAAATCGTTTGACTGGGGTTCAGTGAACTCTTCGTCCAATTGACTGTGATACCAAGATTCTCGAGGTGATCGAGTAAAATGGCTCTGTGCTCCACGAGCTGTGATCGTGATTGAGCTAGGATCAGCCAGTCGTCCAAATAGTTCAGCACTCGCATGCCTCTGAGTCTGAGAGGAGCGAGCGCTGCGTCCATGCACTTCGTAAATGTACGAGGTGCCAGGGACAAGCCGAACGGCAGGACTGTATACTGGTATGTCTGACCCTCGAAGGCGAATCTCAAGTATTGCCTGTGATGTGACGCTATTTGTATTTGAAAATACGCGTCCTTCAGATCTATCGACATGAACCAGTCTCCTCGGCGAACATGCGCGAGGATTTTCCTGGTCGTGAGCATTTTGAAACTGCGTTTCACTAATGCTTTGTTCAGCCGTCTTAGATCCAGTATGGGTCTGATACCACCGTCCTTTTTGGGGACTAGAAAGTATCTGCTGTATAGCCCCCCTTTGCTTTGAGCTAGGGGTACGTGCTCTATCGCCCCTTTGCTTATCAGTTTTGATATTTCGGCGCGAAGTAGGTGTGCTACTTCTAAATTCACCGAAGTTTCGACGCGCGCTGTGAAGCGGGGGGGGCGTCGACAAAACTGTAGCGAGAAGCCTCTCTTTATAATGCCTAGCACCCAGTCCGAAACCCCTGGGAGCGCTGCCCATGCTACTGCATGGCTGGCTAAGGGCTGGATGCGAAGCACGCTCTGTTCGTGTGACAGAGGTGCTTCGGGGTGCGATAACATAGGCGTTATGCCTGTGGCATTCGAGGCGGGGGGCGCGCTTAATACAGCGGGCAGAGCGCTCGTCCTCGACCTTACTACAGTGCTTAACTGAGTGAGGGAGGGCTGAGCGAGTTTCGCGGGACTCATGTCTGCGGGTAAATGTGGGCGGGACGCGGGCACATTCACTGCTTTGGACGCGCTGTCTGCCTGAGCAGAGCGAGCGCACACAGGTCTCGTTTTTACAGAGAGCCTGTGGTCCGTGAGACATAGTGTATGTGGGCACTGGGAAGTGGGCACTTTCACTACATTTGAAGCGCAATCGATCTGAGTCGATTTTATGTGCGCGAGCCCTAAGTGTAGGGCTGTGCTTATGTGTAGGGATGGGCACTGAGGAGTGGGCATCGACACTACATTTATAGCACCATCGGCCGTGGCCGGGACACCAGAAAATACACTCTTTTCGGGATATATCTGGGTAGCCGTGAAAACGGCTTTTGTGTGCAGGCAAGCGGGCAACTGTGCGGGCTTGCGTCTTGCAGAAAACGCTGGGGCAGTCGCAAGTCTTGGGACTGAAACAGCGGCGCGCTTGGGTGAGAGACCGGCCGCAGCGGGACTCACACACCTGCGCTTTCCTAGGAGTGCTAGGACTTCTTCGGGGCTTCCGGCTTTACCACAATCCTCGGCCGCGGCCCGCGCTGAGCGGGGCGTCGGCTGGTAGAGCGAGAGCGGGACCTAGAGCTGTGCTGCTGTCGCTGCTGTCGCTGCTGTGAAGATGTGGCCGAAGGCGGGGGCTGAGGCTGAGAACTCCGCGGAGTCTGTTTCTCACGACTCGCTGCAGAACCGGAGCGCTTCGGGAGGAAGTGCTTGAAGGCTTGAGACGCTTTCTGGGCTTCGGTAAATCTCTCCACGAACTCGGAGAGAGAAGAACCGAAAAGGCCAGCGGAAGACAGCGGGGCGTCGAGGAACGCGTTGCGCTCGGAATCAGCCATCTCCGTGAGCGTAAGCCATAGGTGTCTCTCAGCAACAGTGGCGGAAGCCATACATCTTCCCATGGCTTGTGCAGCAGACTTGGTAGCGCGGAGTGTTAGGTCCGAAGCGCTCCTCAAATCCGCGATGCAGATAGCTTCAGGTCCTATCTCATCCAACTTACGGAGGAGATCACCCTGGAATATCTGCAGCGTAGCCATGGTGTGTAGCGCTGACGCAGCCTGCCCAGCGGCGGAGAAAATTCGCGCGAGCAGCGTCGACGTCATGCGGCAGGCTTTGGAAGGCAACACCGGTTTAGTCCGCCGTCCAGCAGAGGGCGGGCAAAGGTGGGTTGCTATCGCCTGTTCCACCGGCGGAAGTGAAAGGTAGCCTCGGTCTTTTGCATTATCCAAGGAGGAAAATGCAGGCGACACAGACGAGCGCGTTCGCGCAGAGTAGGGCGCATTCCAAGCCTTCGCCACTTCTTCATGAAGCTCAGGAAGAAAGGGGGCGGGCTTAGATTCCGGAGAAGTGCGCTCACCAGGGAGGAAGCTACCATCTAGCCGGGTACGAGAGGGGAGTTCCGGTGCAGACCACTCGAGGCCGAGGCTCGCCGCGGCCAGCGCGAGTACTCGCATGAGCTCCTTCTCGATGTTGGCTCTCGTAGTGGGCTTGCGGGCAGGAGGCGCGAGGTCCTCAGAGCTCGCCCAGTCCTCGCTGCCTGAAGCTAACAGAGAGCAGGAATCCTTCTCCCCCGACGCGGCCTCGGAAACGACTTCCTCTGATGAAGCGGCGGCAGACTGCGGGCGCTGAGCATCAGGAAGAAGAACAGGAGAAGCCGGTGAAGCAGGCGGGCGAACCGGCGAGCTTGGTCGGGTTGGAGCGGGTTCCGGGACCCGCTGCGAGCGGCGCTTCTTGCGGCGCGGCAGCGCGGCGGGGCATGCAGACTCTGAGAAGGATGCCAGGCGAGTCCGCAGAGTCACCATCGGCAAAAGCTCGCAGTGAGGGCAGCCGCCGTCAGCGAGCGCGAGCGCTGCATGGTCCTCTCCCAAACAGGAAACACAGATGACGTGGCGGTCTCCCTGGGAGAGTGGGGCTCGGCACGAGCCACACGAAGGCATCTTTAAAAAGACGCAGCTCTTTTAGGGGGTGAGTGTCGCGGGGCGAACACACACACACACACACAAGAACAGTAGTAATGGAAAGGATATAGCGCCGGAAAGCGCAGCAGGTACGGCTGTAGAAGGCGGCGTTGCCAGCAGCTTCGAGTGGCTCGTCCCGCTGAAGTGCTTGCCTCAAACGACGCTTGCTTCCTCGTGATCCAGCGATGTGAGAGCTTCGCTGAAGAGATGAAAAATCAAGTGAATCAGCCTTCTCGAGCTCCTTATATAGAGGTTAGCCACACCCGTCTCGGCGGGAAATGGCTAGGAGGGCGCGAAGCGTCCTCATTGGCCTGACGTCACCTCAGGCCTCGCTCGATAGGCTTATGCAGTTGCTGCAGAGCAGCCAATGAGCGAGCAAGCCGTCTCGCCATAGCTAAGCACTGCCGCAACGCGTTTTACATTTATGAAAATTAAGGATAATTTTTTGCTTCAGTATTTCGTGAAAAGAGACTTTTCCCGTAGCGTTTTTACAAAAACGCAGTACGAGAGGACTCTCGTAAGAGAACGGCTTGCGCTGTTTAGCCTAGTGACCGCGCATACTTGACAGCGCAGTCATAAAAAATGGGAGGCACGCGGATGTCCGCAAGGAGCCTGATTAACACTCAAGTCATTCAAGTCATCGTGTCTCAAGTCAAGTCAAGTCCCGAGTCTTCAACTTCCAAGTCCGAGTCAAGTCTCAAGTATTTTATTTTTTGTCAAGTCAAGTCACAAGTCATAAAAACAGCGACTCGAGTCGACTCGTCACAAGTCCCCATGTCTGTAATTTACTCACCCTTAAGTTGTTCCAAGTATGAATTTCTTCTTCTTCTGCTGAACACAAAAGAAGATATTTTGAAGAATGTTTGTAACCAAACAGTTGATGGGTCCCATTTACTTTTTTCATACTATGGAAGTCAATGGGGCTCATCAACTGTTTGGTTACCGTTTAAATAAATGTGTTGATTTTATATTAGATATTTTTAACTCTTAGGTTAAGAGTTAGTTTATTAAGAGTGAGCTTTTCTCATAGGCATTGGTGTTGATGACATGTTCATCATGCTTTCCAACTGGCAACAGACCAAAGTGAAGGATCCAGTGGAGAAAAGAATGGCAGAAACCTTCAAAGAAGCCGCCATGTCTATAACTATCACTACATTGACTGACGTACTCGGCTTCTACATTGGACTCATGAGTGAATTTCGCTCGGTTCAGGCCTTCTGCTTGTACACCAGCACATCCATTATTTTCTGTTACATCTATAACATCCTCTTCTTTGGAAGTTTTCTAGCCCTAAACGGCAGGAGAGAGCAGAGTAACAGACACTGGCTGACCTGCTGCAAACTTCCAACACAGAGCCCTAAAGGAAAGTCTTCGGCGTATCGCCTCTGCTGTGTAGGAGGAGACTACGACCAAGAGACCGGTGCTGAGAAACAGCAGCCCATAACACACTTCTTTAAGTCCTATTATGGTCCATTCATAACTAAGCCTTGGATGAAAGTCTGTGTGATGTTTTTGTATGCGGGTTATTTGGCTGGAGGTATTTATGGATGTCTTCATTTACAGCAGGGCATTAATATGAGGGACCTTGCAGCTGATGATTCATATGTTGTAAATTATTATGATGATGACAGGAATTTTTTCTCCAGGTACGGTCCAAATGTCATGGTGGTAGTGACCGAAGAGTTTCCATACTGGAATAAAAGCAGCAGATCCGAACTAAACCACTGCATGGGAAAACTCCACAACTTGAGATTTGTCAATAAAAATCTGTCCGTCTCCTGGTTAGACTTTTACTTACAATATGCTGAAAGCAAAAGCCTAAATCTAGACAACGAAAACGTCTTCATGGGGAATTTATCCTCTTTTTTAATGCTCTATCCAGAGTTAATGCTTGACGTCAATGTCACAGAAGGCAAATTCAATGCTTCAAGATTTTTTGTCCAGACTTTGGATATTTCTAACGCCAGTATGGAGATAATGATGTTTCATGAACTCAGAGACACAGCTCAAAGCTGTAGTGCAACTAAACTACTGGTGTTCCACCCATTGTTCATCTACTTGGATCAATACTCTGTGATAGTGTCCAGCACCATTCAGAATGTTGGTTTCACCACAGCTGTCATGTTGGTTGTTTCCTTGTTATTAATCCCAAACCCGATCTGTTCTCTGTGGGTCACGTTCTCCATCGGCTCGGTCATCACCGGCGTCACTGGTTTCATGGCATTATGGGGTGTCAACCTAGATTCCATTTCCATGATCATCTTGGTGGTGTGTATTGGCTTCACTGTTGACTTCTCTGCACATATTTCATATGCGTTTGTTTCTAGCAAAAAAGCAACTGCCAATGAGAGGGTAATTGATGCATTGTTTTCTCTGGGCTACCCGGTTCTCCAAGGAGCAGCTTCAACAATAGTAGGTGTGCTCGTTTTAGCTGCATCCAAGAACCACATCTTCAGGGTCTTCTTTAAGATCATGTTCCTCGTTATGCTTTTTGGTTTGGCTCACAGCATCATCTTCATCCCAGTGTTTCTGACCCTACTGTCATGCAGTTCAACCAACACTAAGAAGGAAACAATGACTGTGCCTGCAGTTATTCCAAAAATCATTATACTTGAAAACAAAAGCATGGCATACAATAACTACGCTTTTACTAAAGACAATTTCCATGAGTGTAGACAAACTGTGAAAACACAAAGAACCCAAATATATTTTATTCCAAATGGTAAGATGCTTTCAGCTTGGTGCAGTGACCCGGACTGTCCATAATAACTGAGTCCGATTTTATTACATGAAAAACATAATCTGAATTCTTTAATTTCTCTGTAATATACAGGTTACATGTTCTCATCAGGTTAATTTAGCAGAGAAAGTGTGTACTTTCTATTGTTACAGTTTGAAATGTATTCATTTAAAATATAGTGTGTATATATATATATATATATATATATATATATATATATATATATATATACTGTATATATATTATGTGTATTTTATATGAAAATGAAAGCAACATGAAGTATAAAACCCATATGTATTGTCATCCTACACTTTCAATGTGTTTCAATGTGAAATGTCCAGAGAGTGGCACTAAAATTGTTCATTTTAAACGAAAGAGGTGAATGTGAATCAGGTCATGTTTAAAAATCATGCATGTTTTGTTAACCTAACCGACAGTGTTAACAAAAGCAAACATGAGATAGACAAGCATTTGCTGAAGCAACCATGCCATTTTAACTTGCTTCTACAAGTCATTTGAGCTCTTTTATCACAAGTCGTGTTTCACAGGACTCTTAGCATTGCTCCACATCGCGAGTGCAATGCTATACCTGGTGAGCTACCAAGCAAGGTCACTGCATTAGAAAAGCTATACATATGGTTATATTTGACACAAATTTACTATGGAAAAAAGTATTTTGAGGCCATAGTATTGTGCAAGGAACTGTGTGAAAATAAGTCGATATTCACTATCTGCCCCCATAATCATAATTTGTGTGAAAAGTAATCAAAGTATAATTTTTTTAGCCATTTTACTGCCTGTAGAGTTCATTTCAGTTGGAAACTGCAGTGAATTGTATGTATACATTTATGTTTTTGAAGAGGCACATTTACCCAACAAGTCTACTTTTTTTTTTATTATTAAAAAACTTGCTAAAATTGCTCGAATTTGGACAGTAAGTAAAAAAAACCCATAAAGTTTTTAGATTATTCTCAGATTTTATAGAGTATGATTCTGGATTATTTTTCTTGTTCAATTTCCACAAGGAATTTCTTCACTTAAATTATATAATTTGGAGAAATTACTGTTTAACCCAGGCCATTGGTGTGAATGAAAGATGAATGTACTTTAGCATCACACACAATAAAGATAATGTAACTGTTGCAAGTTTATAGAGTGTGATAACCAATGTGAACTCTATCAATAAAGTGAGTGATTGCTTTAGAAGGTATGACTCTATAAAAAGGCAGCTACTGTACCTGCCTTTCAGCTATATATCCGCAGGGCACTCTCTCTTTTACTTGCCAACAGAAGATATCAGTCATTCCATTAAAAAAAAAAAAAAACTTTAAGAGAGTTCTAAAATATAAGAAAGTCCTAATCTGAATTCATGTTTAAGGCAACCTTTGCGAAAAATATGTTTATTCAAGTGTGCCATTAGTATTAAACTAAAAATAAGAAAGTATACAGTACTTTCAGCCTATTTTTATGTACCTCTAAGACATATACTTTATGTACTTCTCAGAAATATACTTAAAATTGCACTTCAGTATACTTGACTTCTACTGACAGAAAAGTCTAAGGGCCCTATTTGACCGATCTCATGGTCTGAAGCGCAGGGCGCAAGAGCACTTTTGCTAGTTTAACGACAGGAAAAATGGCCAAATGTACTACAAATATTAAAATAGTAAACTACTAGTATACTTATAAGTTCACTTGTACAGTTGCAGTACAAATGAGAAATAGTTGTGAACTACAGTAGTTGTGCACTTAAAGTTTACTACCGTTACACTTATAGGCTACACTTAAACATAATTTTATATGCTAAAAAGTGGGCCAATTTAGTCCCAAGCAGTATTGAAATAGTACACTAACGAGTATACTACTAGTACATTCACATTAGTATACTTACTACATAAAGTATACGAATGCCCAAATACCCACACTTGCGGTCTTGGCCACTTGAGAGTGCGTGCATAATTGCGCAAGACTGTCCCATGTCTTAAAA
Organism: Rutilus rutilus; assembly: GCF_951802725.1. Classification (NCBI taxonomy): domain Eukaryota; kingdom Metazoa; phylum Chordata; class Actinopteri; order Cypriniformes; family Leuciscidae; genus Rutilus; species Rutilus rutilus. The sequence continues at coordinate 23,720,216 of NC_140228.1, forward strand.
ATGCCAAAGTGCAGTGCCCTTAATGCACACTAAACCCACACTATCTTGAATATCGCTTCAGAGCTGTAGGGGTGACCGGAGATGGTTGTGACCCTGGTTAATTGTAACACTTCCAATTTCTCCAATCAGGAACAAGTTACAAATCACTTGATTCACTTGCTTGGTTTATTCCACCAAGGAATAAGTGAGAAAGTAGAGGCCTGTGGCAGACACAGCAGATTTTTAGAGGAGAAAAACTAATTTTGATGTAAGAAAGTAACTTTAATATAATTTATTTTTAAATCATTTAATTTTAAATCATTTATTTTGTTATGGCAAGTTAAATTATGTTTATTGTGTGTCTGTGTAGATATCTTTCATGCAAGTTTTTAGCGCTATTGTTTTGCCTGTTAGCTGTAAGGTGTGCTAGTTCATGGCCACAAGACTCTGGGTCAGTTGTAACATCAATGAAGCAAATTTTTTGTTGTATTTATGTTTTTTTTTTTTTTTTTTTTTTTTTTTTTTTTTTGTATGCCTAGGTCAGGGGTGTCCAAACTCTTTCCTGGAGGGCCACTGTCCTGCAGAGTTTAACTCCAACTTGCCTCAACGCACCTGCCTGCCTGGTCATAATCCTTATTTCATAATGTTACATCTCACCCCATGGTATGTTACAACTGCCCCGGACTGTGGGGTGAATTGTAACATTTCATTTCTCGTGTTTGAAACTAAACCACACGTTTTCTGTTTGTGCTGCAAAGATAACAGCTATGTCATTTAATAGCTGACACTTGTAACTAGTTTTAATCACATTTTGAATGCACTGGCTTAAAAGAATTCCAAGATACAGACAGAAATGTACAACATTTTACAACCATCCCCGGTCTCCCCTATTCGAGGCTAAGTGTATCCCATCATGCATTATGTTCGGGAACTCCCATACCCTGAATTCGTGAGATGTCAAGGAAAACATTCCACTGTAAGTTAAATTAATTAGATGTTACATATAATTTGGTAGTAAAACATAAAGTTTTGCACATTTTATTGGTGCAAAATGAGTAGGTAATGTGTATTTTGTACAACATTTGCAACTGCTTTTTATCACTTAATTAGAAGCACCATCATTTTAAAACTGTGTCTTCTGTTAGTCACATAGCGACTACTGAACAGACATTTAGAAGTTTATTTTAAATGCAAAGTATTAAAAAGCTCTGTACACACTTGCATTTTTGTGCAACACTATAAGTGTGTCCCATCGGGTAATCAAAAGTTCTATACACACTTGCAGTCTTCACGCCCATTTGAACACTTGGGCCAAATAATTACGTCATGTAAGTAGACAAGTGGTCGAGTGCAAAGACCACAAGTGTGTGTATTTGGACAGGGTATTAACATATACTTGAACTTTACTTAAGTATACTTCATAAAGTGAACTTGAAGTACACTTCTTTTTCATAAGGGAAGTCAGTTCACTCAGCGGCCATCTTGGTCATCTATTTTCCAGTCATTCAAGTAGAGCTCCTATCTGCTTAAGTGGGCTCTGAAACTGTTTTCAAGATTACTTTAATAATGGAAGGCTGATGGTAGGGGGTGTAGTGTATAGCAATGTATAGAAACAGGAAGCTAAGGTGGTATATATTGAATGGCTCCTCCCCCTTTTCAAATAGCCAATAGCATTTAGTTTACCTCACAGACTGCGAGTCGTACTTGACAACAGCATGGAAGCGAATCCCAGCGCTGATGATACGTTGGATTCAATAGTAGAGGTGTGAATAAATTCTAGCAATTTCATTCTTTACTAACGTACAGTTGGAAAACGGAATAGAACTTGAGCGTTTGAACAACTGAACACAACGCTTATTTATTGCATGGGGGCGGGACGCTTAGAGAGCATTTGATTGGACAGAAGATGCAATGAGAAGCTGAAGTCTGCAGTGATGTCATAAAAATCTGTGATCCATTTTAACGGAAGGGAGAGACTGTCATTGTTTTGGAACACACCAGCTTATTCATAACCTTAAGGCTAACGTATTCATACTTAAAGCTAGGGGGCGTTTTAATAGGCCATATTATGCCCTTTAACTAAGTCTTGGTTTTGTTTTTGGGGTTTACTATTATTGGTTTTATGCTTGAATGTTAAAAAAATACATAATTTATCATATAGTTTACATTGATGCAGCACCTCTTTTCCCAGTCTGCAGTGCGTTTCCCAAAGCCAACTATGGTTGCAAGTTCCGTTGTTACCAATAGAGTTCAATGGAACTTGTGACCATAGTTGGCTAACAATGCTTTTGGAAACACACCCCTTTTTAGTTCCTGTCTCTGTGAAGCCCCTCCTTCTGAAAAGCGCAGTCTGCTCTGATTGGTTGGTTGGATCAGTGTGTTGTTAATGGCCAACTGCTTTGAGAGTGTTTCTGAAATGTCACACCCCTTACCATAGCCACAAGTTTCAACACACTTCTAACGCTAACTCAACCAGGCCTCGCCCCTTATTTTGTGTATGCCTTGGGCGGGAATTATTTAAATGAGGAAAATTGTGACATATTCATTCCCAGAAGAACTCAAGACTACAATCAAGGCGTTTGAGGGAGTTCAGAAACAGTGAGTCCTGATATTGAGAAAAACTACCTTTGGAGTGAGTTTGTAACTGTTGCTCCTCCCACTGTCCACTTGACAGGATCATGAGTTCCACTGGATTCCTGTCCCAGCTCGTTAGGTGGAGTACAAAGAAACACAAAGAAAGGAGTGAATGAAAACAAGTGAGCGAATGGGGACTGCCATTATTGCGGTACAATATGGGATAGAATGGGTGCACTCAGTAACGTCCACTATGGTTTCGGACACCACTACAAATGGCTGTCCCCTCAAATAATGCCCTATTTGAGGGTATAAGGGGCGATTTTGAATTCAGCCCCAGAGAACTCTAGGCAGAGGAGAAAGACTGAGGCTTTCCATGTTGAGCATCTTCTGGTCCTAGTTCTTGTTGTTTCTCTTGTTGTGTATGTTGCTTTGCCTGTAGTGTCAGATAAAAACTGAAAAGCTGTAGTGTGCTTCGGCTAACTCTTGTGTATGTGAGACATTAAGTGGCCCTTTTCATTATCCCATTTTTACTTGTTCTGGACCATTTATTTGTGGAATAATTTGTAGGGAGGTGAATGCCTTTTTGTTTCTGAACCCCTGTTTTCTCCAGTGTTTTGATTAGAGTGGGAGTCAGTCGGGTAATGGAGGATGTCTTTTATTTTCTTGTTAGGTAAGTTGTTTCTAAAAACCCTCTTGTAAGATTGCTCTTTTGTTTATTCGTTTTCCCCTTGTGAGAAGCCTCTGTGTATTTATTTCCCACAATTTGTTCAAATAAACTTTCTTCTGTTTTTTTGTTTTAATACCTGGTGTCATTGAGCTTTTTTGTCTGCCCTGGGACCTGGAGACGGCAGCTCTCTCAGCCTCTCCCTGTTTTTTTTCACCCTCCTTTCCTACCCCTAGACTTGAAAAAGGGCACGCAACAATGTCTTCATGCAATATTGTCACATTTAGCAGAGCTGGTTGATAATTAAGTTTACATTTTGCAATAATGTAAGCAATCAAGCAGTAGAGATTTGCTATATAGTAGATATTGTTTATGGTTTAACTGTTTAACTGCTTCTATTGTTCTCATTTGTAAGTCGCTTTGGATAAATGAAAAAATGAATAAATGTAAATGTAGTTTATAGTTGATAATTCATTGTGATTTATATTATAATATTGTTGCATTAACCACATTACGTTCTGTTTTATGGCATGAAATCAAAACTAACCATGTGAATAAGTTGTTTCAGTTTGAGTGGATCATAGTGGAATATTTACAGTGTGTGTCCATATACCTCATGTGAAGACTCTTTACTCTATTAATGATAATACTGTGATATCAAGTATAAAATGAATGAGCTAACTTTCTGTCTTAGTATTGAAGGCTGTGAGGGTAAGTAAAAGGGATATTTTGTTCAAAAACGTATTATAAAAATGTACACATTTAATAAATTATATAAACTGTTTCTGATTAAAAATTGTGAGGTACAGCAGATGTTACACAAATGGACATATTCTACCACCATGGCTACCAAATGCATGTGATCAGGTTCTGGGTCTGACACAACCCTCCTGTGGCCACACTCTCCAGTCACCCCTGGCCTCACCTGTCTTCTCCCTGCCTCCTGCCTCCTGCCTCCTGCCTCCTGCCTCCTGCCTGCATTTGATATGAATGACACTCCATAAACTCCTAAAAAAAGATAAAGAAACAGAGGGAAAGGGAGACTCAGACACTCAGAAGAGTTTTGAACAACAGAACCACTATTAAGCAGGTCACACAACAGTCCCTGAAGATCATTTGTTATAAATGTAGCCTACATCTGTAACAATACAAGAAAAGGGATATTGACACAATGCATTTGCAAATAAACTGCAAAGATTAGAAGCCAATCAAACAAAAAATGCTTTTTTTGGATGCTGTCTCCAGCTGAAGTACTGAAAAAGTGTGATTTAAATAGGGGTTACAAGGCTAACAAACACACTTTTTTACTTTAATGAATATTTCATAGTGTATTTAAAGTTTGTTTACTTAGGTTTTAGCTATATAGAAAAATCCACTGAATATTCACACTATTATTGCCAGGAAAAACATCATTTACACACCGAGGCATGCTTCCACACATAAGGAGTAAGTTGCCATATGAAATATTATCTAAAAAGTACTCTATGCATTTTAAATATGTTTTATGGGTTATTATGGGATGTTTGGCTTTTAGTCTGAATTTAAAATTATGAAATACAAAACATTTGATTACCAAAGAGCTAATACAAAAATACAGACACAAAACAAAGAGTTCAATTAATGAAATTAAAATAAGGAGAACCTTTCCACACAGTTCATTTATGTTCAAACAACAAGTGCACAGAATGTTTATTTAACCAGCAGCTTAAAAGTTTAACAGTTTCTTTTAGTGTAAGATGATATTGCACATTTTGTTTCGAATGATAATAATGTCCTAATTTAGGTGTTCAAAACCAAAATACGATGACACTGCCAAAGAAATAAAGCATGTTGTCAGACTTTTGACCTAAAAACGTGTAATTACTTACTATATCCCTTGTGACAAGTTCCATGTTTCCCTTATAAATAATTCATAACATAAGTGTACTATATGCATGTGATCAGTATGATATATTATAACATCACCAAATTATCTTGTCATTGTCTTATGTGCAAATATGTCCATTTATGCTCATATGATTAAGAGTCATGAATTTCTGTTATGAGCTTTGGTAAGCTCGACCCATGTACCTCTGCAGACAGTGATGGCATCACCGATTGTTTTGTTTTTTTATATGTGTCATTTCAGTTCCTTTAGACGCTTGAGTCATTTGCGCCCCTGACGCACGCGTTTAGATTCCGCTCTGAACATCTCATTGTTTACAGATCTGGATTAAGCGCTCGTGCGGCGATGATGACTCATATTGCACCATGATTCACATCCTCACGCAGTCGCATGCATTCATCCTGTGCTGTTCGCTTCACTGCAGTATTTCCCCCAGTGAGCGACAAGCAGTGCTGCGCACTGGATGTCTCTTAGAAGCAAACAGTTTTGTTCAGCTTGTATATGTTTAATTCAAGAATAAATGCTTGAGGGGTAGCCTATTACAGCATTGGCTTGAATTTTAAACAGCACAGGACGCATTCTTGCGTTTAAACAGCGTAGCGGAGACGCGTTTTGAATCTGTTTAAAACTTGATAACAGCGTCTGAAACAGCAGCGCTGTAAGGTCGCTGGTCCATAACGTCCATAACGCAAAGGTCCATAACGTCCATCTGACGCATGTCTACAAAGACCAAATAATATAGCGCTGACGAAACGCGTTGTCTGTATGGTATGTCAATACGCGTTTTGTTAGAAGGAAAGCAACGGGATGTGAAATCACGCAAGTATCTCGAGACCCGGGTTTAAAGCTATTTAACTAGACGCGACGTCTGAGAAAAAAAGTGACTCTCTTCGCGTGAGACGCTATAACAACGAGACGCGACGCAACGCTACCAAATACGTTAGTAACGCAACGGAATGAAACCGAACGCAGGGGTTTAAAGCACGTTTTGAACAGTTGAGGGCGTCTTAACGAGACAAGCATAGAAATAACAGACAACGGCGAAAGACGTCAGACGCATGTCATAGACAAACAATTAAAAAACAGCGCAGACGGAAAACAAGAACGCGTTCTGTTTATTGTGATGAACAACCTCGGCATTCCGTTTTTATTGTTCCCTCTCTATACGAGCTCATAATTAAATAACCTATACAGCAACGCTTGTCTCAGTGCAATGTGTCTTTTAAACCGCTTTGACCATATGACATTTATAGCAGAGTCTTTATAAATGTGATCCTGCCCATCGAGCGTCTATTTCTGCCGAAACCCGAAACCTTAATGTGATTTATCGTCGTTTTACGATGTATGTTTTTTCCTTTCAGCACTGGATAGCTCCTTCAGTTTTACAAACACGCCCTCCGTCAAATGACTGACAGCAGAAATGACCATACACCAATCAAGGGCACTTTCCCAAACCCTATAAGGTGATGAAGAAGACGGGACGTTAGTTGTGTTGGGAAGTCCGACTCATTTCCCCGAATCGGTTCTTTAGAACAGTTTAATTCAATGCAGCCGCTCGCAACCCGAGAACTGGATAAGTGCTCTGACCGAACGATTCTGACTTCCGAATCGGTTCAATAAACGATCCCTTCGCGAATCGGACATCACTAGATGTTGTAGCAAATGGTTTCTGCCGTTCTCATGCTTTAAGACTGGAGTGGACGAAAGAGGGCGGAGTGTGTTTGTCATCCAAGTGTGAAGTACTGACTCCCTGCCTCCGAAAAATAGGATTTTTTTCTCTCATTCGATCACGTCTGTTGTGGTCCAGCATCATATTGGGAGGAGAGCATCGGGGATCCTACACATCTGCTGCGCTCATTCAAGAAGATACAAGACCAAACCAGCATCACTAACACAAACAACACCAATGCACCTGAGGGGAAAGGGATTACCGATACAATAAATGTCTTCAGGCCAGCAATCAAGTGGTAGAAATGCGTGGAAATCCACAGGTGAAAATGCTGTGCTGATTTGATTCATTCCAGCTGTGATTTCTCGCATCAGATTTGATGAACTGAAGCTGGTGAGGTAAAAGAGCGGGATTGAAGGATATGGCCATAATCTGGATATCGTTACTCTTGCAAGTCGGATTTGTTATAGGATCAAATTATAGATATGCGGAACAGGATTGGGACCTAAAAGGAAAGCTGCCCATTTATAATACGCACAGCAACCAGCAAGCGCACCTCCGGAAACCCCATTCGGGTTTAGCGCAGAAGATTGAGGAGCAGGTACCCAGAGTGGTGACTGCGTTTCTGCACACGGGGGATTCCTCCACCTTAAAACACGCCAACTGCTCCAGGAGATATGAACTGGGGGTGTTGCGGGGAAGGACGCGCGGAGACGCGCATCACTCCATGCGCAGCGTCCTGGACACGGTCCTTCACGCCACAAACTTCCTCAACATGATCCTACAAACGAACAGGTCCAGAGATCAGAGCCCCAGACGCGATATGGAGTGGTACCACGCTCTGGTCAGGAGTATCCTGGAGGGAGACCTCAAGATCCATCGAGCAGTGGTCACCTTGAGCACCGAGTTCCCTCCAGACGGGCCACCTGTTTACCTTCAGGCCACACGGGCAGCTGGAGAGATCATTCTCCAGGATTTATCCAGCACTGCCCACCATATGTTGAAAAACAGAACGGCAGATACAGAGTGGTACCATGAGCATAAAAATAAAAAGAAGATCCATCTCCAAAAACGTGTTCTGAGTCAAGATTTTGCCTCTTTTGACGCGTCTGTGCGCAGTGGAGAAAGTTATATTACCGACAAAACTCAGATTCACTGGTCAGCTCCGTATTTGGAGTGTGAGAATGGGAATTTCATTCCCAGATGGCTCTTGACACTGTCTGCTGGCTTCTATGGCCTCAAACCCAACCGGAATCCAGACTTCAGGTAACTTTGGTAACATTTCACAATGGATGTACTTGTGCTAATTAGTATTACACGATGCAATGCAGATTATCCAGACATAATCTGTTATTATGAGGATTAATATAGCATTAGTCTTTCTCTCTCTTTTTTTTTTCTTTTTTTTTTTCGTAAAGTTAAAAGGATAGTTCACCCAAAAATGAAAATTCTGTCATTAATTACTCACCCTCATGTCGTTCCAAACCCATAAGACTTTCGTTCATCTTTGGATCACAAATGAAAATCTTTTTAATGAAATCTAAGTGCTTTCTGTCCCTTCATCTACGCAACTGACACTTTGATGCATCAAAAAGTTCATAAAGAGATCATAAATCTAATCCATATGAACTGAGCAGTTTAGTCCAAATTTTCTGAAGAGACTCGATCACGTGATGAACATGATGAACAGATTTAATTTAGGTTTTTTATTCACATATAAACATTGATCAACTCACACATCAGTTGAGGTAAACGGAAGCTCAAGCATGTTCGCTTGACGTGCGACATGATGGTGAGGTTTATTCTGGTGTTTATGCAGCATGTTTGAGCTTCTGCAAGAGGCTTGTTTTTGCACCTATTTATGTTCGCTGATCAATGTTTATATGTGAATAAAAGTCTAAATTCAATATGTTCATCATATAAAGCGATAGAGATTCTTAAGAAAATTTGGACTAAACCGCTCAATTAATATGGATTAGTTTTACAAACTTTATGAAGCTCAAAGTGGTAGTTGCGTAGAATGTCAATGGAGGCACAGAAAGCTCTCAGATTTTAACAAAAAGATCTTCGAACGAACGTCTTTGGAGCGACATGAGGGTGAGTAATTAATAACAGAATTTTTGGGTGACCTATCCATTTAAAGCATTATTAGAATTATTTCAAAGTTTATATGTAGCTATAGCATGGTTCACAATACATATTGTTTAAAAACAGGTTCACAGAAAACATGATTCAGTGTGCATTTCAGTCAAGAAGTATTCTGATATCTGTCAGAGATGAGAGATGAGATCTGTCAAAGTATGCCTGTTATTACAGAATTGCAACATTACCTATTGCTGTAACAATTATTATTTTTATTGTTCACATTTTAGTATTTTATGTCAAAGATGCAGTTGGTTAGAATGGTAAGCCATCACTGAAGGTGTAGAGAGTGCTTCTAAAAATAACCCTGGTTGCATAGCAAGAAACCCCTTGGCCCCCGAACAATCAGCTCGCTTCTCGATATACAACCACGGTCATTGGAGATGTTTGGATTGATCAGGCTAACTTGGTGGAGATGTTGTGTACAAGGATCCTCGACTCTGTTCAAAGATGTGTTAAGGGGCACCGGTAACACCGGAGCTCGGAGCACAGGAATAGGGCTGTTTTCCTGTTTACTAATTAATCCCACATGGACTCAGGTTTTACAGCCGGAATTGTTCTTTACAAGCTGCAACTGGTCCTTTAATATTAATGCTAGCTTTTTTTCAGGCGAATCATTTAAGATTTCAATGCATTTTACTGCGTAGTTGGACTGCGGTATGTATCAGTTCAGGAACCAAGCTCAGTTTGTAGCAAAATGGTGTTAGCAGTTACATCTGCCATCTTCAAATTCTCCAGTCTATCCTCTAAATGAGGTAAGCCAGCGGAAGCCAGTGTCTCTCTGGGTTTGTTCAGTAGTTATGCTGTAATTTGTAACCTCTCTGCGCAGGTCGATATTTGGCCAGGGCTTCGTCTTATGATGACTAGTATCCCCAGGGTAATGAATTCCGAAACACTTGCTGGCCATGACATTAAGGTAGATCCATCCTGTTGTCTTTAGGCCCACTTTTTGCCACCTAAACATATTAATAAAGGGGCAACGGAGAGGCGAAGGGGTGTTCTCCAATGCAGCGTCTCAAGCCTTCACTCTCAGGATGCCTTTCAGTCAATACAATAATGAATAAATAATGAAAGATGTACTACAGCAACTAGAGGCACCTCTCATACATTTGAGACATTTTTAGATTAATGTCGTGTGTCGGAATTTTAGACTTAGACTTTTTATCATGGCAGACTTCTTGATATTTATGAAGTGAGACTTGCAGGCCATCAGGTGAAAAGTTAATTACATCTAGTTGAGTCTTTCTTCACTTTGACAAGTTCCATTATCTAGTGTAGCTTGAGGTAATGGACATGTAGATCACACATGTGATGAATGGTAAATAGAATCTTTGTGATTTTTTTGATAAAATATGAAAGCTGTGCTCAACGCCACAATGCCAAGTTGTTGTGGCTGGTTGCCAGGGTGTTGCTATGTTGTTGCTAAAGAGGTCTGAATGTTTTTAGCATGTTGCTACTGTTGGGGTTCTGGGTGGTTGCTTATCACAATAATCAATAATGTGATAATCATTTCCTCTTTTTTTTCCCCCACTTTGTCAATGTATTAAAAAAATTCATTAGAAAAATTCTTACACACAGTGATTTGAATACACATCTTTTAGCATGTTTTTAAGTTTATTTCAATATATTTTGGGTGCATAAAGTAAAAAAAAAAAGTAGGTATCCATGCTCAAAACTGTCCTGATATCATTATGAATAATAAAAAATAAAAATAAACAAATTTAAAGAATGAAATAACAAAAGGAAGTAGTTTGGCATTATTGTTATTATTAATTTCTTAGGGGAAAGTATTTAAATGTAACTTTTTGTCAATATTTAAAAAAACCTTTGTCTGCCAAGCTGAAATAATATAGTGCGACCCCCTCCCCTGCCACGTAAAAAAATATCCATCTTTAATAAATACCAATACATGACAAAGCAAGGCTAGTTAAAGTGTCTGGGTCTGATTATAAAATGTGAAGGGTTCATGACACAATGAAAAGCAGTGGCAGATCATTCTAGATTGAAGATGAAAATGTATTTTTCTCTTAGCTCATAATGAGCAACAATGATTGTCAGTATATTGAAGGCTATGCTATTCTCTCACAGATGCTGCTGTTTTATATAACTGGGCATTTATTTAATGATTTTACCCTAAAGTGTCCCATTTGATTTTGATTTGAGTACTGTCCCTAAACCGTTACAACAAAGTCAGAACCTCACAATTCTCCAGAATCTCAGTGTATGGCGTAACATAAATATTTGTCTCCACACAATTATTGGAAAAGTCAAACTTGTTCATTAGAACAGAGCGTTCACATACATTTGGCTATTTAGTGTGCTTTCATTGTATTTTAGTATTTAAGTAACTCTTCTTCTAGGTCCTTTCTCCTTTGTCAAGTGTGAGTAAGGGTTGGCTGTGGAGAGAAAAGTGAACTCTATTAAGGCTGTCCGGTCTGCCAGGGGTCTCTGGGGATACACATCCACAATGTCCTATTATAACCCACATGGGCTGTAGGTCCTCTGCCCTACAAGCCCCTGCCAAGAACCCAAGGGAGGCTGACGTTGGAATAGGCCAATTACTACTGACATGGTAGTCTTAAAGAGCCAGTGCCTATTCTGTAACATCATGTTCATAGTTGTCATAACAGAGGACTCAAAAACACTCAGGCATTTGAATTGGTATTAGAATGACATTTTGCAGTTGTTGTGTATACATATACATATACATATATATATATATATAATGTATATGTGTGTGTGTGTGTGTGTGTGTGTGTGCGTGTGGGTTCAGGCATTCCCTATGTTCTCTACGTTACCCACAAAGATGGCAATATCCAATATCTCTGTACTAGTGGGGACATTTTTTGGTCCCCATGAGGAAAACAGCTTATAATCATACAGAATAATGTTTTTTGAAAATATGAAAATGCTGAAAGTTTTCTCTTATGGGTAGGTTTAGGGTTAGGGGATAGAATAAAGTTTGTACAGTATACAAATTATTATTTTTATTCCCAGAGGTAACATCTATTTTTTTACTCATTATTTGATCAAAATGTTATTAACATTTTAATTTTATAATATTAAATATAATATATACACCAGAGGTCCAAAGAAAGGAAAGAAGTATCTTATGCTTACCCAGGCTTTATATATTTAATTGAAAATACAGTAAAAACAGTAACTGTCAAATTTTATTACATTTTAAAATAACTGTTTTCTAATTAAAGATTTTTTTTTTTTTTTTGCTGCTATTTTAGTGGAAAAACATTCCTTTTTTCAGGATTCTTTGATGAATAGAAAGTTCAAAAGAACAGCATTTATTTGAAACATAAATCTTTTGTGACATTATAAATGTCTTCACTGTCACTTGAATCATGTGAATAATGTGTCTTTGCTGAATAAAAATATTACTTCATATATATATATGGATCATATGACACTGAAGACTGGAGTAGTGATCACATGCATCACAGGAATAAATTACCCATTTTAAAATATATTAAAATAGATTGTTGTTTTAAATTGTAAAGTATTTCACAGTACCGGTATTACTGTTTTACTGTATTTTCCATCTAATAAATGCAAGTTTGGTGAGCATAAGAGACTTCTTTCAAAAACATAAAAGTCCCCCAGTCAATCATTTATCCCTTAAAACTCATCTTTGATCACCAAAATAAAAAATAAAAAAAGTCTACATGCCTTAAAATAGCTTGAATGTAACTCTACACCCTTGCCTCATTTAGTAAACGCGTTCTATTAATATGCAAATGAGCCCCACCTCCACTCACTCACACCAGCTCAGAGATCCACTTGTTGAGGATCACACGTTGACCTGATTGGTTGCAAGGTAGTTTGTGAGGTCAGAAACACCATGTTTTTGAGACCGTCTTTGGTCTTTCACTGCAGTTTTAAGGAGAAAATACTCAGCAATGGTGTTGACTTATGAATTTGCACATGGTTTGTCTTAAAGCATATTAAAAACACCACAGACATATAAACAACATTAAAAGCTTGATTTTCACCACAGGGGGACTTTAAAAATCTTAGTCACTTAAGTCACATTTTGAGATATGCAGTATGTTGTGCAGTATTCGTTCAGCTGTATTCAAGTATTCCATTCAGAACATAGCGAACATGAATGCATTGGAAATGGCTACTTTCAATAGTGATGTCCTTTCTGACCTCTTGTCTGAACAAATTCAGTCCTTTGGGAGAAATCCATCCATTTCCTTTGTTAGCTGAAATTAGAGTGAACATGGTTTCTTGCTGTTCTGCTCTATTTGAATTGAATTTCAGTTTGGTATAAAAAAAGGGGGGAGCTCATTAAAAAGAATACGCATGGAGACGGATGTCACCTCTTTTCATCCAGTGCGAAGCTAAATCTCGCCACGAGCGCTGTTATGCTAATGTAGCCCAAAAAGAAAGGAAGACCGTTAGATAAAATTCAATTAGCCAACAAAACCTGCACAATGAAACAGGAGACTGCTATACATCCTCTCTAAAGAGCAAACTGTCATACTGCCTTGGACTTCATGAAATATGGATGGATGAAGCGTAGAGTAATTTTTAGTATTTGTTCAGGCGGCGACAGAACCTCAGCTAGCTTCAAGGCACGTCTATTGAATGGCAGACGGCCTTAAAAGCATCCTCTTAATAAATCAAGTGCACTGAAGCATTATGTTTTAGTATGATCTCAATGTCATGTTGTGCTTCTATTTTAAGGAAACAAAATGAGGGAAATGTGAGGGAAATGTATTAGGTTGACAGGACGAGTTTTTGCTAATGTGACTCAAGGCCTCGGTTGGATGATGTGGTCTCCTCTGTGACACCGGGGTCATTCCATCGAGTACTGTCGGCAGTTATCAAAGCAGACAGCCCAGCGATCTTTAATGTCAGCGAGCGCAGTGACGGCATCTCTTTGTGCCCTCACATTTCGGTCTGCACCACCCCTTACCCCATCGCCATTACTCGTCCCCATCAACAAACACTGTCTCTTCTGCCTTTGTTCCGTTACAAGCTAATTTATGTGATTTGCTTCAGTTTTTCATCTGCGGTATTGCATGATATATAATGCTGACAACTTCCTTAAAGAAAAAATAACACTCAGTTTCTTATTTGGAAAATTTTGGAAATTTGTTATATCACATCAGACAGCAACTTAGTGTCGGCCCAGATCCGGCCCATATCTGGTACACATGGATTCCACATGGCCCGGACGTGGGCCGACACTATGTTGCCGTCTGGGATGTGATATAACAATTCCTTAATTAAATTACCGTTGTGAAAAATAAGTCACCTTTATTTATGTAGCGCTTTTTACAATATACAGATTGTTTCAAAGCAGTTTGATATTGATAAACATGAAAATGGTCAGTTCACTTCCGTGTAAAGTTCCTGTGTAAAGATCATCAATTATTAACTTAGTTCATTTTATCTATAAAGCAGTTCTGCAAAAAAGATGTCATCATTCATCTCAGCTCAGTTCTCATACTTTAGTACAGTCAGATCAATAATATTGTTGAATATTAAGTGTCCCTGACTAAGCAAGCCAGAGGCGATTAAGTGTGCACTTACTGTACTTTTACTTTGCACTTTTAGTGTAGGCTACTTCAAACTTTTTAGCCCTTCTCAAACAAATATTAATGATAACATTGTGGTCAATAAAACAAAATGCATTTGATTATAATTAACATGACAATGTGAACAAAACTAAAGTAGCCTAAATTCACGTTTATTTTTACGTTTCTGTCAATCTGAGGTGTCGTTGCTATAACGCGTTGCTATGGGTTGCGTCAACTTGCGTCAAGTTGCGTGTGTCTTGCTTCGGTCAGAGCCTGTCTACGGAGAGCCTGCCCACTCCCTATTAAGTCCTATTGTACCGAATTTTGGTTGTAGTTCCACCAGAGTTCCACTGGGGGCGATCGCCCATGAGTGCAGAATGAATGGGAGTCTATGGGGCTAGACGGCTAAATTTGTCTCTTTCACCCGACTGCCGTTAAGAAATCTCAGATTCGATAGTAGGTTTTGCAAGTTCAACATGGGTTATAGGTCGAAAGTTGAATGAACGAGTACTTATGTCCTTTCGATTTCTTACAGGTTGAGTTGTTGTTGCCCATAACACGCTAGCATTCTGCTAATGAACGCTGATTGGTCAGTGAAGGACTGATTACGGCCAGAGATACCACTTGATGGCGTCGTGGCATCCGAAGCGGGACCAGAAACAAACAAAACAAAAACTCTTCTAGCACGTGTATTTACCTGTGTCAGCTGTGTTGTCGATGCCTGGAGAGAAAAGAAAGTGCAGAGCGCGAAAGCACCAAAGTGACTGAAGGATTGCCGTAAAGCAGTATCTCTGGTCGTACGATGTGTATGACGTCATTGACACTTTAAAAGACTTTTTAAAGCAAATAAGTTACTCTAAAAAATCTAACACCCAGCAATGTGTAATTTCTTTGCAACTCCTTTCGAATACAATATTCAAATTACTAGACAAAAATTATATCCTGAGAAAAGTGGATTTTGAGGGGTATAGGTCCATAGACCTCCATTCATTCTGCACTCGTCCTGTGAGCGCCCTCATATGGAATCAAAGTGGAACTGCAACCATTTCAGAAGCCGGAAGTGTACTGAGAGTGAAACTTCTCGCCTTATTAGACATTCTCTGCTTCGGTCTTGACTGAAAGGGTCAGTCTCTGTTTCCGCTCTGGAGTAGTGTGTGGACGGCAGGCATAACCGTAGCAAAAGTTATGCGTTTTAAAATGAAAATGCACTAGTGTAAACGTAGGTATATCACAGTCTGCTCGGGAACTGATGCTCTCGAGCCAAATATGGTTCTTTAAGTGAGTATATGGCTCCACGACAGAAAAAAGAAAAGAAAAAACAACTTTTTTTTTTTCACAAATAAAAGGTAGTGTGTCGATTCAATTAAAAATCCACATATCACATATTTTCAAATATTACATAATTCATTGAAGCCTGTTTGTCATGTATAATACACCGACCAATCGTCATCTGGCACAAGTTCAAATTTCATTTGACAATGTGAAGTGGAGGGGTCATTTTCCAGTCATTTATAAATAAATAGTTTGAAAATTACATGAACAGACAAATTTGCATTTATGAAGCGATCTGAATCTGCGTCTTTGAACTAATGGATGTTAACTGACTACAAAGCACTGCACAAAACCAGCACCAAAAGCATTATTCAAGTCACTTGTAGTCTATATTGATACACTGTTTACCATTTGATGAAACTATCATAGTTTGATAAATGAAGCCCTGGCCTACAAGCTTATTATGTGATGTGTAGGCTGACAAAAACATGCGAAATGGTGACTTTATTATTTGAACATTTATGTTAATTTTGCAGCAATAGTACAATAGTACAGAAGCCTACTACTGGTCAAAAATTTGCACACACATTACTTTTTTTGTTTTCACTCAGTAAATTTTACAAACAATTAGAAATAACTGGCAAGTAATTTAGAAGTAGAAAAAAAAAGAAAGAAAAAAGGAAATCCCACACACTATCAATACTTGCAAAAAGTATCACAAACTATTTATTAGTAACGTTTCGGTCTAATCAAGTCAAGTCAAGTATATTTGTATAGCGTTTTTCACAATACAGATTGTATCAAAGCAGCTTCACAGTATTAAATTAAAATAATACAACAAGGTTTGTTTCTAGTGGAATTTATTGATTGATAAAATCAAATTAAATATCCCCAAAATATCCCCAACTGAGCAAGCCAAAGGCAACAGTGGCAAGGAAGGAACTGAAAAACTCCATCAAGTGACCTAATGGTGTCCTAAAACTCCATCAGGTGACCCAATGGAGAAAAAAAAAACCTTGGGAAAACCCAGGCTCAGTCGGGGGCCAGTTCTCCTCTGGCATTTATGAACTAGAGGCCGGATTGTAGTTTAAAAATATTATATGAATGCCTGGCTGAAGAGATGCGACTTTAATCTAGTTTTAAACTGGGAGAGCGAGTCTGAGCAACGAACAGTATCAGGAAGACTATTCCAGAGTTTTGGGGCTAAATGTGAAAATGCTCTCCCTCCTTTGGTGGTTCTGGATATCCTAGGAATGACCAAAAGCCTTGAGTTTAGTGATCTTAAAGAGCGCGATGGATTATAGGGCGATAGAAGATCCGTTAAATAGACTGGAGCTAAGCCGTTTAGGGCTTTATAAGTCAGTAGCAATACCTTATAATTAATACGGAACTTTATAGGTAACCAATGCAGTGATGATAAAATCGGTGTTATATGATCATATTTTCTTGATCTAGTAAGATCTAATGACCTTCATTAGGCATATACCTGATGAAGGTCATGAGACCGAAACTTTGCTAATGAAAAGGCACTTTCCACAAATATAGGTTAAATTTGGTGTCCCATTATGTAATTAAAGGCACAAAACACATTTTTAATTGTATCAAAATATCGCATTTAACCCTGGCACCAGAGGTATTCAAATCAAAGATAAAACTTTTTTTCTTTTTATGGCAAGTTTATACTTGTATCAATGCCTATTAATTAAATTATGGTCCCAAACTCAATAGTCTCTACTGAGAAAAAGTTTAATTTTGGTTATATTTGCAACCTTGTTACTTGCAATCAACCAATTCACGAATATGTGTATTTTTTTATTTTATTTAGCCTACCTGATGTTAATGTGATGCTTATTGCTAGAAAATAATCACAAATCATAGTTTCAACCTATTTAGTCATGTCTAAAATTGCAGGGTTGCCAAAAAATCATATAAAAATTTGTTTAAAAAGATAAAAATGCATTTGTTTTTTAAAAGTCTTGGTTAAACATCGTCGATTAAAATGCAAGACATTTTCAACAGCTCTTGTCAGCTTCTCCATATCTCATTTCAATCTCAGGGAAGACTAAAATACAAGCTAATCTCACATAGTCTGCCACAGTAATTACAGTCAATTTATACTAATCGCAATTATCATCAGGCTTTTCATCATCAAGACAAAATGATGGCACTGTTACCAATCCACTTTCTGTCTTACTAATTAATAATGGCAATACACAGCCCATAGGTTCTATTTGACCTTGGATGAAGGATGTGGCGTTTGAACACGGCCGCTAAAATTAGCACACTTGCTTGGCCAAGGCTTCAATTAAGACGAGCAGAGGCTATTCCATGACTGCAAGTTCTGTGTCTGTCTGAGAGGAAGAAAGAGAAAAATACAGGAAACGGAGACACTTGCAGAGAGACACAGACAGATCTCTGTTACCTCAGGCAGTCCATCTCTTCAGTGTTTTCTGATAAATATTTGCATGCCTCCAGGACCAGCGTTCACGACAGTATATCTTATAATGATTTTTTACCTGCAGTAGATAAGATTTTTCGTCCTAAAATGAAGTTTAAGAAAGAGGTTTATTAACATCATTCTCATATAAATCGGATACTATATATCGACTTTGGCCTACTTCCTTAAGCCTCACAGACCCAAACATTGATTATATTAATGATGCATTTTCATAAATATCTAGTTCTGTCATGAAACTCTAGAGGGCCCAGGCTGATAGGTCCTTACATGCAATCTGCAAGCAATCACATCATTTATGCTAATGTCAAAGATTTCAATCATTTTTGAATAAATGAGCAAAACTAAAAAAAGGATAAGGTTAAAATTATACAATTTTATTTCAAATAATATAATGTTATTAATTACAGCAATGACCATGATGTGTGACTTTAAATTGAAAATGTTTTCTTTAAGCGCTTTAAGTAGATTTAACCCACAACAATTGAAAAATAGCTATTATTTAATGGCTTTGAATGCGGCTCAGGCATACGATTAGGCAGAAACTGGTGTCCAGCGGATGCAAGGAATGCTGAGCTTCACTCTCCTTTGGCTTTTTGTGTTATGAAGCTCCACAGTCACTTCAGCCATCAGAACCAAAACACAAGCATGTGTGATGATGGGCTTTACTGTAGCATCAGGACTGCTGTTACTCTCTTCCTCCTGAAAGACACTGTTTGTTAAACTAAAAGTAATGTAGGCTAAGTATTATAATGACCCATGACACGTCTTCTTTTCCTGATTAACAAATGTGATACCTCCTCCTCGGCCCAGTTCCAAATACTGACAACCTTGTCTAGAGATCATCAATTAGCAGAGTGCTGTCCAGATCCAGACCCAAGATTTGTTATATACATACTGCATGTGAAGCTTCCTTGTCAGGGTATAATGATCTAACAGAATCCAAATTTGTAACTATTTTAATTGTATCAAACTTAGTAAACTTTCTACTTCCCACCTCTGAAGTCGTGATTATGAGATCATTGCATTCAAGTGCTTTGCTGTCGGAAAGAACAGGAATCATGGTGGACATCCGTCACAAGATGAGGATGAAGACGAAGGTACAAAAGATCACTGGATTGATGAAGTGATTTTAATAATATAATAAAATCAGGAACTGACAGAAAGTGTAACAGAGCGTGCATGAAACAAAGGTTAACACACACAACACGCAAACATCGACTGAAATCTGAGGGTGCACAGGGAAGAACTTAAATACATGATGGTATTGAACTGAACGATGAGCAGATGATTTGTCAAAGATGTGATGATGATTAGGGTCCATGGTTTCTGATGAGTGGTGGGAAAATTAAACAAAGGAACGCATGTGATGAATGAATACTAACTGAAAGTACATTAAAGTGAAACTAAAGATGAATAAGTCCAGATAACCGTGTCAGAATGCCCTCTCCCAGTAGGCGTGACCTAGCGTCGTAGTAGCAGAGGTGAGGGAGGGATGGAGGTGGCTGAGGAAATGACACAGGGAGGACAAGAGATGAGGGTATGGTGCAATACGGACGACGAGACCCCGGCGGCGATGGTGAAGGGCGTCCAATGGCACAGACCAAGAGCCCAGAGACGACAGCCCTCGGTGGAGTTGAGGGAGGGAGGAACCAAGCTGGCATGGAGGCTGACGTCAACTGGGGGACGAACGCGGAGCCGATGGATCCCAGGGTGCAGACGGAGAGCCGATGGAGGAGAGCGACATTGCTGGCACAGGAGGCTGGAGCGATGCCGCGGTGACAATCGACTGAGGAAGAACCAGACTGCCTGAGGACTGAGGTGATGCCGGTGTGATGGAGGACTGAGGTGTACACGAAGGGAATGAGGAACTCGCTGCAGCCGTAGGGGTGGAGGAACGGAGCGTAGCAGAAGGTCCACAAGTTCATGGCGAAGGTGGAGTGACGACTGACCAAGGGGAAGCCGGTGGGACAAGGGAATCCGTTGGAGCGTAAGGCCGAGGGTGTCTGGTGGAGCCGAAGGTGGGAGGAGCCAATGTGGAGCCGGCAGGTTGATGGGCCAAGACGGAGCGAGACAATCTGAGGCCAGAGGCGGAGCCACTGGATGCATCCTCTCAGGCGCTGATGGTGGTTGTAGGACCTGAGGCTTGACGTGAGTGCTTGGCATTGCAGGAGATGGTGAATGGCTGACAACCTCTAGCAGAGGCAGGGCTGGAGGACTGTACTGGGCAGTGACGGAGGCAGATGAAGGCTAGAGAGGGTCGAAGGTAACACAACATTGTCCATGCAGATGTTTGTGCTGTCTAAAAACAGCGATTAAGGTTCAGAAGGAACAGATAAAAGTTCAAACAGTCCATGGTGCTGTCTAGGAACAGCGTTGAAGAATTCTGAATGGGGTGGGATAGGGTGGGAGACGATGCCTCTGCGCTGAAGTCAATCAGCCAATCCTTAGGCATGGCGGGTGGTAGCTCTCAGTGTACGGGGGGCTTACATGTTCCTCTGTGGTCGATGGTGGTGAAACTCTGGGTCTGGTAGCAATCTGGACCATGGGTAGACACTCTCCAGACACTGGAGATTTTTTTACTTGGAAACTCATATTTAGGATAATTCTGATTGCACGTGAAGGCAGCATTACACCATGTGCAAATAGCCCGCCTTGTTGGCAGAGGCTATTTACACTAACTCGTCCTATCATTGTCTGATTGAGCCAGACAACGTTATAAAAGAAATCACACTGCTGCCCTTATATACCCCCAGTATTTAGGTGGCACCTACTGTTGCGGAGTGAGCTGAATTTTTATTCAGCACATCTGAACAGACAAATCGCATGCGAAAATCGAACCGAATTTGTATTGGTGTGAGGAGGCCTTTAGATTGTATGGGCATCTGTGCTTTGTAATGAGGTTTCTCTCAATCGTGTTCTAAATGTTCCAGCACGTTGACAGCAGATGTGAGAAAGCTGGTGCAGACAGCTGTGAAGAGAAATAAAAATAAACATTCTGAACAGAGATGCCATGAAAGATTATTCAACGTCAGTCAACTTCATTCTTTGAGTTCTCAGCTCAAAGCTCCATTCAGCCAAACGATGAAGCCATAAACATTAAAGCATCTTTTATCAGGCTGTACTGAATAAGTCCATTGCTAGGGATATATATGCCAACGGGTCTTAAAAAGCCTTCTACATTAGCCCAAAGGAATATTAACTCTTTTAATTTCATTGTACTTTAGTGGTTGTTTGTTCAGGATTAGAATACCAAGATCATTCTCCTCTAATGGTTCTCTATGGAGAGAGCCTGTTATTCATTGTATGTGGCTGGAGATTTTGAAGTCCTTTTCTTACTTCATGAGTGCTGATGAGAGTACAAAAGCTTACTTTTCTCAGTAGACTGAAGAGGAAGACTACAGTGATAAATAGTGTATTGATGAGCTTATTTGTTGTTTACTAGGTAAAAAAGTCAACACAGAAATAGCAAAGTCTTAATTGGCCCATGTAGACACAAATCTGCATTGGCCGTTAAGCCTTTTAGAACAAAGACATGAAGTCACAGTTCATGATTTGAATATAGTAGTCAATTAATGACTTTTCAGATTAGTAGTCAATGCTCAAAACTGAAGAATTATTGTAGCATTAATTCTACATGTGTGCAGGAAGTCTATAATTAAAGCGCTAATATTTTACTTAAATGTTGAAAGAAAATCTCAGCTTCTTTACGGCTAACAATAGACTAATTTGTCTTTCTCTCTTGTGCTCTGTAATATCATATAGGGGTGTTGTGCGTGTGGACATCAGCCTGCAGGATGTGGATATTGATCAGTGCTCTGCAGATGGATGGTTTGCAGGAACACACAGGTGCAACCTCACCACAATGGAGGTGAGTCCAATCTTCAAGCTCTTGCTTCAGTGACACAATTCAAAAGATTTTGCTTTATTTGAAACATTCCAGGTGATCAGTCCACACTTTTAGTGGCTTGAAAATATGAGTATATAACATTAAAGGAATAGTTCATGTCACAGCCCTTGTGAAAAGAAAGTCCACTTGATTGTATTAAATGGGCACTTGCTATGTGCTTCAAATCTTAATAGTATAATATAGACAATATAATATTAATGACATAAGGCCACTTAAGTTTAAATAGAGTAAACTTTCATGACTTTATCTTAAGACAAAGTGTTTTATATATATGACAAATATACATGACACGTTTCTTTGGAAATGACATTAAAGTTTATTTTATACAGACAATATTTTAAAGAACATTTTTACCATCGTTAAACTAGAAAAAGTGGATTCGGCACTAAGTGAACCTGCACCATTGCGCTTTAAACCGTACACTTAGATAGTTAAAATAGGCCCCACTGATTCTCTCATATCGCTGTTAAAACTCTCCTAAAACAGGGATGTCCAATCCTGCTCCTAGAGGGCAACTGTCCTGCAGAGTTTATCTCCAACCCAATTAAACACACCTGACCTAGCTAATCAAGATCTTTTTATGTATGCTAGAAACTTCCAGGCAGGTGTGTTGAGGCAAGTTGGAGCTAAATTCTGCAGGACAGTGGCCCTCTAGGAGCAGGATTGGACATCCCTGTCTTAAAACATTCAAACTTATAAGGCATTATTTGCAGACCATGTTGCTTTGTGTTTGGTGTCAGTTTCATCATAAGATACACAGAAACCAATGTTATTTGACATCAAAACTTTGGATAAATGATGTTAGAATATTCATTTTTGGATGAACTATTCCTTTAATATCTCTGGTTCGCTGCAGAACATAAACAATTTGAACTCTCCAGGACCTCTTACGGCAGTCAAAAAATCACATCATTGCACAGCACCATGCCATCTCAAATTCTGGTTTCAGCCCTTGATTCATGGTGTTCATCCTGCTGTTATTTTGAATAACAAAAGACATTTTTTATATATATCTTTGACCTTCTGGATCAACAGTGAATGATTTTGCTGTGTCTTAATCCTGTTAACCTGATGCTTGGAGGATTGCAGTTATAAAGAGAATAGATTTTTAAGGTCTGGCTCCTTCATAATGGATGTGATGTAATAGATTGCACAGGGTGCACTGAATAATTGAGAAAGCTCTTTGTGTGCTCGGCCTCCTGATGGACACTGCACAGTGTGCGTGTGCAAGACACAGTTGAGCGTACCACACATAGCGACACATCATCTTCACTTTATGCAATTGAATTGTGACCTCTGTCATAATAGCTTCCATCTTCCCCTCGTAGCACAGGTCTGGTGATGGTGAAGCGGACTATAAATAGAGCTCAAAACTGCATTTCAATCAGGAATTTTGTTGTAATGTGATATAGCTGCTTTGTACCAGAAGGCACAACGTATGCAAAAAAGCTGTAATACGTTCTCATTATCTCGGATGTCTGACACTGAAACTACAGCCAACATGCCACTGATCCTGTTTACGCCAAACCAGAGATTTCCTACTTCAAGAATATCATTAGCAAAGACTTCCGGAATGTGTAATCCGATACTGAATATGCATTTAGCCATTGTGGTTGAAGGTCTGGTTTTGCATGCTAAAACATCCTACTATGTAAGACAAGCATCACTGTGTTTATTGCTAATTATAGCCTTAGTGATCTGAACAAACTCTAATCTTGAGTATTAAGCTTTGATGTGTAGTTATTGTGCTACTCGCATAATAATAACATAAATGAAATCATGCAGCTAATTAAGGATATTTAGGCTATTACTCTTCTAAGAAATCAGAAATAGGGCCCTATTTTAACGATCTAAAATACAAGTATAGAACGCGAAACGCAAGTAACTTTGTGGGATAAATGACTCTTGCACCCGACGCAAATACAAAATGGATTGGACTGAAGTAGCCACATTACTGCTTTGGGCATAACGTCAAATAAACCAATCAGAGCGTCATCTCACATTCCTTATAAAAGCAGGCGCGCTTGTTCCATGGCGGATTGCTATTATAATGGCGGATTTGCCAGGCGCACGCCAGGAGCGGTTCACAGCCAACGAGGCCAACGTTCTCGTCAGGGCCGTAAAAGACAGAGAAGTGACATTGTATGGGGATGGGAGAAACCCATCCAAATTAGCTTCGGTTAAACAGCCGTATAATAATTTGGGTAAATGTGTAAGCTAGATTTATGCCTATTTTTTCACATCTTCATAGACACCACAATGATTTCCCTTGTGTGGTCATATTTTTCTTTGTAATTATGTATGGTTTACAAAAATGGGAATTGCTGCCTGCGTCTGTGTAGATGAGAGAAGCAAAGTGTATGCACGTTGTGCATGCGTAACATTATGGCCAAGCATGCGCTCTTAAAATAGCATCTGAATAATGCAGAATTGTTTTCTGAAACTGCAAAATAGCACCAGGGAACGTTTGCGGCGGAACACGCCTCCTCTTTTCGCAGAACCGCCCTCGGGAGCGCAAGTTAATTCCCTAATTTACCGACGTGCGTCTGTCGAGGGAAAAGTCCGCTCTGCGTCGGGTGCAAAATAGGAATGATACATTCGTACAGTGTACAAAGTCAATTGCGCTGGGTGCAAGATAGGGCCCATAGTTTGTTTGTCTGGTTGATGATGAAATGGGTGGAAACATCCCATAAACAGACTTGATGGTGGCCTCTTTTGACTTGAGCCAGTGAGAAACCACCCAGAGACCTCCAAGGAAAGAACATCTCATCATCCACCTTAGCAACCATACAGAACACCCAAGCAATCACATAACGTTGCTAAAAAATAAATCAGAACACCTGGCCCTAGCAACCATCACTGTAAGAACGGAACTCAGAACAACATAGGAATTGCATAGCAATGCACTGACAACCACTTAGAGCATGCTAGCAACCACATAACAAAACTCTGGAAACCTCCCAGAACACCCTGGCAACCATCTAATATGGCCCCCAAAAACACTCAGAACTCAATGTTTACATGTTACATTTATGCATTTGTCAGACGCTTTTATCCCAAGCATCTTACATTGCACTCAAGGTATATGTATTTCTGTAATTCTTCCATTCCCTGGGAATCAAACCCATGACCTTAATGTTGACCTTAATGAACTATAGGAATGTAATGATTTGGCAATCTTTCTGAATACCCTAGCAACCACATAACAATGCCTAGAAACTAACAAGAACGTCTCGGTTACGTATGTAACCCTTGTTCCCTGAAGGAGGGAACGGAGACGTAGTCGGACGTACCGTACTGATTGGGATCACGCTTAGGGAGCCTGTCATCTTCGAGTATTGATAAAATGAGCCAATGCACATTGGTGTGCGAGATTTGCATCTCACACTCCGCCCCGCAGCGCGGGTATAAATACGGAAGCGGATACACGCACCATTTGTTTTTCGCTGAGGAGCCGAGCGGAGCCCGGAGTCAGCGGTGGTCCAACAATAGTGGCGACGGCGAGTAACCGAGGCGTTCCCTTTCAGTTCGGTCACGTTCGACGTAGTCGGACGTACCGTACTGATTGGGATCCCAATTAACACGCTACCTAGTGCTGCCACCTTCCAGTGCCTAGCGAAAGCCTTTTGATCCCTCCGCATTTATTGAGGCGGAGATGGGACAGGGCTATGTCATGTCATGTCATGACCCCTTTAACAGTTGTTAAAAAAGAAAAAGGACAAACAGAAATCTTCTTCGGAAAATGTAAAAATCTTGTGGCATTTTTGTTTTTTCTGTGCTACCCAACCAGACAAGAGTAAACAGCATAACAGTTAGTCATACAATAAGGCCAAAATTAGACAAGACAGACAAATATCCGTCAGGGTATAAATAGTCTGTAGAAAAGCAGAAAGTGCCTAACACACACAAACATGCATGACTGAAAGACATGTTTTCTATTTGGAGATTGGTGAAATAGCCATGCTATTTTCAGCGGCACTTTGAATTGATCTTTTCCTGGTGAGTCACACACCTGCTGGTTTTGCATTGATCATACGCTGCTGTTATTGCTACTTTAAGGCACTGAACTTAACAGATGAGCCTGTGCGTTTGAACCCCCTCTGAAGTTTGATATTTAGAAATACATCCACCAGTGGAGTAATTACTTTTCCTTCCATTTATCTCTCTCTGTAGGTTGTGTTAAAGAAAAAAAGATTTAGTGTGAAATGAAATATCCGTTGAGCTCTTTTTTTTTGTGCTCTCTGTATGACAGGGATGTATGGTTTCGATAGGCTGCAGTACTAATGAGGAAACGAGGTACAGAGAAGCTCAGAGGAAGTGCCATTAAAGATAGCCATCGTTTATAACCTTGTGTCTCTGCAGGCCTGATATTCTTTACTAACCTCACAGTATAGACTTTTATGAGTAAACTACTCTCCCTTATACAATTCTGCTCTAAAAGTAGAAGCACAGATTAAGTTTGCAAATTTATAAAGGACACATGTGGGAAGAAAATCTCATGTTTCAAAGAGGCAGGAATATGGGTGCTTTTTAAAGGTATATCAAACTAAATAAAAAATGTGATTGGTGCTTGTCCGTGCAATACTTTTCTCCACAAAAACATGAGGCATTTGTTGTGGTTGCTGTCAGCTCCTTTCTTTTTGAATGGGATAACATCAAATTCTCCAAAACTGTTCGCCAAGCTTACGATTACATTTCATATTTGAAATCACCAATGAAACCTGACAGCAATTGTCTCATAAATTTTGTTTTCTAAACGCTCGAATCATGACAGAAAACGTAATTTTTCCGGCTGGATCAAGCTAATGCACATGCGCAGTGGAAGCGCACTTCTGATGGCAGCTTCAGTGACGCAATGACTTTACCAATCGGCGATTGGCTCTTATTTAGAAGGCGGGACTTATTCCGCCATATTGAGCGTTGCACTTTTCCCCATTCAAAACAATACGAGTGACGCGTCTTGTGTAATTCTATAGTCTTTGGCTTTACTATATGTTCTTACTGGATGTTACATGGTTGCTCAGGAGTTCTGGCCAGTGGCCAGTGGTTGCTAGTATATTGCTATGCAAAAAAAAGTCACTTTCAAACCAAGCAGTTTTCTGCATTGCAAACTAAGCATGGGGAAGTCTTTCGAAATTATGATCTCATGGATTCTTATTGAAATTACTGGATTATACCTGCAAAAATTCACCAATGATAAATGTGATCTCACCTTTAGTCAAGACAGCTCAACTTCAAGTTTCTGTTGTATTCTGGGGCCGGTTGCACTAGGCTACAGTACAGTACGTTTCTTAGTTACGGTTTATACGTCTACATTAATCCGGATACATTTGAAAATTGCGTTTTCATTTAAAATTTTGTTTTTCATTTTCAAAAGTTTTAAAAAAATTGCTCATCCACATCGAAACATAAAAAAAATCTTAAATCACCTTACTGTGCATTCCTAAAACATACTAAAAGTTCACAAGAGAACACAGAGAGCAGATATAATAAAGTTCTGGCACAATCATTTTATTAGCAAAATATTTCACCAATCAGTGTTGAGTCCAGGTTGCCCTCAAAATCACATGGTCTAAAATGCAGTTGTCATCATTTCTGCCGCAGTATGGCAATTGTGAGTAAATTTTCAGTGATCTTTGCAGGAATGCAATATGAAGACTGCACCAAGGAACATTTCTCTGTAGCAATACTTTGAAAATATATAGCTGGCACAACAATGCCTGTATAACCATCAATATCTATGGGTACAATATCCATCACGTGACTAAACATTCGTCATCGGTTTCAAATACCTCAGTTTTCACAGTCCACACTACAACGCGAAAATGGTGTTTTCAAATTTATCCACTTGGAGAGCGTTTTCAAACACCTCCGTCTTCGTCGACTAAAACGCCGTCTCAATGTGGACGAAAGGCCAAACCGGAGAGAGAAAAAGATGCGTTTTAAAATGAAAACGTAGTTTGGACAAGGTCTAAGAGACATGTTTCATTTTACGTGCAATTAAATATGATGGGTTTAACTTTTTAGAGTTATATTTTTTATTTATTTACACAAAATAGTATAGAATTTTAAAGAGGACCTATTGTGCTTTTTTACATTTTCAACTTTCAACATTGTGTAATGTTGCTGTTTGAGCATGAAAAAGGTCTGCAAAGTGACAAAGCACAAGTCCCTCCAAAGGGAGTTATTCTCTATATCAGTAAGCACTGTTTCTGAACTCCCTGAAAAGGGTCGGCTTTTCAGGGAGTTCAGAAACAGTGCTTACTGATAATAGAGAATAACTCCCTTTGGAGGGGAGTGTTAACACAAGTTAAATGTGTTAACTTGACACATTTCCACAGTTATCTACATCGCAAATCAAGTAAAGTTTTTAATATTTAAATAAATAAAAAATCGAATACACTTTTATCATATTTTGTGTTTTAATTCAAATTTATTTGTATAGCGCTTTTCACAATACATATTGTACATATTGTTTCAAAGCAGCTTTACAGAAAGTGCATTTCAGAAATGTACATAGAAAAATACAGTTAGTTAATCATGTATTAATTTAGGGCATAACATATCGCCAGCGCTGAGTCGTCTCTTCACAGGCGTCGAGTCGTCTCTTCACGGGTGTTGGGACATCTGAAGTCTCCATGAGAGGCTAGCGTCCCGAGATAACAACAGAAAAGCAGATGGGAAATAATTAGCATAGCTGCTGTTCATAATATTAATGCATTCGATCTGATTCAACTGTAGTATAAAAGGTAAGTATTATGTGAATGCTTGGCTAAAGAGATGCGTCTTTAATCTAGTTTTAAACTGGGACAGCGAGTCTGAGCCTCGAACAATATCAGGAAGGCCATTCCAGAGTTTAGGAGCTAAATGTGAAAACGCCCTCCCTCCTTTAGTGGACTTAGATATCCTAGGAATGACCAGAAGCCTAGAATTTAGTGATCTTAAAGAGCGCGATGGATTGTTTTACCTTGACAGTAATTGACAAAAAAGGAATTAGTGCTTCTGCGAGGCTGTTTCTTATACAACGGCTAAGGGAGAGTGATGGCAAATTTGAGATCTTTCTCTCTTCTGACTACTGTAATCAATCTCTATATATTTTTCCCTCTTTTGGAAAGTCGTGGAAACGCTATTCGCAGATTTTTTCTTTTGCTATTTGAGCAAATGCAAATACAAAAAATGTTGCTGTTGTCTTCCAATCACTGCTATAGAAGTTTACTCAACTATGGCCTTGTCCACAATAATGCGTTTTCGTTTTAAAATGCATCTTTTCCTCTCTTACTTTGCACACTCTTCATATCAGAGTCCTGAAAAGATGACAGAAAATGTACTCACAATTGCTTTATACTGTAGACCAAACATATAATGGTGATTGAGTGTGACCTGGATGCTTTGGTGAATGGGGAGATATTTTGCTAAATAAAATGATCCTATCATGAAGAGTTGTATGATAACTTTAAAATGTCTTGTTCCCTCTGTATGATCTCAGTGGGTCTTTATGAGAGTTTACGCATGCGTGAATTTTACGTTTTCCGACTTTTTTTATATTTTGGACTTGAAACTTTTGGAAAACGCTTCAAAACACTAGTGTGACCAGAGAGCGTTTTGAAGCAAAAACGTTTCCGGATTAATGTAGACGTCGCCTATGATGACTTCCACTCCCGAGAACCCCAGAAATGTGAAAAGGGTCCATTGAAGTCTTGAGTTTTCTTCCAGGCACGCACAGGTCACAATATTCCTAATTTAAATAATTCCCACCCAAGGCATACGTAAAATAAAGGGGGCGAGGCCTGGTTGAATTGAGTTAGTAGAGCATTGAAACTCGTGGTTATGGTAAGAGGCATAACATTTCTGAAATAGGCTTAAAGCGGTTGACCATTCACAATTCACTGGTCCAGCTGACCAATCAGGGCACATTGCGCTTTTCGGAAGGAGGGGCTTCATAGAGAACGGAACTAAACAGACCTCTACTGACAGATTGGGAAGAGAGGTGCTGAAACAATGTAAAATATGTGAGAAACAGATGTTTTTTGAACATTGCATGAACGCATGAAAACATATTCTAGTAGACCCCAAAAACAAAATCAAGACTCATATGCCAATCAAGGCATAATATTGCCTCTGTGCCATCTCTGCAAGCACTTTTGATTGTTTTGCTTTCTGATTTCACTTTGTTGTTTCTTTTCCACTTGTGTCCATAGAGTCAAAATTTCACAAGTTGCTTTGGCATGTTCCGACTGTCACAGTGTTCATAAAGTATCATGCCAGCTCCTGGTTCATTCATGATAAACTGATCTCCTCTTTCAATATGCTGTCATAATGTCTCTATTTATAGACTGTGTAAATGAATAGGATGCTGATATGAAAGAATTACTGACAGTGGCATAGCGTATACAGCTCCATTTATAAAGCACCCATGAGGGAATGCTTGCTATAGACACAGAGCCACAACCAGAAAGACTCATTAATCACATTGATTTGGTCATGGCAAAACTACTGCCGCAACACTCAATATATGACAATCAGTTCTATCACGATGTGTGGCACCAGGCCAGCAATACCATTCAATAGATGTGCACATTTTTTTGGTGACTGCTTGGAGCAGTTTCCTCTTGTGTAAATGAATTAGTCTGATCGTGAGCTGTAAGTAGATTTGGTTTGATGTGATTTTATGTGGCCGCAGTCCAAAAATTAATGGTAAAAAAAAATGTGGCAGTTACAAATTGAATATGCTAATAGTTACCAAAAAGCCTCAGATAAGTGATTTATTACTGTACATTATACACTGCATGACCAAAAAACAAACAAAAAAACAAATCACTGCTTATATTTAAATAGGCAAATACGTAAGAGTTTGTGATTGTATCATTATTGCAGTGAGTATTATGTTTCTAGCATGTTATATGTTTGGCAAAAGTTCTTCTATCCCTAATTGATGAAGTGTTTAGCTTTTCATTTCTTAAACAGCCATGTAGGAAGACACATCGTGGCCAAATTCCAGGATGACAATGTCAAGATTCATCAGGCTCAAATTGTGAAAGAATGGATGGGAGGGAGCATGAAGAATAGTCCAGACCTTAAAGTCATGAAAGTCTTTCGGATGTGCTGGAGGAGACTTTACAGAGTGCTGGACTCTTGCATTGTCAATACAAGATCTTGACCTAAAATTGATGCACCTCTTGATAGAAATAAATGTGTTGAGGTTATTTCCATTAGGGTTAGAAGAACTGTTGCCAAACATATAACATGAAACATAATCACTGCAATAATGATCCAATAATCGACTTTTAAGCATCACTTACTGTCACTTACATGAGATCACAGTAATAGCAAACACAAGCTGTCCCAATCAATTTAATTCAATTGGACGAAATCAAGTCCCAAATCAAGTTTTTTCTTCTAGTTTTAGAAGCCATTTTACTCGGATATAGATCACAACAGAAACAGAAGAAAAGACTATTGCAACTTCCGTTTTCATGTCGACTTTAACAAAGCATCTGGTTTGGATAGTTTTGACTTTGAGTCTTTTTGAATCAACACATCTTGATTTTTCTTTTTTCCCACTCTTCCTTGCAAAACAGCTCCAGATCAATCAAATTATTGGGGGAATTTATTCTAGACAATTCATTATTATTTTGTATTATTTTTGGTTGTTTGTTATAGATTTTATTCAGGTCTGGGCTCTTACTCTGCAATTCCAAAATGATGTTCTTGTTCTTTTTCTTGTTCTTTTAAAAGCAGTTTCTTTATTTACTTGCATGGCTTAAAAAAAGAAAATCCTACTGTCACAAGTGAGAATGTGATGTCAATATGGAACTGATAAAAAGCAATAGAAATCAGACGTTCTGTATTTCAGTTTACTTGCGAGAGCATGTGCTAAAGCTTATGGTGACGATCAGTGGAAACATGAGCGAGCGACAGTCCCTGTACACCCTGACACAGGCACATACTGCTCACAATGAGAGCATGAGTTTTGAGCGTGACTGATCACTCGGTTGGCACACAATCCACTTTTACCCATCTGTGGGACGCACTCCCACACTACTTGCTGCATGTGCTGCCAAATAACTTCCACATGGCAAATCCTGACTTTCTTCAGCTTATCTGAAGCACATCTCACATTGTAATGAACTATAATTATGCTCAGAGCCAAAAAGTATTTAAAAGTATATATACATACACTATCATTTAAAAGTATATCTTATGCTTATTAAAGTTATTTATTATTTGATCAAAAATACAGTAAACATAACAGTATGTGTGAAAGTGTAAGGCCCTGTTTACACCTGGTATTAAGATGTGTTTTGGTCGATTGGATCACAAGTAGACGAGGGAGACACAATACCCATTTACATCTGGTAATTAATTACCAGTCGCTTTTGTCCACTTTCAACCACTTCTTCGAGGTGGGTAAATGAATGGGTTGAAAATAGTAGTGCTGCTTAATATATTTGGTGGAAACAAGATTTTCAGGATTTTTTCTGTGTATAGAAAGTTCTAAAGAACAGCAGTTATTATAAATAGACGATACAGAAATAGACAGACGGTATCTGTCAAGTTGGACGCTCGCTGGAGGATTTTGTGGAGGTGTTTCTCTGATATAGCCATCTTTTTTCTTGGAGGAGGTAACTGTTATAATGGACTGTTTTCGAAGTGAATTGGACTACGACATCAGCTGAATGATGCTCTTTTTGTGCTCCCTGTCACACCATAGAGGCCGTCTCTGGACTCTTTGTGCTCACTGTTATGGCTATGGAGAACTCTCCGTGGCTCCTAAATGCTCTGTTAAAATCACAGAGGTCAGACCTGAACTCTCTAGGCTATGTGACTCGGCCCCGCCATGGTCTACAGCTCCGCCGACCCTGCCTTGGTGGTCTTCTGCTCTGCCTTTGTGGTCCCCTGCTCCGTCGGCTCCACCTTGATGGTCCCCTGCTCTGTCGGCTCCACCTTGGTGGTCCCCTGCTCTGTCGACTCCGCCTTGGTGGTCCCCTGCTCCATCGGCTCCACCTTGGTGGTCCCCTGCTCTGTCAGCTCCGCCTTAGTGGTCCCTTGCTCTGTCAGCTCCGCCTTAGTGGTCCCTTGCTCTGTCGGCTCCGCCTTGATTGTCCCCTCTCTCTCGTGCTCTGCTTTACTGGTCCCCTGCTCCATCGACTCCGCCTTAGTGGTCCCCTGCTCTGCCGGCTCCATAACCGTAACCTCACGGCTTGTCAGCGTGCTGTGATGTTCCCGTCCCATCCTCAGATCTGATAGTGACTCTGATGTAATGAGCCGCTAGAAAATGGCTAAGGATAAACATGTTTGTTTGCTCAGGGCTTCAGTCTGTTTGACTGAGCCCCACTTAGCGAGCTTCATTTCCCCCCTCTCTTCCTCATTTCACTGGCTGCGCGGCTGACTGGCTGTAATGGTGAACGACAGTGTCCTCGGCGAGTGCTCAGGCCATTCATCTTCATAGAGGAGAGAGAGACTTCATCTGCTCGACAGCACCGGCAGCAGCTGCCCCGGCCGCATTAAAATAGGTGTCAACAGAACAGCTTGTAATTGACTAATGCTGTTTCAATCTGATCCCTGCTATCTGCCTGACCACCCGCACGAAAACACTGTTTTCCTGCCCTCAAAGGGTGGGAAGTGGGATACACATCATTCCTATGATCAATAAATAGATCGTGATTTATTACGTTGTGTTACTGCCATGTGTGCAAATAAACCTACCTGTTTGAGTTTTACCTCAGATCTGGTCATTGCCCCCAAGCCCGAGTGTGACAGAAGGTCAGACCAAACAAGATGAGCATAGCAGGGTTTTACAATCACTCCCCCGAAGATTGTCTCCTCTACCTTCAACAAGATGGCAGTCACCTTGAAGACTATGGCTGTGTTTAAATAATGCATAAATATTGAGATCAAAAGTCAAATATTTATATCATCCTACAACCGAAGTAACAAGTGTGAAGTGAAGAATCAGGTATTGACATATTGGCTTTCATGTGAAATGTGTACTGTATGTGATGTGAGATCTGCCGTTAGCGTGAGTGTCAGCTGCAGGTCTGATTGTAAAAATAGCCTGATCTCCTCCATCCCCACGGGAGGCTTCCAGCACTGCAAACATCACGCCATAATCCATCCGGGGGCTCCCATGTGGCCCAGTGTAATCATGAGACACATCAAGTGAACCCTAGACTAGGTACCTGGATATTTTGAACACACTCAAGACCATGACATGATGGGGTTTTGTTATATTTCTAACATATCCTATCCTGATAAATTATGCTGAAGTATGGGAACACTTTAGTAAAGTAACACTTTACAACAAGGTTCCATTTGTTAACATTAATTAATTGCATTAGTTAACATGAACGAACAATACTTCTAAAGAATTTATTATCTTTGTTCATGTTAATTTCATTTGGGAGGCACTTTATTTTAAGGGTCCATAATTATGCTGTAGTTAAGTATTAACATTGACCTGAACTAACATGACAAGCCTGCAGTCTTACATCATATGATATATTTCTCTGGACAGTTGGGGACAAACCAACATTTTTATAATAGATATTCCTTTATTTTGCATAAATAAAATGATTAATTTTATTAGTAAAAATGTCCCCTAAAATATGTACTTTATTGGTTGTTACTCTACATTCTGGACAATTTCTGGGCTACATACTCAGTATATTAGGCCTCATTTCGGTATTGATGAAATGAAATCTCTGTGACATATATGCTCTGACCTGATAATTATCCCGAACAATTAATTGCGTTTGTCAGTGAAATACTCACCCCCTCAAAACCCAAATACAGGGTCATCAGCTGCGGCCTGATGCTGCAATTAAAGAAGACGGGCTATTTCTGCCTAATGATGTTTGTCAGATGGGCAGAGGATGTGTCTTTGTTAAAGTGTAGCCTCCAGTCGTGTCTGTGTAGCAGTGCTTACTTTAATTGGGTGTATAGAGAATGAATCTGACTATGATTTAACTGGGAGATGATTTGAAGATTAAATACATGTGGCTGGAAATTCACTTTCTTTTTTAAGCTCATGTCATCAGGTGACATTGAGGCAGAATTTTAATTAAGCCAGAACTCAAAAGTTGGTCTTTAAGGAATATTCTTGGTTATCGCATGCAGTCGATTATCACAGACAATTATTTTGACTCTTCACTTTTTCTTAAAGAGGTCTTGACATTAATCAAATTTTCTTAGATCTTTTGACATATAAGAAGTCATTGTACTACAAATATAAAAAGAGCATTTGTTGAAACTAAGCTGCTGAAACGACTCATTTTCCACTTCCTCCATATTGTGGAGACATTCATAACACAGGGCATTTGCTGAAAATTACTTGACTTGACTTGACTTGGTAGATATACAACGACAATCTGGCACAGGACTGCAAACACAAGGAGAATAAATAGGGAGCCAACAAGGCAGGTAACGAGGGAATACAAGGTGGAGCAAGTGAACCAATAATCAGGTAACAAGATGGCGGGGCTAGACAATCGACAGGAGAGCACATGGCACAAGGAAACACAGATGACAAGCCGTGTGCTCAAACAAACCGAGACATGAACACCCAGCTAATGAGTACATTCATAAGCCGCGTGTTCACACAAAACATGACAACATGAAAGCACACAGCCAGTGACACAAGCTGCATGCTACACAGCACAAGACAAAACATAACATGAAAGCATGTGGCCGATGTAAACACGGCCAGAGCATACTCAAAACCGCACGCTCACACAACAAGAAATAGCGGGCACGAGAACAAACGAATGCACATTCCATACACTCGCGACATAATACAAACACTCAGAGGGGCCCTATTTTAACGATCTGAAACGCAAGTATCAAACGCAAAACGCAAGTAACTTTGTGGGCGGATCTCGGCAAATCTAAAATGGGTTGGTCTGAAGTAGCTACATTACTCATAGGTGTGGTTTGGGCATAATGTGAAATAAATCAATCAGAGCGTCATCTCACATTCCCTTTAAGAGCAGGCGTGCTTGTTCCATGGCGGTTTGCTATTATAACGGCAGATTTGCCAGGCGCACGCCAGGAGCGGTTCACAGCGAGGAGACCGACGTTCTCGTCAGGGCCGTAAGAGACAGAGAAGTGACATTGTATGGGAATGGGAGAAACCCACCCAAATTAGCTTCGGTTAAACAGGCGTATAATAATTTGGGTAAATGTGTAAGCTAGATTTATGCCTATTTTTTACATCTTCATGGACACCACAATGATTTCCCTCGTGTGGAATATTTTTCCTTGTGATTATGTATGGTTTGCAAAAATGGCAACTGCTGCATCTGTGTGAGATGAGAGAAGCAAAGTGTATGCGCGTTGTGCACACGCTACATTATGGCCAAGCATGCGCCCTTAAAATAGCATCTGAATGACGCGCCACTGACTTTAGACTAGGTTTTTCCTGGTCTGTGGCGGAATTGTTTTCTGAAACTGCAAAATAGCACCAGGGAACGTTTGCGCCGGAACACGCCTCCTCTTTTCGCTGAACCGCCCCCGGGGAGCGCAAGTTCATTCCCTAATTTACCGACGTGCGTCTGTCGAGGGAAAAGTCCGCTGTGCGTCGGGTGCAAAATAGGAATGATACATGCGTCGGTGTACAAAGTCAATTGTGCTGGGTGCAGAATAGGGCCCAGAGCATGAATGTTCGAATCCCGACACAGAACCAAAACAAAGCTAGACGTGAGTGCCAAACGTGAAACAAGGAACGCCAACAAGAGAGCGCACGGCTTGAGCACGCTCAAAAACGCACACTCACACAAAAACAAGACAATGCAGAAGCGTCAGGGCTCTGTCACAAAACCAAGAAATAAACTAGACTGAAGTGACAGAACCCTGACACTGTCGGCCCACTATTATATATATATATATATATATATTATACTATTCTTTGAGAAATTATAAAGGTGCACTTTATTCCCAAATGTGCACTTCAATCAATTAGAAATTTAGTTGCACATCGGTTTGTTGGTTGACATACACTTGTTAATGCTAATGTAGAGGAATTTTGAGAGCTAATGTAGAGAACTTTAGCTTCCTACCTCCAGAGTTTCCAACACACTCTGTAAGCAGTAGACCAATTACATCAGACTGGGCCATTTGACAAATCAGAGCAGAACAGGCTCGCAGAAAGGAGGGATTTAGAGAGGCTGAATCTTTGGATTTAATCGGTTTAGTATTGTTTTAGAGTCTTTGAGAAATTAGGTGATGTACAATGTATATTATGAGAACATTAAAGTGTTTTTTTTTACCTTTGATGCATGTAAACCTGTTGTAGGAGACCTCCAAAACAAAATTAGGAACCTTTAAAATGGCGTAATAGGGGCACTTTCGTAATGGGCTGATCAAGATGTTTTGAAAGCACCACAAGGATAAAGTGTTTACATTTTTCATTGGAATCAACCAACAAATGGCTTACATAGAGTTGTCTCTGCAGATTAAGCTATAGTAGAAAATATTGAAAATAATACACACTTCTACACCACAGAGACTTGATGAGCACATACTGCGCTGACTGGGGAAGCTGTAGAAAGACACCCGGAGGTCTATTTCCTGCAGTGATGCACCTTTTGTTTATAATATCAACCTGGAAACTGCTAGACATCAGCATATGGAGCAGATGGATGTTTTGTTTTTTTAATTCTCACCCTCAGCTGGTGTAAAACCCACCTGAGGACTCACATTAGCTCCAGCACAGCTTAATAGCTGGTCTGAGGCCAGATCTCAGGGCACATCGTCTCTCAGTACGGTCAGCGTTTGACCCCACAGGCTGGCCAACCGCTCTCCGTCCCAGTGCACGTGTCTGCTTTACTCTGTTCCTGGATCTGTCGGCCCGCAGACGCAGGAGTGATGGGCTGCGTGCTGTGTGCTGCTGTTCTATGTTTAGCAGCACTTTCAAAGGCCCTCCTGCTGTTTTAGACCGTCACAAAAATAGATCTACACCACAGCGTTATTGTTTCTCTACTCCCAGGCCAATTTTAGGTAGAGCTGTTTGCTTATGCTGGCATGTTCTCCAAATTATGCCTGTGAGAGAGCATAATAATGCTCAAACAAACAATGTAAAGCTAATTAAAGTACGGTGACTGTGAGGGGGACATGTTCGGTTCACTTAGTTTTGTCGTGGCCACAACATATTAAGTCGTGGGAACGTGATAATACTTTGTATAGTATAAAATCGTATAATAAAGCGATGTAAAGTCGTGGTAAAGATCATATGTTGAGGGAACGATATATTTTTCTCGTGGCCACGACTTCATATTTTGAGAGAACGACATCTATTTCTCGTGTCCACGAGTTATGCTGAGGGTGCCACACCGGTCAATACTGTACCCATATACGGCAGTCGGAGATGGAGATGACTGATGAAATAACATTTTACTTTGAATTAGGAATGTCATATAAAGATACAGTGCGGTCTCTGTCATTAAGACATGGGTAGGTAAGTGAAAGACACTTGAAGTGCATTCTTAAAGGCCTCATTATGCTTCTGCGTCAACTCCACGGCGTAGCTACGTCGTCACTCCTACGGCGTCGTGGCTGTTTTATGGTTCTGCGTCGGGTTGCATTGCATCGCGGTGCATTTCACCGCCAGAACGCTAGGTGGGGTGTGGTTCGCGAATCTCTTTGCTAGTTTGTTTTGGTTCCGTGCGCTGGTTCCGCGCGAGCGAAAGAGAGAGAGTGTTGTTGCCCGTCTATGGTTGTTGCAGCTGGAGCTAATCGACGTTGAACAACAAATGTAAATAAACTTTTTTTCAAAACAACCATTGATCTATTAATGTGCAATGAGTAAAAAAGCACGCCAAGAACAAAGGGCAAAGGTTTAAGTATACAATAAAAAAAAAAAAATAAGAGTAATAGGTACAAGAAACACACAATATAAAACTGAAACACAATATAAGTTAACCGTAATATAAAACATTATCTAAGAAAATGAACTATTTACAAAAGTGCACTGAATCACGAGGATGCAAATGTTCAGTCTTGCTCTCTGCTCTCATACACCAATCGAAGCCCTTGCGGTCTGCGTCGCCTCGACGCGTAGTTACAATTTTTTGGAGGTGCACGTCGAGCTACGGCGGAGGGGTTGGAGAGGGGTTCGCGGCGACGCAGAGGGGTCTGCGGGGGTACGCCGTCGATTCGACGCAGAAGCATAAAACAGGCTTAAGTTGAATGGGCTTTTTCGTCTGAAATTTGCTGGCTTGGATGAAATTCTTGGGTCACGAATAAAATCCCGTTTAAAGCAATAAACAAAAACAAATTTTGAGAAACATATAACAAAGTAAATTATGACCGGGGTAAAAGGAGGAACCCGTATCGTGTGTGAAGATTCGGTTACCACATATTCTAAAACTGGTAGCCACAAGAAACGGATGTCGTTCCCTCAACATACGATCTCGTGCCCACGACTTAAGATCACGTTCCCACAAGTTTATATGCACGACAAAACTAAGTGAACCGAACATGTCCCCTCCCGGTCACCGTATTAAAGCATTCTGCAATGGGGGTAATAAATGGAGGCATAGATAATGAAACTTAGTCCATTTTCACTCTAGACGTCAGAGTTCGGGTTCAGTTCAGGAACAATAGTTTTTTCAGTTCCTTTCAGAACACAGGACACAAATACAGTTTATACTCAGAACATACCAAAAATGAATAAAAATTACAACATTTTCAAAATGGTAATTATTGCATTAATATAGACTTTAACTGAAGTGCAGTCACACTATGGGCCCTATTTTAACGATCTGAAACGCAAGTGTCAAAGCGCAAAGCGCAAGTAACTTTGTGGGCGGGTCTTGGGCGCTGTTGCTATTTTCCCAGCGGGATAAATGACTCTTGCGCCTGGCGCAAATCTAAAAGGGGTTGGTCTGAAGTAGCTTCATTATTCATAGGTGTGGTTTGGGCGTAACGTGAAATAAACCAATCAGAGCGACATCTCACATTCCCTTTAAGAGCAGGCGCGCTTGTTCTATAGCGGATTCCTATTATAACGGCGGATTTGCCAGGCGCACGCCAGGAGCGGTTCACAGCCGAGGAGACCGACGCTCTCGTCAGGGACGTTGGGGATGGAGAAACACACCCATATTAACTTCGGTTAAACAGGCGTATGATAATTTGGGTAAATGTGTAAGCTAGATGTATGCTTTTATAATAAAATGTCTATCTATCTATCTATCTATCTGACTTTAAACTGTTTTTTTTTCGGTCAGTGGCGCAATTGTTTTCTAAACCTGCAAAATAGCATGAGGGAACGTTTGCGCCGGAACACGCCTCCTCTTTGCGCTGAACCGCCCCGGGGAGCGCAAGTGTATTTCTTAGTTAACCGACGTGCTTCTGTGGAGGGAAAAGTCCGCTTTGCGCGGGTGCAAAATAGGAATGATACATGCGTCGGTGTACAAAGTCAATTGCGCTGGGTGCAAGATAGGGCCCTATAACTCTATTATACAGCTTCAAATGTGGCTCCTCGTGTCAGACAGCAACTATCCATTTTAATAATATTAGTTTTACTGTTATTAGTCTTTTTGTGCTATATAATGTCAGATTTATTCATTTATTTTGATTGTTCTTTTCACTTTCATCATTGAAGTTCCAAATAAAAGGAAAAAATAATCAAATGAATTTAAATACCTTATATTTATAAAATGTTCAATTAACTGGACCATCAGATTCTCAACACTTTGGTCACGTATACCTTGTCAGTTCACCTTTTAGTGTTTAATCCCGTTCTGTACACACACAGTTCAGTAATTTACGGGAGTGACAACCGCATTCGGTAACACTTTAGAAAATTGTTCCATCATTAATAATTAACTGCACAGGAACAAATGAGTAAAGCACTACTATTAACTAATAAGATACTCTGATTAAATAATTAGTATGTAATAGCGCTCAGTTGAATGTGGTAGTCCAGTAACTCAATTTTTTATATATCTCTTGGAGGAATAATAAGAACTATTATTCATATTCATATTCATATTATTCATGTTCATAATTAATGTGAGTAATGCATAATGTGTAATTAATTCTAGAGTGAAGATCATGGTAGCCCACTAGTATTGACTCAATTATTACCAAATCGGAATGACTAATTATTTGGAACAGTATTCTAAAGTGAACAGCATGATAACTCCCTAATATTGACTGAAGTCATTGTAAGCTTTTGAGGTTTTTGTAAGGGTTTGGTAATGACTCAAGCGTTACTGCATAAAATAATTCTAAATGATAATCCGTGGCATCCCTAGCTGGTCACAAAGGTAACTTTAGAACCCACTGACTACAAACCGTACCAAAGATGATTGTTGATTGTTGTTTCATTTGCGACAGTTTGCACATCTGCTTGCTGAAGAGATACTCAGCACATTTGTGGCAATGCGTGTTGCAGTGCTGTCATATCTGGCTATAACTTGTCACATTGCCTAAAACATGCTATGACATGTTTTTTTATTTTCTTTAAGTGGTTTGAGTGATCGGATTTAAATCCATCTTTAAAGCGTTTCGGAAAGCATTTAACACTTGGTCTTTGCACAAACTAATAGCTAACCGAGAATACGCATGAAGTGACCAGGTGTAAACAGGCCCTAAGTGTCTAAAAACATGTAATTCAGTCAGCACTTAAGTATGCTACAGTGTACTTCTTTTATCTTTGGGATTTGTTCTGATTTTTAAATACATTTTTCATATCAACTGATATAATTTAATTCATCTCACAGCGGGTTAGTTTGGCTCAGGCTTAGAACTCATTACTGAATAATGTGCCTTTCATGAATGGGAAATATACTTCCAGAACGCAGGCTGCTTTTGTGTCATCTGAAAGGCAAAAACAAAATGTTTGCTATGACATCGACAGTGCCACAGCCAACAGATTAACAAAGTATCTCTACAACAGTGACCCACAGCTTGTAGTGGTGGAATTGATCTAATTTGTCAAGCCATAAATCTCAGTGACCCCAGACGTCCACCTGTTTCTCTCATGCTCACCCTGTCTCTCTCATTGTCTCTCAGTCTTTTTGTGAATGTCAAAGGCACAGTTGTGGCAGCTGTCAGTCAGTGAGTGTGTGTCTGTGTGACAGGATAATTGGCCCATGACACTGCTCACACTCAGAGCTAGAGGTTTTTAATAGCGGGCATCGCACTGTCGTGCCAGGAGGTCAATTTGCATACAGCATGTCCCAGCAAACACCTCAACCAAGACACCACCTCCACTGATGTTCATCCTCTTTTATCTGTCCTATGATCCCGCAGCATTATAAACAAATTCAGACGCATATCAGCTTGTCTTTTTACACAGCAGAGGCTATTTACATTAACTCCACCCACCATTGTCTGAGTGAGCCAGAAAAAAAATATGAAAGAATTCTTGCTGATAACAAGAGCAGTGGTATGGAGAGTAAGGCAGGTGGCGTTAGATTTTGAAGCGACTGATCCAAGTTTGAATCCGCCTTTTTCCGAACTCATTCTTTTGTCTTTTCCCATCACATATCAGCTCGGACAGTGGAAATGAATTGCTTAATGGGCATTTAATAATGGGAATTAAGTGTTTAACTGGTTGGGTTAGAGGTGGAACAAGTAATTACCCAATAAGGCACCATCCATTTATGAAATGAATAGATATAATCATAAATACTGAATATGTTGTCATTATTGCAGACTGTTTTATAATATTCTACAATACACTAAGGTGCAAATAGTATTTGCCCCTATATTTCAATGGTCTACTTTAGACAATCTACTAACTATAAGTAACTTTGCAACTACATGTCAACTAACTCTCATTAGAGTAGTAGTAGACTGTTAGGTTAGGGTTTGGGTTAGTAAAATAAGTTGACATAGTTGCA
Source organism: Rutilus rutilus (assembly GCF_951802725.1). NCBI lineage: Eukaryota > Metazoa > Chordata > Actinopteri > Cypriniformes > Leuciscidae > Rutilus > Rutilus rutilus. The sequence continues at coordinate 23,763,158 of NC_140228.1, forward strand.
AAGTTACTTATAGTCAGTTGAATGTCTGTTGTGGAGCATCACAAGCAGATATTAAGCAGACAGTCTACTAATACTCTAATGAGAGTTAGTTGAAATGTAGATACGTCTAATTAGTAGAATGTCTAAAACGGACCGTCAAAATAAAGTGTTGCCAAATACACTTGTAAGATTTGAAGTGCAGCACATTCAATTCAATTAAGCACACAGGTTCCAAACCTGTCTTTTGTGGAACATAATAGGTGAATTTTGAGTTGACTTATGCAATATTTAGACTAGCTTCTAGTCTGGTGCGTCTAGGGGTGTGCACGAATATTCGATCTGTAATTATTATTCGAAAAATAAAATACTATTCGAACTTACTACGTTGCTTTGCTGGCCGTAAATGTAGTGAATCCATGATAAATCCCAAGCGCTAACTTATAATGAAATGCACTGGGTGGTGCTGTGGAGCGTGTTAACAAGTTGTTTGTATTTGATTAGATAATGTTGTCATCTGCCTCGCAAAGTTTAAAATTAATTGAAAATTATCTTACAAAATGGAATTACTTTTGATCAAATGAATGAATGAGTTATAATATCATCACCAATTCGAATGCGGTATTTTTGAAAAATGCCCATCCCTAGGTGCGTCATCATGGAAGCATCCATTGGTTGTTCAGGAAAAAGATGGATACTTTCTTCAGTTGTGTGCATACGGACATCAGTGGAGACAGAGTTCCTTTATCTAAACCAATCCCTGCATCCCTAGTCTTAGTCAATCAAACGTTCTTTCTAACTTTCTCTCTCTGATTAAAAGTGAACAGCGTGAAGGTGTGTAGAGCCACTGGAATCATCCTGTGTACTCCCAGCGGCTCAGATCTGCCAGTGTCTGTGTCGGCGATGTGTCTGTCTGGCTTTAATTAGGATAGAGTGTTCCCAGCTGAAGCTCTCACCTGCTCAATACCCGCCGTCAGCTTGTGCTCTATCAGAAGACCCTGTCCCTTCCTCTCAGCATGGGCCAGAGTCTGTTTCTCTCATTTCAGGCAGAAGCTGTTATCAGTTGTGTGATTCCTGAAGCTTTTATTGCAGGAATTGACTGAAAGCTCAAGGGGTCAGTGCCCGGAGTACACAATGAATAATATTGGGAGTGTTGCTATCTCTTTACTGCAAGTCAATATACGCTTGATCTCGGCTTGGCTAAGGATGAAAGTGGCAGTTCACAATGTTATGGCTAAATGGAGAATGAATGTAAACTAAAATAAAAATATATAGAGTCATAAAAAACATATTCAGATTAGTGGTTAATAATTGTGTGTTATTTTGAGTCGCCCAATATGTAATATTTGGTTTGAGTTGATTGAAACTTGTATATTTAATGTATCATGAAGGAATTTATGCAAAATGCCTCATAAAACACCTTATAATTAGTATTGTGTCCTCATACATATTTGCAACTGCATTTATATTGGATTGTGATACTTACCACTTCAGGTTATTATGTAATATAGCCTACTTTAGTGCAAGACCTGTAACCATGAATATGTTCATGCATTAATGTGTATTAAAATCACATTAATCTCTGTTACTTTAAACGATCCTTGTATCTTTGTAAAGCCGCTTTGGAACAATCTACATTGTTAAAAGCGCTATATAAATGAAGATGACTTGACTTGATTTGAGTCAAGTCAAGGCATTATGGATACCTTTAAAATGCATTGTATTTGCTTTATACAAAATATGTTTATATTAAAAATAAGCAAAATACAGTTTTGTTTTGTTTGTTTTTTTAAGAAAAAAACTTCTTAAACTTACCTTGCTTTATGCCCAGTATACATTGTATGATTTTGGGCTTCCCCATTCCCAAGATGACCAATCATGGCGATTTCTGTGTTTGTAGCTCCTAAACGGTGATCCAACGTCTTTCAGAGGTTCAAAGACAGCCGTTTTCATGGTCTTTTGACCAAAGATAGCCTGTGATAATTTTCTGACAGTGTCAAACATTTAGCATTATCATCTCACAGTGTGTTTGCTGCTACGACCTACATCTACTGACTAGCAAATAAAAATGCGACATGAAATAGCAAATCGCGATATGGCGCTTAAACTTAAAACAACTTACCTCAAGCTCCATTTGCAAAATTGGCATGCCAAGTTGGCCTCTTTTCCCTATCCATGACCGCATCCATATTCTCCTCTTTCGCTTCCTCCTTTTTTTTTCAGCGCACATAAAAACCACAATTGCCAAGGTGCAATTCATCTTGCTCTATTTGTTTACCACTAGTGCATGCTGATGATTTTTTATTCTTCTAAACTAACTTGCGTTGTAGCCTACGATTCAGTAGGTATCATCATCATACAGTCTACATAAATGTCGTACCCAAGTTTATTAGATACATGTCATACAGTGTGATTTGTAAGGATCTTATAGAATTGCCGAAATCGTACAGTATGTAGCAGGCATTAGAAGGAAATACTGATTAGTAAACTTTTCGTCATAATGGTATTGACTTGTATAGTCCCTGCATTCAAAGAGTAAACGTAGCGTGAGTGAGTTATTTTCGGTTTCCAGTGAAGGACCCAGCACGTTATAGGCAGTGGCTGAAGGCTGAATATGGAGAGAACGCCCGCAATTGAAAATTTAAAAAAACCTCAGTGTTTGTAGTCAACATTTTAAACAGTGTTGCATTGTGGTCTATCCAGTGGAGTTTTGCTGACAAATAAACGGAAATCTTTCTGTCATGGTAACACAGAGAAAGTCAATTTCAGTTCTGACATTAACAATGCAAAGTGGGTTAAAAATCTATGAAGTTACACTTTTAATTGATCAAAAGTGACAGTAAAGACATTTATAATGTTAAAAAAGATTTTGGTAACACTTTATAGGGTCAATTCTCACAATCAACTAGTTGTTTATTAGCATGCATATTACTAGGATATTGGCTGTTTATTAATACTTAAAAAGCACATATTAGTGCAGTGCCTTATTCTGCATTACCATATTCTACGTCCCTACATCCCCAATACCTATACTTAACAACTAACTTACTAACTATTAATTAGGAGTTTATTGATGCAAATGTTTTAGTTAATAGTGAGAATTGGACCATAATCTAAAGTGTGACCAAGATTTCTATTTCAAATAAGGGCTGTTCTTTTTGATAATAATATTAATAATAAGAAGAAATGTTTCTTTATCACCAAATCAGGGTATTATAATTGTTTCTGAAGAATCATGTGACATTGAAGACTGGATTAATGATGCTGAAAATATAAAAAAAAATGTATCACAGGAATAAATTAATTCATGTAGAGTAAGTATACCTTTATAGTTTTTTTCTATGATCAAGCGTTGATAAGAGATTGCAGGTTCACAGAAAGCCAAAAATAGAATATGAGATCGTGGGCCAAATAACTCTCACTGTGCATCCACATACTGTAAACAGATAACCTCTTTCTGTTTACTGTGTACTCAGTGTACTCAGGGTCAAACACTCTTTTATGCTAGAGTGTGCCAACCAACACAAATTTAAGTGTTACTGCCAATGCAGCCGCTTTAAAACATGCTGCTGAAAATGACTTAAAATTTATATATTTATAGTTAGACTGTGAGCCCTTAATGCACTCTGACCTTTCTCCAGTGGCTATCTGTCTTCAAACCCTGATCATATAGAAGCATGAAAGACAGAAATGGAGCCCTCTTCTCTCTAAAGATGGATTTGTGTAAGTGTTCTACCGTTCTGTGCTTCATTAAGGCTGATGTCGCTGCTGTTCTACTCCAATATGAAGGCTTTGGTCCTTCATAGCTTGTCAAGTGTGTGCTGGAGTGGATCGGTATTGAGCAGGGGTCAACATGTCTGCTTTGGGCCCTGTACTGCAGTCATGAAACACTCATGGCTGCTACAGACTGTGCAATTTCGGCAATCCTATAAGATCATTACAAATCACACTGTACGACATGCATGTAGACTGTACGATGATGACACCTATTAAATCGTAGGCTACAACGCAAGTTAGTATAGAAGAATAAAACATCATCAGCATGCACTAGTGGTAAACAAATAGAGCAAGATAAATCGCACTTTGGCACTTTATGTGCACTGGAAAAAGAGGAGTAAGCGAAAGAGAAGAAAATGAACGCAGTCATGGCTAGGGAAAAGAGGCCAACTTGACATGCCAGTTGTGCAGATGGAATTTGAGGTAAGTAGTTTTAGGTTTTAGGGTCATGTCGCGTTGATCAATACACCAATTCATGCTGCTTTTTGATTGGCTAGTCAGTAGACGTAGGTCGTAGCAGCAAACACACTGTGAGATGATCATGTTAAATTTCGGACACTTATTTTTGCAGCCTATCTTTGGTCACAAGACTGTAACAGACTGCCGTCTTTGAACCTCTCTCACTGAACGACGTAGAACCACCGTTTAGAAGCCACGACCGCAGAAATCGCCACAATTGGTCTTCTTTCATCTGGAACAAACTCAAAATCGTACAATGTGTACGAAATTGTGAGGGCATCAGCCTGAAATACTGAGGAGATACTAAATTCATTTTCTTTTTGAATTCAGCAAATGAGCTTTTCTTTAATTCAGATACTATGTCTTGACACATGCAAGGAGATCTGTGCCAAAACTGTCCCCGTTTGAATATTATATATCAGAGGACGCAGGATATTATATATCAAACTTGCATTGCTCACATATTGAACCTGCTGAAAGCAGAAACAAAGCTTGCAGCTCTAGAGTCGGCAGCCCAGCCTCCCTTGTGGCTCTTTGCTATTAGTAGAAAGTTAGTCTTTTGTCTTTATTGACAAAGAAGAAACTGTGAAGATCCTATTATTAAGCAATAAAGTACAAGCTACATAGGCTCTTTTTTTGTTCTCATTTCAAAATCCAATCTGCTTTGCTGTGTACTGCCTTCAGAAGTAGCTACAATACACCATCTGAAAAAAAAAACTTTTCCAATTTAGAATGCTCTACTTACAGTAGGAAGCAACTCTGTGCAGCACACAAGCTGAACAAGAGACAATTGATTCCAATAGTATTGTGACAAGGACTCAGGCTGAGTGGGATACATATGCGGTTTATTGATAAACAGCAAGTTCACAATACAGGCAGGTGTGGGTCTTATCACCAGTGTAAACAACAGTGTCAGAGGCAGCACGATAATCGAGGTCATAACCGGGCAAAGGATCAGGGCAGGCAGCAAACAAACCAAGTAACAGTCCAGGCAACCGATAGGGTCACAGGCAGGCAACAAGAAATCTTCACTGGCGTTTGTAACAAGTATTCGATGTTAGCATGATGCTAAGCTAATGCCGCAACATACAATAGTACATTATTGTGTATTATTGCTACTTGTCTGTATTGAATGAAATTGATTTTTATTTATTTTTTGGACTGGAGAGCACATGTGCTTTAAAATGCTGCCCATCTAGACAGATAATTAGGTTTTGAAACAGCCATATTCAAAGCCCAGTAACACTTTATTTGTCCACTTTAGACATTCTACTAACTATAAGTAACTTTGCAACTACTGTACATGCCAACTACCAATCATTAGAGTATTAGTAGAATGTCTGTTTAAAATCTGGAAACACTTTATATTGATGGTCTCCGAACATCTGACATTTTACTGACTATAAAGTAACTTTGCAAGTACAACTTATTCTACTAATCCTAACCCTATCCTAACGGTCAACTGAGAGTTAGTTTAAAATCATGCCACCTTTTATACATTTCTTCGAAAATATCTTTTTATTCCCCAGTATTTTTTTTATTATACTTGTCCTTTGAAAAACCACCAAACAAAAGACTTATAATGCAAAGCTTTTTTTCATCCCCAAAGAACCATTTAGACAACTCAAGAAATCTATTCAGAGATGGTTCTTTATTAAAAAAAAAAAATCTAATATATATTCTTGCACAAACATCCATGCATAAGTATATGGAATTTTACAATGCTCTTTTTTCCAGTTATATTACCTTGTGTACAGTACAGTTTTGATATTTCCATCTTCTCTCTGTTTTCCACAGTGTTTGCCCATCCCAGGTCATGGATTTGTGCTGGACAAGTATAAATGTCACTGCAAAAACGGCTTTTATCATCCAAGCAGAGTTGCAGTCAATGGCTTTAAAAGTAAGTACTATGATAAAATGTTATGGGTCAATAAATGGGTTGAATAAAAACATGCGCTTTCAGAAAATCTTCATTACATTTCATGTAGTAGATGTGTGTTTTTTTTTTGTTTTTTTTTATAATATAATATATGCTCATGGACAGAATACTAAATGTGTTATTGTTCATATGCTTAGTCTACACATAGGCCTATTTGTCAAATATACAGTGGGATGTAGAATTCTGCTTATAAAAAATGCTTCTATTTTGCATTTTTGTAATTGAATTCATGTTTATATATTAGCACTTATATTAGCACTTTGTTTTAAAAAGTATGACTATCAGAGTGTTTAGTATTTCATGTTTAATGACTTCTTTATTCAATGCCATATCTTTCCTTCATTTAAAATGATTCAAAACGTTCCGTTTTCTTTCAGGTTTAAATTAGATTTCAAATCCCACTTTTTCAGTGGGGACCCACTGTGCAGTTAGATGCAATGTCTTACATAAATATTGTATTCACCCTCTCAGACATGCACACAAAGGATTTTTTGAGCACTTAGCATACCTGACTTCCCTCTCATCTTATTGGAGCACTATGACCACACCCCTTATGTTTAATTAATTAGCTCTCTGAACAAAAACCTCTGTCACTCTAAAGTTCTCCCACAATGAGCACTCCAAAAATTGGCATACACAAACTCACAAACACACTCATGTGTAAAAGAGACTGGCAGAAAGAGAAACATCTGATCAGCACTATGCTGGCAATAGCAGGCCCTCAGCAGGGGCCCCAGCACATGGCACTCTTTTACACCTCACTGAACACAACAATGTATAATGCTTCAAAATGTGCTTTAATTTTTAATGTTTCATTCTCCCATGTAGTTTATATAGTTTCTGTCTATGTGAGACCACTCAAATTGGCCTAAAACACTGAATAGTTGTGCCATGAATTTGAGGTTTTGGTAAAAGTCATAAAGTTTCATCTGCTTTAAGAACAGATTGTAAAGCTATATTCCTTCCAAACTGTGCAGAGAGAGGTAGAGAGGCAGACAGACATCAGGTCCTCCATCTGTGATGGCTACTCTCTGGCTCTCCTTCAATGATCTCCGATAAGTGTGTTCCTGGGAGAAGTCGGCTGTGTTCTGTGTATTTCTCTTTTATCTGCTCTACTGAGGAGTTTTCTGATTAAGTAATGGTAATGTCTCATGTCTGGCCGTCATAATCCTGGTTTATGTTAAGAATACGGTGGTGCGTGCATACAGTCTCATGTCATCCGTTAGATTTTTATTCTATATATTATAGTACGGTTACCCTAAAGCAATGGTTCTCAAAATTAAAGTTAAAGGTTCAATTAAAAGGTTAAATAAACAGGTAAAAGGTTTAAAGGGTCCATGACCAAAAAAGTTTGAGAACCACTGCCCTAAAGAAATAGCAAATACCGAATGAAATGTCAATCCAGGAAGAGCTGTGAAGCTTTTGGGTTGTTGATGCACTCGATCTACTCCATCTCCAGCTGAATCTGATCTGGATGTAGTCTTTAGCAAAAACGTTTTTTTTTATAAAACCTACCCACATTTAGGTGTTGATAAAAAAGAAATGCAAGAAGCTTGAATAAAAGTTGTATACATTTTTTTTCAATGCAGAGGGTCTGTTCTTTTGATATACTGCATGTTCAGATATTCATACAACAAAATAATTGGGGCCATGAAACTTTAGCGGAAAAATGCTAGCGGTGTCACGTTTTGAGTTTGATTTTTAATCTGTTTCTCTGTTCTGTTCAGGTTTGACTTTCCTTGGTAATCTTCTAGGGGCTGTTTACAGGACAAAAACGGAAGACTTTTTATGCGTTTTGGCCGCTCATTTACACGACAACAGTGTTTTGGGTGCCTGAAAACGCAAACTTTTGAAAACAGGTTTCATAGTGCAAGTTTTGGAAATGGTCTCTGTGCAAACAACAAAAACGCGAACCCGTGAAAACGATGATGTCATGCACATGTGTATAACGTGTTCAATCTATAGTGTTTCAGAATACAGTGTTTTAGTCGTTTTCACGGATCCGTGTGAATGGTGATCTTTTTGACAATGGTGTCGTCTGTACGCGGAAAACTCAAAGGAAAAACGTTTTAAGCATATCGTTGTCATGTAAACATACCCCTAGGGCCCTATTTTAATGATCTGAAACGCAAGTAACTTTGTGGGTGGGTCTTGGGCGCTATTGCTATTATACCGGCAGGATAAATGACTCTTGCGCCCGACGCGAATCTAAAAGGGGTTGGTCTGAAGTAGCTTCATTATTATTTGGTGTGGTTTGGGCGTAACGTGAAATAAACCAATCAGAGCATCATCTCACATTCCCTTTAAGAGCAGGCGCGCTTGTTCTATAGCGGATTCCTATTATAACGGCGGATTTGCCAGGCGCACGCCAGGAGCGTTCACAGCCGAGGAGACCGACGTTCTCGTCAGGGCCGTAAAACACCGAGAAGTGACATTGGGGATGGAGAAACACACCCAAATTAAACTTCGGTTAAACAGGCGTATGATAATTTAAGCTAGATGTATGCTTTTATAATAAACTGTCTATCTATCTATCTATCTATCTATCTATCTATCTATCTATCTATCTATCTATCTATCTATCTATCTATCTATCTATCTATCTATCGTAATAATGTATGATTTGCAAAAATGAAAACTGCTGCTTCTGTGTAGATGAGAGAATCGAAGTATAGGCACGTTGTGCACACGCTACATTGATTATGGCCAAGCATGCGCCCTTAAAATAGCATATAATAACATGCGCAACGCGCCACTGACTTTAAACTAGTTTTTTTCGGTCATTGGCGCAATTGTTTTCTAAACCTGCAAAATAGCATGAGGGAACGTTTGCGCCGGAACACGCCTCCTCTTTGCGCTGGACCGGCCCGGGGAGCGCAAGTGTATTTCTTAGTTAACCGACGTGCGTCTGTCGAGGGAAAAGTCCGCTTTGCGCGGGTGCAAAATAGGAATGATACATGCGTCGGTGTACAAAGTCAATTGCGCTGGGTGCAAGATAGGGCCCCTAGTCTGTTAGTTACTTCAGTTCTCCTCCTTTCTCTCCATGTTTGTTTCTATGGTCACTAATTGATTAGGTTCTTCAGTTCAGGTGTGTTGTGGTAATTATCTAGTTAGTTTCTACCTCTGTTTTGCTGTGTATATAAGCCCTCAGTTTGAGTTTGTCTTTGTTCTGGTATTAGGTGGTGTGTAGTGTTTTTTCCCTACAAATTCCTGTATTTTTGTTGGTGTATTAAAATAAACTTTCTTTGGATTGTAATTCCTGCAAGTGTCTGAACTACACAGTGTGACAGGTGGTGACTGGCAACTTTTTTCAAAAACCCTGGCAGGGAAAGAGTTCATTTCTGCTAACACTTTATTTTGATGGTCCCACAACAGACCTTCTATTGAATATAAGTAACTTTGCAACTGCATGTCAATTTATTCTACTAACCCTTGAGGGTGTGGGTGCAAAATGGTCCTGAATTTTTAGCACAATCTGTTTTTGACCTCTGTTTTAAAATAAACTCAGGGGGAAAAAATAAAGAATGATGTTTGACATCCCATTTAAAGTTGTCTCTCCACATTAAACTAATTGCAGGGGTGTCCAGTCCTGCTCCTGGAGGGCCACTGTCTTGAAGAGTTTAAGTACAACCCTAATTAAGCACTCCAGCTCCCAAGTGTTCAGGATTACTAGAAATTTCCATACTGGTAGGCTGGCGATCAACAGGACCTTGACCTTCCAGGAGCAGGATTTGTAACATATAGAAAATATTTCTCACTTCACCTTTAAAATCTTGCAATATGGGTAATCACAGACAGCCATAAATCAGCAAAAGTGACATTTGTTATTATTTTTATATTTTTTCTTGTGATACCATGGCTTATGGTTAGATTTTAAGAAAAATCCAAGCTATTAAAGAGCATGATGTTGTTATCATGAAAAGATGTGATATGTGTAACTGAGGCAGAAACAACTGGCGCATCAAAGTAAAGGCCCAGATGGTGTGTACACACCCATCCACCCTGGCTAGCGCATGAAACAGTGTGAATTGCCTACTGATGAGACCACCAATGACTGGAGGATAGGGTGGGCTGGATCGCTTTAAATGTCATGTCTGTGCTGCTACTTTTCACAATTGTTCATGCTTTTTTATTGGTATGATCATATGCAAATGCATGCAAGTGGTAAGATCCATAGATTGAAAATAACTGCAGAGTTGTTTGAACACTAAAAAACTGGGTTAAAAACAACCCAGTTTGGGTTGTTTTCAACCCAAGGGATGGGTAAATATAGGACAGAACACATGTTGGTTTAATTTTACCCAGCAAATTGGGTTGTTCATTTAACTCAGCATAATGGGTTTATTTAACCCAGCATATTTGGTTGATTCATTTTTACTATAGTACTTTTTTTTGGAATTCATGAATTCATATTTACAGATTAACTTAAATCCTCTAAGCGTAAAAAAAAATAGCATATTTTATATTGTTTTGAATACTTAAGCTCGTTTAACAAATATTAAAAGTAAAAATTAAACATTTAGAAGCAATTCAAGTGTAATCGACCAGTCTCTGTCCCGTTTCCACCGTAACGGCGCTGGATCTCATGCCGGAACTTGTATCATGTTTAGCGGGGGAACTTCTAACTCAGACCGCCGCCTGTGTTTCACTCATAGCTGAAATATGCTGTGACTGACACCATAACCTGTCCATAAACAATCAGTGTACAGGTCTGAGAACATATTTTACCTTTCGAAGCATTTATATATAACAAAATTATAAAATTTTATGCAAGGCATCAGGCGTTTCCATCACGCGAAAAGACCGACACGACACTCGTTTAGGTGACTCACATCGCGCCCCTGTATGTTGTTTTGCTTAAAATTAAACGAAAACACAGAACAATAACGAATTTATACAAAAAATGTACACAAACCTGTATTTTACCGAAGACACGCACTAATTTGACAGAGCTGCACTGCTCTCTCCTGAAGAGGTCGCAATAAGTCTGCGATCAATAACTCAACCCCTAGATTGTTATATCTGACCCAGGATCTGGGTAACACAAAAACTACCCAAACACTGGGTTGTTACGTCTGACCCAGGCTCTGGGTTACATAAAAACTACCCAAACACTGGGTTGTTACGTCTGACCCAGGCTCTGGGTTACACAAAAACTACCCAAACACTGAAAAAAGAACCCAAAAAACTGACCCAAAAGGCTCAACCCAGGATTTGAGTAGAAAAAATAACCCAAGATTTTTTTAGAGTGAACGAACATCATGTAACATCATTCAATTATTTTTATTTTTTTTAGGGAAAGCTGGTGTGAAGGGCACGGAGAGTTTACCACATCACAGGGATGTTCCAGAAAGTTCCAGCCACTGTCTGCCCTGCCAGGAAGGCTGTGATTTCTGCAAGGACAACACGCCCTGCGTGGCCCGGGGTGATGGCGCCCTGCGTATGGCGGTGCTTTCCTTCCAGGGCTTGTGCATGCTGGTGGATTTCATCAGTATGGTGCTGCTCTACCATTTCCGCAGGAACAAGGTAAGCATGTGCTGCCGGAGGGAGCTAATTAAGATGGCAACTGTTTCCATGAAGCACATCCTGTTCTTATTGACACCGGGGTGTTTCCATGCTGAGTTACATTACAATTAGTCACTCGTACTCTGAGCGTACAGTATCTTGCCTGTTAGGTCATATTTTATTCCCTGTTAAATTAGAAAGTAGACAGTTTTGAGATACATTATTACAAAAGAAAAGTAAAAAAAAACCCGCAAGTTTAATCTACATTGTGCACCGCTTTCATCATCATGCGACAACTACATCTTTGCTTCCATCTGAGTTTTCAGAACGAAAACTATTCTCTATCAGTAATTAAATTCAGTGTGACAACAAGAGCGCAATCACTGCAGGTTCTCACTTTGCAGTTTGATTTTACTTAAAAATTCAAGACAGCATGTCTAGGGGATAGGAAATGGTATATTTTAAGCCTGCATTATAGTTAATTAAAGAGATATTTAGTGCATAGACAGGTTGAGACACAATAAATGTTGATAAAGGACAGAGAGAATGGAGTTTCCGGTTGACTAAATAAATGGATTACACCATTAGAAGGGACAGAGAGAGACTAAATTTACAAAGGAATTACAGAGGAAGGAGAAAGAGGTGTTATTTGTTGCAAACTACCTTAGAGAAGGAGAGAGAGAGATCAGTCCAGCCCGACTACACTTAGGGATCTTATTTATCTACAGAGTCAAGGTTCTTTCCATGGCATTATGTTAGGGACAATGTATAGTCAGACAATCATTATCAGAAAAGAAACGTCAACAGGGTGATCAGAACCCAACACAAAGCTGAAGCTGACTGCATTATCCTACATGGCTCCTTCCCAAAATAAATAAATAAATGGACATGAAATGTTGATTTCATGAAGTTGAAATTAGTTTGCTGAGTGAGAAGAAAGAGGGTGCTGAGCGAAATGAACTAGTACAGCTATTTTTATGATTTAGAATATGTGTGATGCAGTAATTGACTGGATAATTGACAAACCTGGAAATTCTGTCATCATTTACTCACCCTCATGTCGTTCCAAACCCATAAGTCTTTCATTCATCTTCGAAACACACAGATGAAGATATTTTTTACTGTTGGCTTTGATTGTCACTCACACATATAGTACACAGAGCTCATCAAATATGGCAAACGGCTGTTTAAACATACTTAAACCTCATTCGTTCTAGTCTCAGTCAAACAAGCACAGTTTAGCTTTGGTTTACCATATTGATCAATGTTTATATGTGAATATGTTCATCATAGTGTATACAGTGACTGTGTCTCTGCAGAAGACCACTCAATTCATATGGATTACTTTTACAATGTCTTTATGAACTTTATAAAGCTTGAAAAAGCTTTGGTCGACTTTCAATGGGAGGAACAGAAATCGCTCAAGTTTCATTAAAAATATCTTTATTTGTTTGGGTTTGGAACGACATGAGTAAATAATTAATGACAATTTTCATTTATTGGTGAACTGTCCCTTTAAGGATTTCTGTCACTTATGGCATATGCCAACATGGTTCAGTCCAGCCTGTACTTTAACACTGACCTTCTCTTTGATTCTGTCTGTTAATTGCAAGCCCAGTCTCTGGATTGTCTCCCTGTTAATTAGATTCATTAAAATTATTATTATTTTCCTCTCTCAGGAGGAGTCTGTAGATTAGTGCACAGATTATGAATGCAGACGGCTACTTATTACACTTAACACACCATTGGCGTATACGCAGAGTATTTCAGAAGCGTACACCGCACATGCTACTGTCTCAGCTTGAGCAGACGTGCAGTCTGTGGTCTGAGTAATAGTGGACTGGATTCACACTGACTGCGAGGAAGGTTCATTAATCCCTGCAGTGAGGCGCCGTTTAGGCTGTCGATATGTAGGGCACTCAGTTTTGATAGTGCCAGCATTTTAATTTACTCTGGAAGCATGCTCCGTCTGGGCGCTGCCTGAAAGCGATCCATAAATGCTGGAGAAGTCTAAATGAAAGCGACAGAGTTAGGATTAGAAATTTTGTTCTGTTTCAGCTCGCGCTGTCAAGTGCTTTCTATTGGCCGTTTGATTTCAGAAAGGAGTTGACAGCTCACCTGTTGCCTCTTAATGGAATTCTCATTTTCTCTGCTTTAAAGGAGACATACTTGAGCCCGCCGGCCAAACTAAATATACATGCCGCACTGTCAGAGAAAAAAAAATAATTTTTTTAGCTTTGCTGGAAATAAATTCCTAAATTTTTAGTTAGTTTGAAACTAACTATGTACTTTATCGGGTTGCACCATTTGTTCTTAAGGTTGAATGTAGCTAGTAGGTTGTAAGCTCCCCGTAAAGTAATGCATAGTTGCATAATAATATTTACCCTCAATGGTCCAATCCGCTTGTTAAGTTGTGACATATCGTATATGGTTTCTGGGAGCCTCCACCCTGTTTCAAGTGAGAATACTATTTCAACCCCTGTTTATGAGGCAGAACCTGATTTCATCAAGTACAAGTACATGTTCTTGGATCAACATCTTTGTTGATTCTGGAACAACATTCCAATCAACCAATCAGATTTGAGGAACAAGTTTAAAGTTTATGTCAAGTTTAGGCAGTGTTATTCATCTATCATTTCCCACTGATTTTAGGGATCATTTATGGATAGGAATATGGTTAGCATTACATTTTGGAACAGGAATGTTGTTCCAGGATCAACAAAATATGTTGACCCATGAATGCGCGTCTAACTCTGCAAAATCAGGATGTGCGTTTATGAGCACATGAGTTGTTTGCTTTTGGGATCTGATGGAGCGTTTGAACTCGGATACGGTATCGCACAACGTCAGACTTAAAAAGCGGATAGCAGAGTAGAATAGTGTTGAAATGCCATGAATTTCAGTTTATATTTGATTCTAACTTATTTTGCCTCACGTAACTAATGGTAAAAATATCTTTCCATTGAAATATGATACTACTTTATCATGAGTAACAATTTATTTTGTTTTATTTACCAGAATATCTATTAAACTTGGAGGTGGAATCTTTTGAGCAACCACCCAGAACACTGTGCAAACACCTCTCTAATATTCTTTGGAAAGTGTAAAAAAATTAAAAATAATAAAGTTCACTGCTTTGAAACTCAAAATGAATCAAGTTGTGAATGTCATTGGGAAACAGAGCCGGTTTATTCCAGGGCAAGGCAATAGTCTGAAGAGAACAAAGATGAATCAACCCCTGTGAACACATTAGAATAGTCCAAGGAGAATGCATTTGTGCGCAAAGTTATGCAGTAGTCACAAATGGAAGGTTTCCACTGACCCATTTCTAGCAAAAGAATAGTTTAAGGAGAGAAGTTTTCCAATGTGATGTTCTTTTTGATGTGTTTCAGAGTATCAGAGCGTCAGGACTCATCCTGCTAGAGGCCATCATGTTTGGAGCACTCCTCTTGTACTTTCCGGTAAGCTTTAATGACCGCAGTCATTTTTACTATGTATTACTTTAGGAGTGTTCAAATTAATTGCACTTTGGTGACTAATATTCTTAGACTTGTACTGCAATGTAATGTAGCCATTAGGAGGAGAATGCCTTTTTAATGGCATTCATTTAAGCATTAAAGAAATGTAGCGGGATCAATTCGAGTTAAGCTCTATGGACTTCTGAATGCTGTTAAATCTGGTGATTTATGTATGATATGTTTAAGAAAATGAAAAAGGGATTTGATACATGGAGAAAAATCAATCCGCAGGAAGCACATCAATATTGCATACACTGAAGACACAGATTTTTGTTAGAGCTTAGCTTGTTTTGGTCCGGGAACTTTCTAAAATACTGCAAAAGTCAAATGTTTTACATTTATGATATTACAACACTAATTAGATGTTCACATGGTGCAGAATGCACTGAAGCAATTTAGGATAAAATAGATATCCTAGCCGAGATATTTCACTGATGGACAATCTGCTGTCGATGTATCGATAAAGTATTGATTTAGACAGATGTTGTCATGTGCTTTATTCAGCAGAGCCGTTTGGCTCACAGTAATTGCAGTTTAGTGGCGTTCACAGGAAGCTGTGGGCATGTCTTAACATGGAAGGGTAAATGCAATTAAAGTGAACTGATTTAGAGGCTTAGCACATGCAAGGTCCTGGAAAGTAATAATCTTTGAGATAATTCTGGAATGATGGTGGAGGACCATTTTAGCCATTTAATCACTCTTTATGTGACCATAACGCCCCTGATATCCTCAAACTGGTGTGACTTCATTTTGAACAAAATCAGGCCAAAACGAAGTTCGTTTGTGTTTGTTTCGGGAGTTCGAAACAGCTTGGCAAAGCTCCTTCCATAAAATTTCCCTCTGGCTGGTAAGCACCATCAAACTACCATTGGTCCGTGGCGATGATATAATAGTTATAAGTGTGGCTCTGAGACTCCGCCTTCTTTGAGGAGGAAATCTCCTCTGGTTCATTTCTTCTGTTCGGTCCATCGAGGTCAGACATCATCAAGTGAAAACAATAATACAATGGAGAGTCACTTTATAGTAGGAACTGAAGTTGTAATTCTAATTGAAGAGACACTGACACTTTTTTCATGTTTAATACTGTAAATCTGCTTGCTTTTAAACAATCGAAAGCGAAGAAAAAAGAACTTCGCCGTGAGTATATCGAGACCTTCATTTCCTGTGCATTTGTCCTTTAGAAAACAAATGTCTTAATCTGTTTTTAACTATTTAGAATAGTACCAGTTTATGAGTGGCGTGAGAAAATGTCTGTGGATTATTTCACATATTCTTAATTTTCTTTATGCAATATAGAATTTCTTATTTTGTTCCTTTGATTTTGGTGTGAAATATGACTTGGACATTATTGACCATTTTTTGTGAGATTTGCTCAAGAGGAAAGTTTTAAAAAACATTTTTTTTTTTTTTTACTTTCTTTTCACAGACATCTGGCTTTAGATTGGAATTTGTTGTGGTCAATTAAGGCTTAGGATCAGATTTTCTTGATTTGGGCTTCTTGCAAATATGAATCTGAATCTAATTCATATCTATTATCTGGTCACTTAGGTTTAGTTATTCAAAAATAAAAATCATACATATTGTGACTTGAATACACATCCTCTATGATGAACATGTTTGAAATTCTGAATTAACACAGTATATTTTTCTCTGGCAATGTAACGTGTAGCCTATGTTCTGTTTCTGTTTGCCTATGTTCTCTGTAATTGGTTCACTAATTTGTTCCCATAGTTACTGATTTTGTTCACCTGTTGTTTTATTAGTATCCTCATTACTCCCCTTGTATTTAAGCCCTGAGTTTTCTTTACTTTTTTTGTCATGTATCTTTTATTGTAGCGTGGTTGTTTTTCTTCCTGAAGTTCTCCTACGTGTTTTGGTTGTAATTATTATTAAAGACTGTTTTGTTTGATTCCTCAACTTTGCGTGCATCATTACAGCCAGTGTGTGACAGAATATAGGACCCTCCCATTAAGTATATTTAAATATGGACTTAGCAGTGTTGCTCATCACAACCCAAAGCCCAGCCAGCCAGCCAGCCAGTCATCACCAAGCTGCATGGAGCGAACGCTAGAGCCTGCAGTAATGCATGAGCCCACGCTGGAGAATAGGTATGAGCCCCAGGTGCCTGAGCCTTGCAAGATGTCTGACCAGGTGTGTGAGCCTGCAACATCGTCCGCCGTGTGAGTACTCTTGGAGTTTGTGTGTATAGATAGGAGCCCCTTCCACACTACCACCATTGAGGGTGAGCTACCGCTGGACTCTGACCTACTAAATGATTTGGAAGAGAATTTTTACCTGCATCTCCTGTCCCCTCTGGTTCTGCCCAGCTCAGAATTTCCAGCCTCCCCACTGGTTTGGCCCAGCTCAGTATCTCCTGCGTTCCCATTGGTTTCATCCAGCTCGAAGTCTCCAGAGTTCCCACCCAGTCTCCCTCTCCCGTGTCCTCTTTCAATGTCAGCCAGTCCATTAGCCCCATTTCTGCTGTTTCCCGTCAACCCCTTGACTCCTGCTCGACCTCCCCTCCCCTGTGGTGTGGATTCATCCGTCATCCAGTTCCTACCAGTCGAGTGGATCACCCTGACTCTTCCTTGGCTCCTCCCTCCATTGGCTCCACCTGGGACCATCGGACTTACGGCTCTACCGGGTTAGTTCCCAGTTCCTAGTTCCATCTGCTTGCCATCTGTGCTCAGAGCTCCACCACCTTCGGCTCCGTCTCCATCGTCCGAAGGATGCAAATGTAGTAATAAAAAGTGAACAAAAGGAAGAAATGATTATAATCCCCTGTGAAAATAGGTGAGACGTGAGTGAAGATTTGGGAAAAAAAAGAAGAGATTCCATGTCCAGTGGAAAACCTTCTGGAATTTTGTTGAGTTGACGGGCACATCCCTATATATCAGCTAACATTTATTTTATTTCAAGTAACGAAAATGTTTTAAATGTTTTTAGTTTACTATAATTAATAACAGTGAAGTAGTTCATATTTAATTTTTTATCCACCAAATCAAGGTTGGTATGTTTTTTTTTACAACCTCGTGTCTTTTTTGTGGATATGCACATATATTCTGCCTTGAGTATCATCCACACAAACTGGTGAACCCAATAATTACACACATTATGAAGTTGTCTGCTCTTAATATTTTAATTGACCGACAGCCCTAGTTTAAAGTGAATATAATCAGACAGGATTTAAAATTGGCTTAGTGTCAAAATATTGTATCTGTGCATTAGGTCTTGCAATGTACATGCAGTGTACATGCAGCCTATGAGAATGTGTCTGTTCTTTTAGAACTGCCGTTTTCCCTCTGATTCAGTTTGTGGTTTAATCTGAAGCTCAGAGACAGATATATCTGCCTGCTCACGGCCCACCGTGTAGCTCATCTGAAGCAGATAGAAGCTCCGCCTGTCTGCTCTGCTGCAATTGCTCCCAATCTAAATATAGACTGGAAAATATTATCCACTCCTTCTCCCCCTCTTCTACTTAAATAATTCCAGTGTTATCAAGAAGCAGAGATGTATCTCATCTTGTTCCTCTGGCATTCTGCTTTGTTGAGTAATGCAATTTTTTCAGCTCGCAACCCTCTCCTACTGCTGAGCGTGTCACATGCAATAACTTCACTTGGCGGCGTCTAGAATAAGGCGGGGGATGTGGAGCGAGAGAGAGAAGAAACCGAATTACATGCACACACACACACATGCTTTTCTGGTTGCTTGTTCATCCCTGTCCACACAGAAGTCACAGGGCACCTGTGTCAGTGAATTTATGAGGCATACACAGATTCTCTTTCTACTATATATCTGACGCTTGTCATGTTTAGTGTTGGGTTTAATACTCTAGTTACTAACTAGATTAATACTCCCCGTCGTGAAATCCTGGGGGGACCTACTGCAGATCTCTCTAAATTTCAAGCATCTCTCTTATTTAACTCAAGGGAAGTGATTCCTTCTTACGTCTTACACACCTTCTCTCCCTGCTGAGCATTTTCACCCTCCATCAATCTATGTGAGCCTGAATTCCATACACAATCTTCATCTTAGGCCTTCTTTCTGTTCCGACATTTTTTTCCCCTCTGCCCTCTCCAGTTGTCCTCTTCTTTCACCTCTATGCCCAAATGGTCTGCTGCCATCCTGACCCTGGAACCCGGCCCATCGGGAGGCTAATGAAAAACACTGCTGTGTTCTTGTGCGTTTTGACTGGCACAGGATGGAGTCTGGCCTTATGTTTTGAGTCGGTCCAAGTCACTGCCTTTCCATGGATTAAGTGGATCAGAGAATGCCTGCCGTTCTCCAGTCTGTGTACCTGGCATCAAAATCTTAAACCAATCTTCCGCCTTATGTTACCGAGGACCATATTGCCATTAAAAAAAAGAAGACAAAAGAAGATACTTTGAAGAAATGGTTTTGTCCATACAACGAAAGTCAGTGAGGTGCTGAACAATATTGGACCCCACTGACTTCCATTGTTTGTATAAAAAAAACACAGACATGGTAATGCTCAGGTTATTGTGCTATATCAGGCAAAGTCCCTTGAAGGGAAGTTTTCACTCGGCGGCCATCATTGAAATGCCTCTCAGGCAGCTATTTCATTCATGCAAGTACAACTCCCATCTCTTTGAATGGGGAAACATTAAATTATCCAAAGCTATTCACCAAGCTTATGATAAAATTTCATATTTGAAATTACCAATGAAATCTGTCAACTCAAATCATGACAAAAAAAATGAATTTTTCCGGCTGGACCAGGCCAATGCGCATGTGCAGTCCTAAGCAATGTTCTCAATGTTCTGAGACACTCGCTTGGGCCCTATTTTAATGATCTGAAACGCAAGTATCAAACGCGAAACACGAGTAACTTTGTGGGCGGATCTCGGGCGCTGTTGCTATTATACCGGCGGGATAAATGACTCTTTTGTCATTGGTCTGGTCGGGTTGGTCTGAAGTAGCTACATTACTCTGTGTGGTTTGGGCGTAACGTGAAATAAACCAATCAGAGCATCATCTCACATTCCCTTTAAGAGCAGGCGCGCTTGTTCCATGGCGGATTGCTATTATAACGGCAGATTTGCCAGGCGCACACCAGGAGCGGTTCACAGCGAGGAGACCGACGTTCTCGTCAGGGCCGTAAAAGACAGAGAAGTGACATTGTATGGGGATGGGAGAAACCCATTTTTTCACATCTTCATGGACACCACAATGATTTCCCTCGTGTGGAATATTTTTCCTTTGTAATTATTTATGGTTTGCAAAAATGTCAACTGCTGCGTCTGTGTGTAGATGAGAGAAGCAAAGTGTATGCGCGTTGTGCACACGCTACATTATGGCCAAGCATGCGCCCTTAAAATAGCATCTGGACGTGCCACTGACTTTAGACTAGGTTTAAATAGCACCAGGGAACGTTTGCACCAGAACACGCCTCCTCTTTTTGCTGAACCGCCCCCGGGAGCGCAAGTTCATTCCCTAATTTACCGACGTGCGTCTGCCGAGGGAAAAGTCCGCTGTGCATCGGGTGCAAAATAGGAATGATACATGCGTCGGTGTACAAAGTCAATTGCGCTGGGTGCAAGATAGGGCCCTGACTGTTTCTATTGAAACCGGAATTTCTAATGGCTGGCCCTTATTTTGAATGCGGGTCTTATTCCGCCATATTGCGTGTTGCACTTTCTCCCATTCATAGTAAGATGCACCGTATTTGTATATCTAAATTCTTTGTATCAGGTCTTTCAGGCAGCCACTTCCTGGCTAAGCAGGTGGCTTTTGCCAAAATAAGATGCAGTGTAAACTGAACTTAATGCTGATGTTCAAAAGTCTGACACAGACATGTCTCTTGCTGTATTTCTCATCTCTTTTTTTCTCTCTCCTGCACAAAGCACAGGTCACATACCTATTAACCTAATGTTATCAGAAATATCTCGGTGGATTTGGTGATGACGGGGAAGGGAACAGTGCACGGTTTTGACGGAGAGAGAGCTCTTGACTCCATGGAGGCCAAACTAGATGTAATTCACACGCCGCAAGACTCGGGGGACACAGCACAAGCTATTACCTCCCGTTCTTGCCCCCGCATGTGGGGAAGAGGAGCCAACTCCCCCCACACCTAAACCAGACATGTCCACACAGACATAGACATTCTTACAGATTACAAGCCAAATGGGAAGAGAGGAGAGAAAAGAAAGAGACGAGTTGTGAAAGAATGAAAATAGATGACGATATCATCCCAAAGCTGCCTGTTCACATTATCACCAATCAGGTTAATGTTATCTAGGACTAAAAAAAGACAGGCACCTCTCACCTCTTAGAAAAGCTGTTGTTATGGCTGTAAAATTGCTTTCTGCTTGAACCACTGACAATCTTTCAGTATCTTGCTAAAGTAATTAGCCTCTTCGTAAACTTTTCCAAGAATTCATAATTGACCCTATTTACTTTCATAATACAAGACTCCTGATCTTATTTTGAAAGATAAAAATTAATTAATAACTTGCTCCACGTCTGAAAAAGCTTTCCTTTTAGCTGACTACTGTACCTTCTCATTGCTCATAACTTACTCACCAAGCTCTATTACCTGGAGAAAGCTATCCGTTAGCTTTCCCAATTATTTCCAACCCATTGGCGTCAAAAACTGAAGCACGGTCAATAGGGGTGTTGTGAACCTACACTGGTCTCACGGTTCGATTACGATTATCATGTCATCGATTCAGTTCAATTCGATATCACGATGCATCACGATGCACTGCATCCTCAATGTTCAATTTTACTTCAAAAGTGATGTGCGTGCGTGTGTGTGCGTGTGCTCGGCTGTTCGGGAAGTCGCAGTGATAGAAACAGTGACATTCCAGTTTAAGTTTCAAGGAAGTAAAGCTTGTTTATGCCATTAAGAAAAGGAAAATCTGTCAAATAAATTTTGTTTTAAAGAAATGTTCATTTAAAAGCAGCGCTCATTAATCAGTATATTATGTTACCATTAAAGATGGTCGCATCAACCGTCGCCAAGTCCGCTGTTGAAGGTGACGATCATCCATTTATAATCACGCGTAACAACACAGAATATTTGTAATTTGACCATCGGGTGCGGATACTTAAATCAGAGAAAATGATTGGGGCGGGTGGATGATTTGTTTTTGGCTGCGGATTCGGGTGACGTTGGAGCTCATCCGCTTACTCTAAAGCAGTCAGACTCTGCCAGGCGTTAACAGCTCGGGGTGAAAACGGCTAACGTGGTTTATCAAGTTAGTGGTATTACCTCATGCATATTCTATTTGTGCGTGACATGAGCGCACACAGCACGTGTCTTCTGCAGGTCGTGCTTACCAGGTTGTTCATAAAAGCCGAAATGTGCCCAGATGTAGGCTTTTAATTTTCTCGCACTCGCGTCTCACCTTCCTCTGCCATTGTATGCTTCCGCGGCAAAGCACGTACGTGACAAATGTTGTCAGAAAAGCGTCAGTACATTACAATCGGTTATGGGGCCCTATCTTGCACCCAGCGCAATTGACTTTGTACACCGACGCATGTATCATTCCTATTTTGCACCCGCGCAAAGCAGACTTTTCCCTCCACAGAAGCACGTCGGTTAACTAAGAAATACACTTGCGCTCCCCGGGGCGGTTCAGCGCAAAGAGGAGGCGTGTTGCGGCGCAAACGTTCCCTCATGCTATTTTACAGGTTTAGAAAACAATTGCGCCACTAACCGAAAAAAAAAACAGTTTAAAGTCAGTGGCGCGTTGCGCATGTTATTATATGCTATTTTAAGGGTGCATGCTTAGCCTTAATCAATGTAGCGTGTGCACAACGCCCATACACTTTGATTCTCTCATCTACACACAGACGCAGCAGTTATCATTTTTGCAAATCATACATTATTACGAAAGATAGATAGATAGATAGATAGATAGATAGATAGATAGATAGATAGATAGATAGATAGATAGATAGATAGATAGTTTATTATAAAAGCATACATCTAGCTTACACATTTACCCAAATTATCATACGCCTGTTTAACCGAAGTTAATTTGGGTGTGTTTCTCCATCCCCAACGTCCCTGACGAGAACGTCGGTCTCCTCGGCCTTGAACCGCTCCTGGCGTGCGCCTGGCAAATCCGCCGTTATAATAGGAATCTGCTTTAGAACAAGCGCGCCTGCTCTTAAAGGGAATGTGAGATGACGCTCTGACTGGTTTATTTCACGTTACGCCCAAACCACACCTATGAATAATGAAGCTACTTCAGACCAACCCCTTTTAGATTTGCGTCAGGCGCAAGAGTCATTTATCCCGCCGGGAAAATAGCAACAGCGCCAAGACCCGCCCACAAAGTTACTTGCGCTTTGCGCTTTGACACTTGCGTTTCAGATCGTTAAAATAGGGCCCATGGTCTATTACTGAACCGATACCAAATCGTCCTCGTCTGCATCGCGATGCATCGTAGAAACGATTAATTTCGACACCCCTATTGAACACCACGGGCCAGGGCCGGGTTAGGGCTGGATTTTTTGGCCCGTGCAGGGCTCTAATCTATACAGGTGGAGCTGGGGAAGGTGGAGGGTTTCTATAAGCGTACTGCCAACTACTACGTAGACACTGACCAAGTGTTTGAAAGTTGAGTAGCAAGCTCATACAGCAGGAACCCTTCAGCTGTGCCCTATAGAGAACGATATGACTGCAAGCAGACTGAGTTAAGGTTTTCAATGACAGAACTTTGTATTTATCATTAGAAATACAAACCACCAAAGACATGCAAATATAGCCAAATGTGTAGGCCGAACTTTTCTCACTGTGCACTTGTGGTCAAACCTACAGCATGCCATTGCACAAGCATGTCTTGACTGACACATAAAAAAAGCACCCGGTGAGGTGGTGTTCTAGCCTTCATGGACCAGAAACCACCAGACTCCACGCTCCACCTCCGTCCTTAATTAGACCTGCTCCAGAAATGACCTCTTGCTAGCGCTCAATTATTTATGGTGTTTGGGGAAAAGGTGCTCACTCCTTCTAATCCTGCATTTGTCCTTCTGGTATATGAGAGCATAGAAGCTTCCTATGAATCAAGGATGGACAGCATAAGGTCACTGCTTGGAAATTAGATTAGATCACTCAATATAAGACCTTTGAAGGCATCTACACCAGAATATCCCTAATGATTGATTGAATGGATTGGCTAGAATCACGTTCATGCATAAAAAGCAATGTTTATGATGTTTCGTCTGCTTGTCTGAAGGAAGGAACCTCTTGCATTATTGATTCTGCTTTAATACTCATCTACTCACACTTTTCACCATGCCATCAAGAACATAAGGCAATTTCTTGGAATATATGTGGGTTTCCAAGAAAACTAATCCAGGATCAATAAGCAGATGGTCTGATGTACTGACCTTGAGCTGTCTGTCTAATCGATCTCTGCCTAAGTCAGCTTTATCATTCATGCTTTGGAGCAACAAACAAATAACATCTTAATGCTTGTCTACTGATAATAAAATACAGTTTTTAGTTATTTTAAGCACCAGTATTGTACACTGTGTGGTTTAGGGACTTATAAAATGGCACATTCTTTTGTGTCCCATTACATTTCTTTTAAACCATTAGAAGTACAAATGCCCTTTTTGAGACATTTTGTTTATATAACATGAAATCAACCTTTGCTTGAAAAGTAGCTTGTATTAAACACTTTAAATGCCATCAAATGTCCGGACCTTCTGTATCTAACAATTTACATTTACATTTATTCATTTAGCTGACGCTTTTATCCAAAGCGACTTACAATTGCTATATATGTCAGAGGTCGCACGCCTCTGGAGCAACTAGGGGTTAAGTGTCTTGCTCAGGGACACATTGGTGTCTCACAGTGGATTCGAACCCGGGTCTCTCACACCAAAGGCATGTGTCTTATCCATTGCGCCACCACCACCCCCTTCAATTCAAATTATACCGTGATTGACATTAATCTGTTGAATTGATATCCTGTTTGTTAAGTAAACAATATTTTTAATTATGAGTTACTTTTCAATATAAACCCGAGGTTATCCTTTCACTGACCATTTATTGAAGAAAACAAACCTTCAAGCCCTATTTGTGTCCAATTGCTAAATTGCAAATGAGAGACGGTGGAACTTCTGAATCATGCATCAACATTTGCGTGGAATCATTTAACGTCAGTTTGAACGATCCGTGATCCGTGGCCTTTGTAACCAAGTGCCTGGAGATTGGTGTGAGGGTGGAGATGAGGAACATGCCAGCTAATGATCATGCATGACTGTAATAAATAACAGCATTCAGCTGCATAGAGGGCTACGCACGTCATCTCATCTGCTCCAGCTTTCACAGCCCAGCTGTTGCAGCCACACCGCTCCACGGAAACGGAAGTTCTTTATTAAAACACATTGTGAAAGTGCTGCCTTGATGAGGCGAGAGCTTGAAAGATTGAGTCATGCTATCTCAGCATCACTGCCCAGCTTTCAATCCTGAACCTGTTAGAGATGTACTCAGTACAGAACTGTAGTCGGGCCAAACCGTTCTCTTTGCTTAACCGTTATAATGTATTCGTAACTTGTTACGGAATAAAAAGTCTCTGAAAAATGAACTTTCCTGTCCTGTCAGATAAATTACGAGCATGCAACGCCGTAGTAATGTTGTCAATTAGTAAGTCGTGAAATTACCAAAAAAGTACCAGTAAATTACGTAACTGGAACCTGTTAGCTGTAAAGGATTTTCACACTGGGATGAGGTTCATTCTATTCATCAGGATGAGTGTCCATGTGTTTCATTAACAGTTCATATTAGAATAATCAAGTATAGTATAGTAGTATAGTATAGAATATACCATGCTAAAATACCACTTCATTTTCACTGTGTGTTATTTTGTATATTTTAAATGACTGTGGTGGCTCATACCAACTTGTTATCTTTATTGAATTAACAAAAACTAGTTTGGGATTGCTATTTAATAGCCTTAACTTATACTTTTTATTCATCAGTAGTAGTCATATTCTGACAATTTATGTGTATGTTACAGTGGGACGGTACTTGTGTATCAACAATTTTTGTGAAATAAATGTCCTTGGTTTTTAAAAGCAAATTTATGATAACATATATACAGTGTATCTATATATATATATAGGAATTAGGTCAAATTCTAAAATAGTTTGGAATTCAAAAATATGGTTACACTTTAGGATCCAATTTCTATACTAGTTGCTTATTAGCATGCATATTGCTAGGATATTGACTGTTTGTTAGTACATATAAAGCACATATTCATGCCTTATTTTGCATGACCATAATGTAGAATATCAATCCTACCCAATACCTAAACTTAACAACCACATTACTAACTATTAATAAGCAGTAATTAGGCAAAATTCGTAGTTAATAGTTAGTTAATAGTGAGAATTGGACGCTAATCTAAAGTGTGACCAAAAATATTATACAGTGTATAGTACTTCGGATTCAATCATCACTCTAGGAATAAAAGATCAAGATGACTTGATCTTGAAGATGAAAGATTTTGTGTTTCTGTACACAGTGTCCCTTATACACATTTTGAATACTGCAGAAACTGTAAAGTAGTAGTAATACTGTTATTAGTATTAGTAGTGGTTGTACTATTGTCAAACATAGCCTATCTTTACTGCTGCCTTCATGATGTACACTTCCCGTCTTCCACTCTCTGTGTTTCCTGTGTTCCTCTGCCAATCACGGCTGTTTGTTTGAGTTTTGACTGACAGCACTAATAGGGTTTCTCTGAATTCCACCACATGAGTCTGATGGTGTCGGCTGTGTGAATTCCTCGGCCGTCGTGATTGACTGCAGTGTTATCAATCTCTGCCTTGGCACACTGAGGTTGTGTGTGTATGGGGGAGAGCATGTGTTCAAACACTCTTTGGCAGGTCCACTCCTACTCTGCTTCTTTCTCTTCGTCTTACACAAAGACTCAAAGATGCACAGAGAAAACGACGCGTTACGTAATGGGGCGCCTTCTTTGAAAATGACAAAGAGAAAGGGAGCTGCAGGGGGGTTGAAACTAGCAACAACAACAAAAAAGGGAAAAGAAATGCAAGCGGGAGGCATTAGGATAAATCTACACCAGGACTATTATGTAAAGGTAAATAATAAATGCTTTTTTTGGCGTCGGCTTGTGAGTGGATGAGCCCCTGAAGGGGTGTAATGAAGTGTGTGTGAGTGAATGCCCATGCGAGCTTTGAAGAGCAGTGTGTGTTTTTGTGTGGATGTTGCGTGAGGGATGAGGAACACTCTGTTCTCAGGTTTACACTCCAGAGGGTAGTGTCACAGACACAGATGAGCCAGACAGCATGACAGTACCTCACACAGTTTCACCGGGGAAATAGGTCTTTATTTTCCTGCTTTTTAAGGAATAGTTCAACCTGAAATTCTCTCTTCATTTATTCACCTTCATGCATTCATCCGTATATGACTTTCTTTATCCCAAAAAAGAGACTGAAAATGTTCACCTCTTCTGCTACTCAATTTTGATTTTTTTTTACTTTAAAGTACATTTTAAATCACCAGAAATAATTTTGTTATGCTTTAAAGTACACTTCTTTTGATGTGTTGACTAACAAACTAAAGCACGTGCAAAAGTAATTTGAACTGTTGTGTGTAACGATATTACATTTAAAGTTAATGTATTTAAAATATATTAAATTGAAACATTACAAATGTGTAACTACAAATTTATTTAAATACATCAATTACACTTTCAATGGAAATGACTTGTCAGTACATTTAACCAAAATACATTAACCAAATTAGAAAGACAGTAGAAGTAATTATCAAATGCCATAAATTTGTACTTTCCTACTTAAGGAAAAAAAAAACTATGACACACTGATCATAACTACAGCGTGCACTTAAATTATTCAACATAATGTTATCCTCTGTTAGTGGACGCTAATATATCATTATAGTTATAATCTTTTTTTGTTTCATGGGGGGAAAAAGACTTTTATTATAATGAAATTATAATCTTTAATTGTTTTATATATTTTTATATGTATTGTAACCACATATGATAAAAATAAGGCATTTGGGACCATGCTATATTGTGATAAAAAAACGCCCATTAGCTGTGACTATATTAATAAAATGGCCTTATTGCCTCATTAAGGTGTTGCTAAAAGCCTCCATAGGAATTTTATGTAAAGTACAATGCAATCTTTCACTCATATGACCCACCCCCATCTTCCTGAACAAGCAGGACAATCACCGTGATTCCCAGCACTTAGCATTGATTATTAATGGAGAGTTTTAAACCAAGAGAATGGAAGAGAGAGATCAGTTTATATGTACTGGCATTTGCTCTGGCTTGTCGTTGTAACCCTCCTGTGAGTGTTTGTGTGTATGCGTGCGTGTGTTTTTAAGGGACATTCTAATGTGATGGCAATGATGTCATATACATATAACATATAACGTCCACATTTACATGTCAACACAATCAGTATGCAAAATTAAAGCAATTTTCTATGTTCACAATGAACAGCACATGCGGCATAATTGTGGTTTAATCTAATTATTGTGATATAAAATTGCTTACATTGTGAGATACGATTTTGGCCACACCTACGCTGGTGATCAGCCAATCATAACAGAGGTAATTTACATATAGAAGGTGCGATAGCAATTACCGTGTCATTGTTACATGCAGTTACTATAGTAATAACTGCACTGTAAAAAAAATTAAATGATCAATAAGTTATGAAAACATGTTTTTTACATTGATTTAACTCACATTGCTTAACTTTAACAAAATAAGTTCAGGAATTTTCAACTTTTTTTCTAAGTTATACAAGATTTAACTCATTTTTTAAGCCAGTTTAATGTAATTTAAGTCGAAATAACTTAAATGACCAAGTTCATTTTACTTAAAAAGGTAGCAACTTTTTTTTTACAGTGTATAAATTATGCATAATTGCTTGCAACTGACCCTAAATAAACCAAACCCTAATCCTAACCCTATAGTTACTTCATACTTAAGTACTTAAATGTATAATTACAGTGAAACAAAGACAACTAAAGAGTAACCCTTTATTTTAAGGTGACCTTGTTACAGCGTTACAGAGTAATTTTAATTAACAATATGTACTTATAATTATGCTTGTATAAGCAATATTGCTTGTAATTATGCATAATTTACTATTAGAAACTATAAGCGTAGTTCGGTAACACTTTATTTCATTGTTTAACATTTAAGTAATAATTAACTACATGTACTTACTATAGGGTTAGGATTTGGTTTAGGGTTAGTTGCTTATTATTATTCATAATTTATTGTTATTACTACAGTAACTACATGTGCTGTGTAACAAGGACACTGTAAAATAATGTATTACCTGCAGTTCTTTAAGTGCTTTAGTTACATAATATTCAATGCTGTAGTTTATTTGTTGAACCTGTTATAGGTCTTTTAGATGTATTGATTCATGAATAGCGGTTACATGGAATGAGTTAGTGAGTGCTGACAGTGCATGTGTGTGCTGTACAACAGGTGTGACCCGACAGCATGTTTCTGTGATGGATGAGAGCTCTGCCAACTCTCCAAAGACAAGACATGCGTCAACTGCTCCTCTGTGCCTCTGTCTTTCTCCAAAAGATTCAGTTTTTCTGGGTAAGGCAAGGCAAGAGGCAAGGTCTCGTCATTAAGTTCCTCTCATCGAAATATTTAGAGCGGACGTAAGTGCTCCAGGCAAACTGTGGAAATGTCAGAGCTGTCTCACTCCCCTTTTTTTGTTCTGGACTGCCCTGACATTCAGCTAAACCCCTCCATTTCAAGAGTGTGTTTTTTTTTTAATTATGTTTTTTTGTAAAATGCTAGTTTGTAAGGTGTTACAATAGGTGCTGGGTGATTAGTATCAGAGGTCAAGTATAATTATGTTGAAGCAATACTGTATTCAGTATGATTTCGATGGATAACTGAATCTCCTGATCAAAACACAGGAAAAAAGGAAGCAGAAACTAGCGATATCATATTTAAGGAGATGCATATGTAAAATAATGCGATCATCAATGATAAACAGCGTATAAATCAAAACTGCCTAATGTTACCGAATAAAATGTCAATCCAGGACGAACTTTAGGACTGTGAAGCTTTAGGGGTGTTGATGAACTCGATCTTCATCGCTGTGAATCCAATCCAAATGTAGTCTTTAACAAAAACACGTTTTTCTCAGCTTTTCTGCTCAACATGTTGCTTTTTTATGAAACTTAATGCTGACGGTGGATGGCAACTTTTTTCAAAAATGCTGGCGGCTAAATAGTTAAGTCAACTTGACAATGACTATTTGGATAAAATCGCAATTTTAAGCCATTTCAGAGTCAGCATATTTAAGGCAAGATTAAATAATGCGAAGAGGCTGAAGAATATGAATATGTATATAGGCGCACTAATGTAAAATGATAACTCAGGATTTGCTTCAGTGTTTTTTTTCTCAACCTGGTTACCGTCTGGCTCTCTGTCGTCTCACGCCACGGCAACTGCGTTTTGTTTGTGTTCTCGAGCCCTCTGAGGAATCAGCCACTTGAAGCGTTGTGTGTTTTGTTACGCTCCGAGTGCGGTGAGACTTTCCTGCATCATGCAAAATACAGTCTCGCCTCACCGATCTGGGCAACGTTGACTTCCGTCGCCTCCTCTTGGCTTCCCCCCCAGAGTTCGCCACGTCCCTCGTCTGACTCAGAGCTAGTGACCCAAAATAACCACGTGCCTGTGTCTTTTTCCACTGCTATGGGACGACCATTAATGCCTCTGCTAATCGGATTAGCACGAATGGTCCCGTAAGGGGGGGTCGCAGCACATCTGCAACACACTGATAATTACGCAGCCTCAGATGTTTGTTCTTCTTTGTCTTTCATGTTTTGGATGGGGCTCTGGTGCCGACACACACCACACAGACACACGCACAGAGGTCAGGTTACATTCATTCTCATTGATCTTTGGCTGTTGTACGTGTGGATCAGCTTTCAACCGGTCATCAATGTGAGTCCATTATGCAGAAGGTTCATCTAAGGAGTGAGTGGCATGCAAGGGATGATGGGTATGTTCAGAATGGCATATCATCGTACTTCTTTTACTGGAGACTGAGCACAACGTGGGAATTGTCTGTGTTTGGATATTATTTGCAATATTTGCAAATATGTGCTGTTTAATGTACCAGGGCTAACTTCACTAATGTATCCCACAGTGCACTGTTTTGTTTGACCTTCAATTTCCAGTGTGACAAATAAATGAGATGTCATCATTTCATCTAGATGCAAAATACTAAGACATTTTTACACAAAACTGGATTAATGGCAAATAAATGCTCCACATATCCAAATCCACACTATATAGTATGCCATAATATAGTATGCCGTGAGCAGTCCATCAAATAAGTGGAACTTCCGAATACGCAGCATCATGAAAAAGTAGGCAGAAAACACTTGGGTGATGGATCAATGCAAAAACGTATCTATACAACTGCAGTTTCCAACTTAAAGGGATAGTTCAACCAAAAAGGAAAATTCTGTTATCATTTACTCACCCTCAAGTTGTTCTTAACCTGTGTGAGTTTCTTTCTTCTGCTGAACAAAAAAGAAGATATTTTGAAGAATGTCGGCAATCAAACAGTCTCGCCTCCTTTTTGGGTGAACTATCCCTTTAAATAAACACTAGAGGCAGTAAAACACCAATCACTTCAATTCCTTTTCACACAAATTATGATTACAGGGGCAGATATAAAATAATAATGATTTTATTTTACAATATGTTTTAACCCCAAAAACACTTTTACCATAGTGCATGATTTGTAAATAACACATTTTGATGTTTGCATCACGTAACCAGCTCCACTGTTTGAAATGTTTATAGAATTCACATACAATTTTAAAGTATGCAGTGTATACAACACAATATGTGTAACGGACGTAGGCCAGTAAGAGCTGTCCGTGTAAACCTCACTCAAACCTCAAACCTCATTGACGCTAGCGGCTGCGGTCTTTCTTTAGCTTCCTTGTTAGTGTGCCTGCCGAATTGAATCCCGCTCGGAGCGGGTCGAGTAGGACCAGTTACATATGCACTATGCAAGAATTCTATACTTGGAATATACTTTAATTACACAAATGCAGCTGTGTGCTGCAAGCGAGTGTACAGTTTTAATGTGCTTCCTTTCATCGGTCTGGCAGATAATAACTTCATTGCTGAAGGGGGCAACATAGTTACCTTTAAATTTCTGCGTCACTACATCGGCTATGTTATTCAGGTTACCCGTTGACAGTCTAACTAACTTTCACTTGCTCAGCAAGTTTCTCTTCAAACTGCTGCTTCATATTAGTTGACCTGAAAAGGGAAACTGAATAGATGACGACAGTTAATGCTAGGTCTTGCTTCCTTCTGCAATAACGCTGAGATGCAGTGCATACTTGTGTTATGTAATGAATTGTGTCCTGACACATTAAAGGCCTTTGAAACGCTGCAGTTCTAGTCACTCCTGTAGTACACTACTCCTGACAGAGTACATGTTTCATATCTTTCAACAGTGATGTCACTATAGTTGAGATGAATATTACGCTGACAATGAAGTAACCCTTGAAAGTAGTGCTGTTTACTCTGCATCAGATATTTATGAGAAGGTGTAGAGTGTTAGTTTTGCATGGTTTGTCAGTGACTGGTTAAAACTGTTGAGAGTTCTGCTGGAGGCGTGTGGTACTCCCAGTTCTAATTAAGAGCTGGCCGACTGGATGCTCCCCTGACAAGCACAACACACACACACACACCACTTTAGTCACTGGACCTGAGACAGCTATCACACACACACACACAGAGGCACTACATCTTTGAAACAACACATTCCTGCCCCACTGGACGGTAAAAGTGCATTTAAAGGGGTCATTACAATTATCTGAGTTTAGCTTTTCACATCCCTTTTTACCCTTTCTGACCCTTTTTGCTACCGTGCCTTTATGAAACACCCCTTTTGGCCATATGTTTGGCCTTGTCTTAAAGGAAAGGTTCACTTAAAAATGAAAATTCTGTCATCATTTACTCACCCTCAAGTTGTTTCAAACCTGTATGGATTTCTTTCTTCTGATGAACACAAAGGAAGATATTTTGAAGAATGTCGGTAACCAAAACCATTGACTTCCATAGTTGGAAAAAAATACTATGGAAGTCAATTGGGTTCATCAACAGTTTCCTGAAAGCATCGTTAGCAAACTATGGGCTAGATTTACTAAACAGGGCAAGTGGAAAGTTCACGAGTTGGGAGTGGAAAGTTCTGTGCGTGATCTACTGACGACGCGTAAATTGAAGAACACGGACACAGTCAGATCATTTCCATAATGACCAATACAACACAATCTACCAAGAACAGAGCAAATTAGCGTCTGGTTTAAGACATGCTTTTTTTGGGCGTTAAATAATGGTGCAAATACCAGTAAATTGACTAGCACACACCTTAGTAAATCACCTTGCATGATTCATTGAAATACTCTCACATTTTGCGTCTGAAAGGGAAACTCCTACAAATACATATGCAAAAATAATCCTATCCACGTCTTTTCAGTGCAAATTTTTCACTACTTGTCTTTAGTAAATTCTGACAATAGTTTTTTAACACAAAAGATGGTTTGCGCTGCCACAAGCTGTTAGTAAATCCAGTGTGGTGAAGAGATGAGTCCCACCATAAAGATGAGTCCCACCCTAATATAATAAAGTAATATATTTTTTTGTTTAATGCTTTTCAAAGTACACAGTTCACAGCTTTAGAGAAAGACAGACTGCTATTGTATAGTAATTGAATTGTAAATTTAAGCTAACAAAACGAGAAATGTTTAATATCACAATCTATAGCTTCGGTTACAGTATGAAACATATAAGTTAAAATACATGAATGGTCATCATAAAGTAGTTCAAAAGACTTGCAAAGTGATTTTGCCTGATTTGTAACCAGGCACTTAAGAGATTATTAATAAAACGTGCTTTGAACCAATCGGATTGCTTGGGTCCTAAGGTGGGACTCATCTCTGCGGTGGGACTCATCTCTTCACCACACCGGCCCTAAGGTTGCAAGTTCTGTTGTTACTAACATAGTTCAGCAATTTAGTGTATGCCAAAACCTTAATTCCAGAGGATTTTTGCAAACAGTATTGCAAACTTGTGTGGTCACAACTACAGCTCTCAACCTGTGGTTAGTTTCTTGTTAGTGAATGAATCGTGGGTCAAGCGACAGAGATGTGTCCGTGTTAATATGGTGTTTGGAAACTGTTGTGACTAGCTAGTTAATTTCTCTAACGATTCATCATACTATGGTGATTAAGCAGAGAGTTACATTGTTATACTGGAACTGATTCCCAAGCATTGTAAGCCCAAGAAGATTGTTGAGACCATTAGTGCTTATAGTTTCAAATTCGACTTAGGCTTACGTTGCTTTTGGGAAACGAATGGTGTGATTGTTACAATTGGTGCAAATGCTGATGACAACTGACATTAAAGGTTAATTCACCCAAAAATGAAAATGATCCCTTAATTTACTCACCCTCAAACCATCCTACATGTAGGTGTATATGACTTTCTTCTTTCAGCCAAACACAATCAGAGTTATATTAAAATATATCCTGGCTCTTCCAAGCTTTGTAATAGGAGTGAATAATAACTGAGATTTTGAAGCCCAAAAAAAGTGCATCCATCCATCATAAAAGTAATATATACGGCTCCAGGGGGTTAATAAAGGCCTTCTGAAGCGAAGCGATGCGATGCGTTTTTGTAAGAAAAATATCCACAATTATAACTTAGTAATCACTAGCTTCTGGTAACGTCTGTTCGCGTGTTCATGAGACAGTCGAGTTCCGGCGTATGACGTAGGATTTAGGAGTAGTGTAAGCAACAATCTCAAGCTCCTCTGACATTTCTCTTTAAAAATTCTCATTTTAGACTTCTAATTCGTGACTGGTGTTTTGTTTTGCTCTATCCTCTGCGCTTCTGCGTTCGTCATTACGTTGTGCGTAAGGTCAAGGGTCACTCTTCAGCCGCAACTCGAATTGCCTACGGAAGCCAGTGATTCTAGTTTATAAAGTTAGGAATATGGATATTTTTCTTGCAAAAATGCATCACTTCACTTTAGAAGGCCTTTATTGACCCCCTGGAGCCGTATGGATTACTTTTATGACGGATGAATGCGCTTTTTGGGCTTCAAAATCTCAGTTACCACTCAGCTTGGAAGAGCCAGGATATTTTGTAATATAACTCCGATTGACTCATATAAGTCATATACACCTAAGATGGCTTTCATTATGGGATGATTTTCATATTTGGTTAAATTAACACTTTAAATGAAAGAAAAAGAAGCCATAAAATAGTACTGACAATTGACAAGGAGCTATTGTGATGGAAGACTTTGAATCACTTCAACCATTTACTTCACAAAATGATTTACTGTGTCAAAGCGCTCAAAACACAGGTGACATCTGCTGGTGACGTGTGTAAATGCGAAAGAAAGACTTGCAGCCACAATGACACAATGCTTTGAAAAATACTGCCATATATTTTCTTTTAAGGCTGATAAAAGGTTTTCTTGTGGTTTTATATATTATATTGTCTATTTAAAAAAAAAATAATAATAATTGAATGAATGTACCACTCAAAGTCAGTGTCTACTGTCTAAGCTGTTTGAGGTTCAGATGTGTGACTGAAAAACACAAGATGAGTTTGTATTATGTGTTTTCTGTTATGAAATAAGCTTATGCACCTGACATTACAAATTTGTCTTCTGTAAACCTGCATGCACGTCTTTACAAATCACAAAAATATCATCATTTCTAATTTGAATGTTGAGTTTATTGTATGTTTAGGGCTTTTAGATGATCTTTCATCAAAATTAAACAACTTTTTACAATTCTCAATGGATAAAATAAAATCCACCATTTTTCTTACAAAATATGTCACATTGTGCAACATTAAATGAGTTGCAAATGCCGAACTGCTTCTCATGTTGAATTTAAATAGCAGAAATAAATATATGATGATGTGTAACTTCACTATTCGCTCATGCCATCCTTTAAGATTAGTGTCATCTCATGTGTGAGGGAGCTGTGGGGGTCTGCATGAGCCCCATACGGATGTATCTTAGACTCTGTCATCAGTTTTTCTCAACTTAATTATGACAGAAGAGTCTGTGCTGGAGCAATTCGTCTGCTCTGAATCATTTTTCCATAATCAATTTAATAATAGAGCTTCCTGAGAAGTGAGCAGACTGTTGTTAATAGATTACACAGAGCGTCGTCGCATCGCTGTTTGCACATAGAGAGATTGAGCGGAGGCCAGCGCGCGGGGGGACAGAGGGGGGTTTCTGGCGGCACAGCTGTGAGATTCTGCTTCAATTACAGTTCACCTTTAGTGTCTCTCTCTCTTTCTCTCTGTGGATGCAACGGAAGTGCTGTGATGTGCTGGAATTCTCTGTTAGATTCCTTGGCATCTGACGGGTTTGTTTGGAGAACGGTGGCAGATAAGTATGATGGATGTATAGATCAATGGAAGCGCACATCACAGTCACATCAAAGAGATTATTTGTATTTTTTTATAGGTTGAAGGCTTGATGTAAGTGATGAGCAGAGAAATGAAAAGCGAATTTCTGATTTATGCACTTTCATGTGTCCCCAGAAAAGAAAAAAACAAGCTGTTGACAGGGTGTTGGTAATCCATTGGTTCCTTGCACAAATTAAACAGTAAATATGTTGTGTGTATTTTTCAGTGTTCAAATATTCCACATGTAATTTTAGTGTAATCAGTTAAAAAGAAATTAATAAAATAGTTTAATTGAAAAAATACCGCTATAAAAATTGACAAAGCATAACAGAATTTAACACAATGCAAAGGTCTCAAGACAGTTTTACAGCATCTTAAAAATGTGGCACTCATGATGCGAGATGTGTTTCTTCTGCCACAATTATGTATTTTCATTATCTTAATTTTGGGCTTTTTTTTTTTCAGCAAATAGAAATATGTTGATAATAGCAATTATTTAATCAGCACATGTAATTAATTTGATTGAATAGTTAAAATACTTTATTCTATCCCAACACATTAAACCGGTCTTTGTAATGCGTGATTGTGATTATTCAGTTACGGTATTCTTTTATCATAATGTATGGTAGACAGTAAGTAAAAAAAAAAAAAAAAAAAATCATGTAATTTTGAGGATGGGGTTGATGGTTTTCTAGGCGCAAAAAATGTAAGCCGTTAGTTGCTAAAAATATCCCCCTTCTGATAAAGTGCACTTAATTGTGTTGAGTGTGCACTTGTATACTTCGAATCTAAAAAGTATATTTTTTAAAAACTTTATTTGCAAAGAGTTAGAGTACACATTCATGACTGTTTCTTAACACACTTTAATTTGCATTTGACTTTTAATTTGAAATGAAAAGTTTTACTTTAAAGTAGCCTATATTTTAAATCATTATGTTTTTATTATATTTTTTACTAAAGTACACAGTTAGTGGGTGAAATAAAGCACGTTTAAGATCAAGTAATTGTCAGGGTTCTGTCACTTCTGTCTAGTTCAATTCTTGGTTTTGTGACAGAACTCTGACACTCCCGGTTTTGTCTCGTCTTTGTCTGAGCGCACGGTTACGAGCGTGCTCGAGCCTACGTGCCTCGTTACGTGTGCGGGGCATGGTGTTTGGATCCCGGCACGTCGGTCTAGTTTGGTTTTCGGTTCTGTGTCGGGATTCAGACATCCATGCTCCGCGTGTTTGTCACCTGTCCTCCCTCGTTACCTGCCTTGTTTGCTCCCTATTTATTCTCCCTGTGTTTGCAGTCCTGTGCTGGTTCGTCGTCGTACGTACACTGTGTTTCCCTGCTGTGTGCTTCAAGTCAAGTCAAGTCAAGTCAAGTCAAGTCAAGTCAAGTCTGTCTTGTTTTCCCCCTCTGGGTAGTTTTTGTTGTCTGTTTTGTTTTATTTTTTGATGAATAAAGACCCATCTTCAGTCCTCGCTTCATTCCTCACCCACAAACCTGACAGTAATTGCAATTAATATAAATGTATAAACTAATTGTCACGATTGTGGCTGTATCAAGGAAGCGCACGACGAAGGAATGGTCAAAATGAAACCTCTTTTAATAATCAAAGAGAACACAGTGGAGAATTAGCATAACAACTACTTAGCACCAACATTGACGACACATCCGTTATTCCTACCCAATACCTAAACTTAACAACTTATTAAGCAGTAATTAGGAGTTTATTGAGGGAAAAGTCGTAGTTAATAGTTAGTTAATAGTGAGAATTGGACCCTAAAATGTGACCGAAATTTATGTTTTCTTTTTTCAGTTCCATGTTGTGCTTCTAGCAATTCTGAAATTACACATTTTACCTTCAGATATTGAACTTTAATGAACTTTTTTATCCTTTAACCATCAGTCAAGGACAAAACAGCAGGGATCTTGCAGCAAGCATTTCCTTCTCGTCTGAATAAATAGACACCTAGTTATTCAAATAAATGCATATTCCATTTGAGTGCTTGCTTGTTGTTTTCCAGGTGGTGATTCTGTACTTCCAGCCGAGTGTTTTCCGCTGTATCCTGCTGCGATGGGTTCGTCTGCTCGGGTTTGCCACGGTCTATGGAACGGTCACCCTCAAACTCTTCAGGTACCCGTAGAACTTGCAGTGTTGTTATTATTTTGGTCACAGTCTTAGTGATAATTATCTTGATTGATACCAATCTTAATCCTAGGAATGGCTAGAATGAGATATTGAGAACGACTTACAGTCTGTGAGCGGAGAATGACACATTGTAATCTCTGAGAGTTTTGAGATTGATGCCTCTGAGAAACAGATATGCTGCTCCAGACAAACACACACACCTATACACACAATAGTGCACACACACATTCTGGATGACTCACGGACCACAATGTTATTAAATGTCACAACTTGTACTTTCCTAATATGGCAGATGAGGTGGAACCTGCTGAGATCTTTGCCATTTCAGAATCAACGCTGAAAAAAACAATAAGGCTGGATAGGTTTTAGGTAGCAGATTGGATAGTGGGCGAAAGAGTCAAAGGCTGGGTTACAGAGACGGAACAGTTAGCTAGAATTCATCTGTTCCTCATGGGCCTCAATTAGTGCTAAACCAAAATAAAAAAATATTGATAGCAACTTAACATTTTTGACACACTGTTGTGGTGGGCATATAAAAAAAAAAAAAAATGTATTCCAAAATAATTTGTGTTTGGAATAATTATATAGTTTGTCAATATTATTAAAATATATATTTTAACTAGACTCCCGACAGTTTTCTAAATAGAGCAGTTGCTTTTTTGATACACACTATATATACAATTTACATATTCTGACCCTCCTGACCTTGAAGTGTCCTCAATTGTACTGAATGTGCATTTCTAATGTACTTCAATTCTTAAAAGTATAATTTAGAAAAACTATACTGTGCAGATAAAGCACAAAGTTCTTGATTATAATTGTAAATGCAGTGTGATATAGTACATAAAGTCCTATTTAAGTGGGTCAAAAAACACTTTAAAAATGAGCTAACTGCACTTAATATAATTTTAACTATAGTACATTTTCATTTAATTGTAATTAACATGCATTTAAGTGTCTGAAAACATTGCTTTCAGATTGTAATAAAGTATATTCTTTTAAAGTGTCCCTATCATGCTATTTTAAAGGTTTCTAATTTTGTTTTAAAAGGTCTCCTACAATTGGTTTACATATATCAATGGTCAAAAAAACACTTGAATTTTCTCATAATATACATTTCACATCAGAGTCTGAAAATGGTTAGTTTGAAGATTCAGTCTCTCTAAACCCCTCCTTTCCGCGAGCCTGCTCTGCTCTGATTGGTCAGACGGCCCAGTCTGTTGTGATTGGTCTAGCGCTTACAGCGCGAATTGGAAACCAAATGCCTATTACCCTATCTGAATTTTCAGCTCCTCAGCACGTGTACACGCAGTGATTTTAACTGTAACGATGGTGTCGTTTTTACCATATCAATTCGAGTCCTCACCCTTTGAAAGTGCATGCAAAGTGGATTCGCAGCTCAGAAAACAGCATCTTCTCACCATGTCGACAACACCAAATTCTTCCAGGCTTCAGCTACAACTTCAGGGTTTGAGGGCGGGGCAAAGTAGACGTTGTTCACGGGCAGCCAATGAAAACCATAGGCTGACATTATGCAAATTCTTTACAATGTTATGTAGGTTTGTAACAGGAAGTGAGACTGGAATTGCTAAAGGCAATGATCAAAATGTCGTGCATTTTGATCTTTAAAACTTTGCAGACCTTTAACATTCACAAACAGCTGTATTACACACTACATGAAAGGTAATATTCGAAAAAGTATAATGGGGCACTTTAAAGTTTATTATTTCTGCGATAAGTACTCCTTTTAAAAGTGTGCTAAAGTGTACTTTTTCACAAGGGTACACGAGATATCTAGAAGCATGTATTGCTTGTTTCCTTGATTTTAGTCATTAAATAAACATTATACTTTAGCTTTGTCATCACTATTATATTTCATAAAAAGTTCAGATTCAATACAGACTATTATTCCATAAAGACTTAAGATGCTATAAAGAAGGGCAGCATGTCTAGAGCGACCCTCTAATGCACTTTTTCTTACTCTTATATGGACTTCATTTCCTGTATGACCTTGCAGCATTAGCCTCTCCTGATTTAATTGTGATACCCTTTTAAGCACAGTTAATGTTTGTATTATCCCTAATTTTCCATTAAAGTAAACGTCCTATAAAGTGTCAGAGCTGCATGTTCCACGGCTAGTTCATCAGGGGTAAAGTACGTTTTAAAAAAAGATTGACTACATCGTTAAGCTACACAGCTAAATGTTTTGTTGGGGGAAACCATAACAGGAGGTACTTAGGACAATATGACCACAGTGTGTTACATTTTATTGAATGGTTTGGACAACAAAAGCAGAAAATGAACTGTGGACAGTCTGAGGGTCTGGCCTCCGGAAGAATGGGATGAAGGAGGATATGTGGAGGATCTTTAGGAACATTTACAGAAGATAATGTGGGCTTGACAGTATGTTATGCGCTGGAAATGACCTAATGGCATCATTCGTATTTAAGGCATCAGAAAGGAATGCCTTTCTATATATTTATTTATTTTAATAAATACATCACATTATGGAAGTAAAATGCTTTACAAATGCAGACTTTAATAAATGTCAACAATTGTACACTTCCACAAGGTGCTATTTTAAGTCCACATCAGTTCCGATATTGAGGTGATAATGACACAATCAGGGCGTAAAACTACCTTTTTTGCCACACTTGCCAATGGTTGGTGACTTGAGAAAATGTACCAGTCATAAATATTTGTTTTACCGGCCATGAAACTGTTTTTGCAAAAACAGGTATGACACCAAAAATGTAGATACCAGTGAAAATTCACAATTCTCTATTCCAATGTTGATACGACAGCTCAAACTACTAGCCTAACTAATATACATGTAAATATATATACAGTATTGATTAATATTAAAAACCCAGACAGTATAGCAGAAATATTAGGCTGCTGTCACTTTAAGACCTAATTCACAGATCCAATACACTGATACCAGTTAGGGATGTCCCGATACCACTTTTTCACTTCCGATACCGATACCGATGCCGCAGCTTTGGCTATTTGCCGATACCGATATCAATCCGATATTTTTATTTTATTCTTGAACTAATACTAATAATAATAAAATATAATGGAAGCACTTTGCTCAATTAGCCACATAAAAACATCTCACTCAAATTCTTATACTTCTCCAGTATATAGTCCACAACAACAGTTGATAATGAAAGACTGCCAGCCTTTATTCAAGACCTTGAGATATGTTTGGTAACCTGAATTAATTTAAAATTAATTTGCTATATTTCAGATCAATATATTTGTTTCCTTAAAATTTTAATTAACTTTAACTTTATTCTCATCTGAATTATAAATAATTTATTTCTGTATAAAATAATACTACTTTTAAAAACACGTTTGATTTTCTTTTTTATTCAATGTAGAATGTGTAACTTCAAAATAAACAGATTAGTGCTATGTTTTAGGACAAGAAATGAAAACCAATGCAATGATGAATGTCCAAAAGATGAGATCATTTTTGCTTTTAAACAGCGTGTGTGTGTGTGTGTGTGTGTGTGTGTGTGTGTGTGTGTGTGTGTGTGTGTGTGTGTGTGTGTGTGTGTGTGTGCGTGTGCGTGTGTGTGTGATTTTGGATGGGTGACAGTTACAGTTTGGCAAGAGTTTACAGTTTGACAAAAGCACAATGTTGTGTTTTACACAAATATAAGTAGGCTAAACACTTTTTGCAGTTTTAATGATGTCCATATGAAAATGACGGAGTATGTTTTTATGTTTCCAGTTTCCACTGTTCGATCGCGCCCGTGCCTCTCTCTCTGTGACACTCACACACACTCCAGCATTGCAATCTTGACATCGCAGCCTGTTCATTTAGCGTCAAATTTGCGTCTATCGCGTCTAGTTCGATGCTTGAACAGTTTGAATCCATTCGCGCGTCCAAAGCGAATAGGACGCGCCGCGCGCGTATAATGATAAAGTGAGCGTTTGAAGCGATATAGACGCGCGTTCAGAGCTAAGGCGGGCTACAGATTAGGTGTCCTTAAAGAACCCGCATATGCGCGTATCTAACAGTAACGTTAGTTCCGTATTACATTAATTAATGTGCACGCGAGATTTATTTATTTTTATACCGTGTATTCTCTGTGTAAATCCATGCACCGAACGTACGTTCAGTACGAATACGTACCGTTCCACGGTTCCACCCCTAATGGGTATCGGATCATAGGTATCGGATATTTTTTTTTCTCCCCTCCGATATCCGATCTAGCATTTTGGGCCAGTATCGGCACGATACCGATGCCGTGGATCGGATCGGGACATCCCTAATACCAGTACACATCTTTCTCTACTGTTAATGTTCACTCAAGACATAACCGACTATGTTTACTAGGATACTCGCTAACATGGCCATTTTTGAAACTTTTTGTGAATTTGTCCGTTTAAGTGCAAGAAGACATGAAAAAGAGCTCAATTCAGTATTTGCGCGCTGTCTGAGACGCAGCGCCGTTCATGTTTGTTCACGTTTATGTTTTCACAACACTTTTTTGTTGGAATTTTACAAAATATTACCAGCCAGCTGGCGATTGACACCGTTTCATATACTGTTATATATAGTGTTAATTTTAGGCCCTGGATACAATGGTTGTTTTCATTGTTTTCCAGGGTTCTCAAGGTGTTCCTGTCACGTACAGCCCAACGGATCCCCTACATGACCAGCTGGAGAGTGTTACGTCTACTGTGTATAATCCTGCTGATTGTGTTATGGTTCGCAATAGCCTGGACCTCCGCTGTTTGTCAGAATCCAAACAGACATCACGCTCTCATCAGTGTGGGCTTCACCACTGATGGGCTGCAGTTCAGCATGTGTCTGCTGGACCGCTGGGATTACATGATTGCTGTGGGTGAGTGAATCTGTTACCTAAGAGCTTCTTTTATGACTATTTGGCATTTTAATGAGCACCAGCTTGAATATATTATCAAACAGAATCAAAGAGTCTGGATGAAATGTTCCCAAAAATGGATACTTATTTAGAGAAAGAAAGTAGAGAGAATCTCTTCAAGGCACTGTTTAAAGGAACAGTTTACAGAAAAATTCAACTTACAGCATCATTCAAACTCATACTGTTCTAAACCCGAATGACTTTAGCAGATGTTTAGTAGAATATTTCACACTGCACAATTTACACTTTCACACCTAATGAACAACTAATGTGATATATTCCAAGCCACTTTGTGTGAGGATAACGCAAACTGTCTAATCAACGAAAAAAGAAAAGTGCTTAATTGTATAGAAATGTGCACTTATAGTGTATTTCAAATATTCAAAGTATTTAATAAAATATCAAATAAAAGGGCACTTAAGTGTACTTTTGTCATGCTTTATAGAAGGATACTTATTTGACTAATTAAAAACATGTAAATTATTTTTAACTATATTTTGTTCAACATCATTTTGTTTACC
The DNA here is from genome assembly GCF_951802725.1 of Rutilus rutilus. Taxonomy (NCBI): domain Eukaryota; kingdom Metazoa; phylum Chordata; class Actinopteri; order Cypriniformes; family Leuciscidae; genus Rutilus; species Rutilus rutilus. Next base: position 23,807,385 of record NC_140228.1, read on the forward strand.
ATAAATGCGAACATTCAGCAGAACACTTTAACTATATTTCAAAGACACTACAAGTAATTGTGAACATATTTAAAGATGTACTTACAGTAAGTCCTACTAAAGTGGGTCAAAAAGCACTCAAAACTTTAGCTATTCCATACTCTTTATAAAAGTGTGCTGAAGTGTAGTTCTTTTGTAAAGAACCTTTCAACCTTTAAATAGCTGTTTGCTGACAGTTTGTAATCTGTAACATCTGTGATCGTCTTTGATGTGACAAAAACGACTTATTATAATCTTATGACTTGATTATAAGTATTTTGTGCTGGAGGTTTCAGTAAGTGATGACAAAACTAGAATCTGTTCTTGTAGATACTGAGTCCTGACAAATGAAGTGCATCTTGCCTAAATTGTAAGAGTAATGTGGTAGTATGCTAATCCGGACATAGCCATCGTGGTAGACCATTGCAGGTCATTATGTTTGAAATACAAGCCAAGGAAGTGATTAATCAAGTCTGGCTTGGCACTAATTGCAGACATATAGCGGAGCTCACAGGAAGCATCAGCCAGGCTGTGACGAATTGAATTCAACACAAATGTTTATCCTGATGTATTTTTCTCAAGCATGGCAAATTAGAATGTGCCCAGTCTAACACCTGGATCAGTAAACGTCACATTGATGATGACAGATTTTCACTGGGGGAACACATGTTTATTGATGTCAGGCCAGCTGACTGGATGACATTGTATACGGTGTGCCAATAGGGGATGGGGAAGTTTAAAACTTTGGACTACCTTCCACAGCTTCATTTGTAATTGTCTGTCAAGCAGTGTCCAGAGAATACAAGCAATCTAGATGCCTTTTATTGCATTCATTGAATGTCTTTTTCTCTATCATTCTGGTATTTTCAATCTAGCGCTATATTGGTTTGTAACAGAAAGGTTTTGACATCCACATCATTCTCTGGTTGATCTGGGAACTGGTATGTCATTTGGGTTTTAACTCTTTACTACCTCTCACAAACAGCTGAGTTCCTGTTCCTTCTGTGGGGTGTGTATCTTTGTTTTGCTGTGAGGACCGTCCCCTCAGCGTTTCATGAGCCACGCTACATGGCCATCGCAGTGCACAATGAGCTCATCCTCTCTTTCATATTCCACATTTTAAGGTGAGTGACTGCCATCGAGGACTTCCTCCTTTCCCTCCTATCCCTGTCTTATCATTATTAAAGGGGACCTATTATGCTCCTTTTTACAAGATGTAATATAAGACTCAGGTGTCGCCAGAATGTGTCTGCGAAGTTTCAGCTCTAAATACCCCACAGATAATTTATTGTACCATGTTGTAAATGCCCATTTTTGAGTGAAAGCAAAAACATGCTGTTTAGACAAGCTGGCTGTCAGACGCAAGTGTTTCTTGCTAGTTTCAGCCCGACGCAGTTATCATTTTCACGTCCTGCGCCACGTTGTGTAAATGGCAAATGCATTTGCACCCATTTGTGCGCCCATGGGCGTGCTGGTAAAAAAATTATAATAATGCGCCAACAATGCGCTGTGTTCAGGCATGTTCACACATTGAGGCAACTGAAATAGACTGTGCCATTGACCAACAAAAAACAAAAAAAGATCGTTAAAATAGGGCCCTACATGCGTATCGATTGTGTACATAATTATGTTCAAAAACAATATAAAAGTAAATGTTGCATAATAGGTCCCCTTTAAAAGGGATAGTTCACTTTGAAATAAATTTTTTGATATGTTTTAGCTTACCTCAAGGGCATCCAAGATGTAGGTGTCTTTGTTTCTGCAGTAGTTTCAATTTTTATATTTTTAGGTCAAACCGTTCTTGTCTGTCAGTCATATAATGCAGGTCGATGGTCATTGTCTCAAAACACAAGCACAGAGTCCAAATTAAAACAATTCCCCATCGTCCAAATGAAACAATTCCCCATCATAAGTACACATTGTTGGCCTAAGACACGAAACGAGCGGTTTGTGTGAGAAAACGAACAGTATTTATATCGTTGTTATCTCTTGAAAACAGCACACGTCCAAATGATCTGACGGCGCGGGCGGGTATAGATATATACATAGATGTCGCCTTGGCTACGGTTTCGTTCCAATGAACTGCAGTTGCGAAGGCGACATCTAGTGTATACATCGGGCGGGTATAGATATATACACTAGATGTCGCTTGGCTACGGTTTCGTTCCAATGAACTGCAGTTGCGAAGGCGACATCTAGTGTATACATCGGGCGGGTATAGATATATACATAGATGTCGCTTGGCTACGGTTTCGTTCCAATGAACTGCAGTTGCGAAGGCGACATCTAGTGTATACATCTATACCCGCCCGCGGGCGGGTATAGATATACACTAGATGTCGCTTGGCTACGGTTTCGTTCCAATGAACTGCAGTAGCCAATGCGACATCTATGTTTATATCTATACCCGCCCGCGCCGTCAGATCATTTGGACGTGTGCTGTTTTCAAGAGATAACAACGATATAAATACTGTTCGTTTTCTCACACAAACCGCTCGTTTCGTGTCTTAGGCCATCAATGTGTACTTATGATGGGGAATTGTTTCATTTGGACGATGGGGAATTGTTTTAATTTGGACTCTGTGCTTGTGTTTTGACACAATGACCATCGACCTGCATTATATGACTGACAGACAAGAACGGTTTGACCTAAAAATATCAAAATTGAAACTACTGCGGAAACAAAGACACCTACATCTTGGATGCCCTTGAGGTAAGCTAAAACATATCAAAAATTAATTTCAAAGTGAACTATCGCTTTAAGTCAATATCTCTCGCACTTGCCTTCACTTGAATACACTAGACTAAAAGCCAGATGCTGTTGTTATACGGACTCCCAGCTGAAAAAAAAAAACCCCTGCTGCATATCATATGTTGTGTTTTGGAAGATGGTCCTTAGCATGGGATGCTTGTGATCTCAACACATTGTTTAAGTTAACCTCTGTGAGCAGCTCTTGCCTGATTTCCTACTGAAGCTAAGCAGGGTTGAGCCTGACCGGTACTTGAATGGGAGCTCAAAATAATGGAAGAGCACCATAAAAGTAGTCCATATGACTTGTGCTCTGTTTTCCAAGTCATTTGATAGCTGTGTGTGAGGTACAGATCCAAATATAAGTTGATGTTCTGTTAAACTGATGTTTTGTTCGGGTTCCGGTATAGAATAAGTTGACATATAGTTGCAAAGTTACTTATAGTCAGTAGAATGTCTGTTAAGGGACCATAAAAAAAAATATGTTAACAGATATTAAGCAGACCGTCTACTAATACTCTAATGAGAGTTAGTTGACATGTAGTTGCAAAAATACTTCTAGTTAGTAGAATGTCTAAAGTGGACCATTGAAATAAAGTGCAAATGAATATCCATTCTGATAGGTCAGTTTACTGTTGATATTATTGTTTAAACGCTGTCAGCCTTCTCTACATTTCGGGCTGTGGTAAAACCACGTGTTTGGAATAATTGTTTTAGTTTTTAGTTCTTATGTTCATTTTTAATTCATCTTAAGGAAAATCTGCCTCCCTTGTCCGACGGACCGCCACTGCATTCTAAAAAATCAGTTTAGGGCTGTGGAGTGAATGAATAACTTCAGCAGTAATGAGGCACTCATTCAGTCAGGCAGGGACTTAGCTTGAACTTTTACACAAGATAAAGGCGGTTGACTTCAAAGGCAGGTCATGTGATTTTTAGAAGTGTTGCATTGCTTGGTGCTCTCTCCACTGTTTCTACAGTAATTAATCGTAGTACAGAGCCATGGGATAGTGTTAGTTAAGGATCTGTATTCTTGTGTAACAGCACCCATGTCCTTTCATCATAAACATTAATTAATGTATTGTGGCAGTCAGTGTTTTCAGCATACACACACAGTTTTCAGAATACACACAGTTTACCTCAGCAATCTCAGAAGGTGATGTAACAACAGTAAGAGAAAAAAAAAAAAAAGAAAAAAAAAGGTTCTTATTCTCTTCATATGTTCGGACATGTCCATTCTATTCAGTGTATCAGTCATCTCAGAGGGACCATCAATTTCCAACCAGATTAAAAGAGCTGAACGCAACAGAGCTGCAAACTTCACAGCAAACATAGTCCCAGGTGGAGACAGTCTCCCAGCTGGCCAGCACAGATAAACCTGAAGAAAAACACAGCATAAATCTAAATATAAACCTGCTATATTGGAGCAGTGGCTTAGAAGTGCACAAGCTCTGACGTGTTGAGCCATAGTGGTCATTGCAGTTTCAAATTTAAATTGTTTTCAATCCAAAGATGGCAGACAAAGCTGAAGGAAATAGTGACAATAAATCTCTTTTTATTCAGTAAAAAAGTAGAAACAGTAGTGGTACGAAACGGTACGAAATATTATTTCAAGTTTTCAACTAAGAGAATCATAGGATATAGAGTACCGACGTGTTAGCTTAGCTTCATGCTAATCAGCAGTCAGAGTTAACTTTTGAGCATTTCTCATGGGCGCAGGAATTACAGTAGGGGGGCTGTAGCACACCCCGTTTTCACAGCATTGTAAATGCAACCCAAATTGTTGTTCATATAGATTTAATAATTTTTTAGCATTTAGTAATTTATTTGTAATAAACTCTTAGTGGGCTATTAAAAAGTGTTTTTTTATATGTTGAATTATTAATTTTGAAAACATTCGCAGAGTGTGACATCATATTTGACAGTTGCAGTGTGCATAAAAAAGAATTTGCACGCTCTACTCCTTAGTGCAAGTCCCCCTTCGGTGTTGTGTAAGGTAGGCAGGTTTTTTTTTATTGCATGTGACAGTGTAAACAGCTCAAAAACCCTTTTATTTAAAGGCTTAATTTATGGCCTGTAGACCGGTCCCTTGCATTGCGACTGCAAGCAGTATCAATAGGCTAATGTCAAAGATGTGATGTGCAGTCAAATGTCCTGGTGTGTATTATGTTTAACCGAGTGTTCTCACTGATTCGCTTGTTGTGAGTGCAGTCTGCATTTTGATTTTAAAAAAACAAAAACAATACTTCCAATGTCTGTGGGGGAGAAGAGTGAGCGAACCTTGTTGCAATAGATGCTGCTTCAAAGCTGGACAAAGTTTTAACATTTACCCTTTTATCACCCACGATGGCTGTGGCGATACCATATTTTGAAATGTCATGATTCAGTCTTGATTGCATCAGTATGTTTATTTAATTATGTATGCGTTCATATGAAATAAGTTTAATTAATGAAGAAGTTGGTTGTCTGAATAAGCGTTTCTGAATGTGACCAGAGTCACTTCTATGATGCACATGTACCAGACAAAAGTAGAGAGAAAGATAAATTCTGATTCTGCATATTCACTCTCTCTTTATGTTACCTTAACCCTAACCTTAGTAACATAGAAGTCTTGTGCTCATTTTGTGCCATTTAAATCTGGGTAACACACGACCCTGGAAACATAGGAATGTTTCAGCCACGATCCAATTATGATAACGAATTATTTTTGGGGGGGAAGTACCCAAAATTGTATTGTATAGAAATTGTAATGGTTTTATTTTGTTCAGCCTTTTGCCAACCTGATTATACATTTTTCTGTAAATCCACCCACAGGTTCACTCTAGCCCCTGAGCTGCACCCGGATTGGATGCTAATGCTATTCTTTGCTCATACACACTTGACAGTGACTGTCACTTTGGGGTTACTGCTTGTGCCAAAGGTAAACCCACCAAACAGCTTTCATTTTTGATAATTTGTTGGCTGAAATCAAATTTTACAGAATCTCTTAAATATCCATGCCTTTTCCACAGTTCTTGTTTGCGAGCACACATCTAAGGGATGACATTGCTACAGAGGCCTATGAAGATGAATTGGACATGGGGCGGTCTGGGTCATACCTGAATAGCAGCATCACGTCTGCCTGGAGTGAGCACAGTCTGGATCCAGAGGATATTCGGGTAGGTGCCCTGTTTTCTTTCCTGCTTCTTTTTCCTCTTGACTCTCTCCTGCCTTAGTAATTAACTAAAATTTCATAATCTGCAAATAACTTTTGACCCCTTGTCCTATAACCGATGAAGATACTGAGCCATGGCAGTTTTTTATTGCAGACACCAGAGGAAATGGGCCAGCTAAGTTCTATTAATGGCTGTGGCGTAAGGTCTTGCGACAGTCTTTGGGAAAAACGTACCAACGTGAGCAGAGGTTTTTGTTTGTTTGTTAGAGCTGAAGAAGTCTCTCACAGAAGACCCACATTTTGTTCGTAGGAAGGGCACTTTGCTAATAGGATAAAGTTCTGCACTTGGTATAATATTTGTTGATTAATGCTTTGAAGTTCTTCAGAGGCTGTTTCAGACCTAACAATAAAACACAAAATTTTCATATTTGACACCGTCCCAGACTGTCCTGTCTTTAATTAGTGTAAAACAGCATGTTGGTTTGGTCTAACGTCTTCGAGGCACTGTCTGTAGTTGCATATAATGACTTCTGCATGTTTTCTGTGCAATAGAGCGTCTGCTTCAGTGTAACTAGAATCATTTTATTTTTTACATTTCTACATGTTGACGTGTTGTGAATTAATGGCCCGTTTTGTCTTTAAATCTACAGGAAGAGCTGAAGAAACTCTACTCCCAGCTGGAGATATATAAGAGGAAAAAGATGCTGGCCAACAATCCTCACCTGCAGAAGAAGCGCAGCTCCAAAAAGGGCCTAGGCCGCTCTCTCATGCGCCGCATAACTGAGATTCCAGAGTCAATGGGCCGTCAGTGTAGCCGTGAGGACAAGGACCTGGGTGAACATGGGAGTACCCGCAACAGCATCTGTGTCCTGAGAAAGAACCCCTTTGACCCTTCACACTCTGTTAAGCCTGCCAAAGATGAATCCTTGAAGAGCAAAGTTTTCTCCCTTAAAAAGTCCCACAGCAGTTATGACCATGTTCGAGACCACAGTGAGGATTCCAGCAGTTCGATGACTGACAAGATGGAAGTCGCAACCACAGAAGGCTCCCTCCTTGAAACCTTAATGGGCAAAAAGCTGGTCAAAAAGTCCTCTGAGAAGATTGATGCAGCCAGTGAGTCAACAGAGTCAGTTCCCTTGGTGTGCAAGTCAGCTAGCGCTCACAACCTGACAGCTGATAAGAAACCTATTCACCCTAGAACATCCATGCTGCAGAAATCTCTAAGCGTTATTGCCAGTGCCAAAGAGAAAACACTTGGTCTAACAGGAAAGGCCCAAGCAGTGGAAGATTCAACAAAGAAAGCTAATCAAAAGAACAAGGATGTCAAGACCTCAGCTGAAGCTGAAGAAAAGGAGGGTTATCCAAAGATGATTGTCAGCCAATCAGTGGAGTACAAGCAGACAGCTGCCAAAACCGGTATAATGAAGCCACAAATGAGCGGAAGCCAGCCCTCCATTTGCTCAGAAACAGCCAAGGGGAAAGATCTGAATGACCTTTCAGAGGTGTGCCCTTGGGAACTGGAGGACTTGCCGACCCCCTCTGAAAACAAGGTCCAGAAACATGTGTCCATTGCCCCTGAGCAGACCACCACAGTCCATGGAAGTAGCAACAAAGCGACAAAGTCGCAAAAGCAAAAAGGCACAGAGCAGTCACCCTCTATGGCCAGGCATCCAAACCAGAAAGTTGCAGATAGAACAGACATATGTCCATGGGAGGAAGGAAATGAGGACCATAGTCAGGCAATGGTGTCAAAACCTAACTCCACGAGTAAGCCTGCCATATCCCAACCCCAGGCTTCCGGAGAGGTCCCCAAGGTTCTAAAAGCTGACATCTGTCCATGGGACTTTGAGGAAGTGTCGAGCAAGCCAAAGGACTCAGCTTGCTCCCCTGATAAGAGCAGACCAAAAAAGGGCACCACACCAGCTGAGATCAAAGGCAAAATAAGCTCTTTGCCTACTGAAGTCAAGGGCAAGGGTAATACACCAACAGAGGGCAAAGTAAAGAGTGTTCTCCCCAAACCTACTAAATCCACAGGCAGCTCACTGCAGCCACCCCCAAAAGCAGAAGTGTGTCCATGGGACTATGAGACTGTCTCCAGTCCAATCTCTGAAAAGACCCCTTGTTCCTCTCAGGTTTCTAAAACAAAGGAGACCCCTGCTATAAAGAAGGGAACTTCCCCTGTCAGAAAATTAGAGATGGAAAGAGAGAACACAAATGATCCAGATGATGACAAAAAGAAATCAAACACAAAAGACAGGTTCACCTCTGGCAAGGCGAAAGAAAGACCTGTCAGCCAGTCTACACTGGCTGATGTTTGTCCATGGGATGTTGAGAGTAGTCAGGAAATTGTCTCAACGGAAAAACAAAAAAGCCCAAATGTTGCATTAGCAAAAGGCAAGCAAGCAGATGTATGCCCTTGGGATTTTGAAGATGCCGCAACTAGTAAAGAAGTCAACAGGGGCAATAGTTCATCTACTAGCAAACAGATAAGTTCAAATTCCAAAGGCAGAGTTACTAGTGGTGTTAAAATGGCAGATGTCTGTCCTTGGGAATTTGACGACCAAGCATCAACAAAAAAAGCATGACACTTTACCTGAGTGAACCGTTAGTTAGTTCTCATTAGATGTGCTTTTTCTTTCATAAATACACCATAGAATATAAACTTTAATAGATTTTTTGGTGATTTGGAGAAGAAAATCAACAAGTCGCACAAGCTGCCTTTCTCTTCAACCTTATGTTTTCCCTTTGTGTTTTTTTGGAATAAAAGAGAGAAAAAAAATACAAAAATGCAACAACTCACCAGGCATTCCAGATTCTAAAGTATTGGTTGAACCTTTAAATAGAAACGGTAGTTTACAATTATGCAACTCTTTATGTGCAATGTAAACAAGATGCCTATACTCACCACATGTATACTCATTAACATTTGAACCCTCATAACAGCTGCATCTGTAGCCCCTCCTTGACTGTGGCTTCCACAAAAGATTGTACAAGTTCCTGAGGGTGTGGACCATGCATGAAGTGTCATGGAGTAAGCCTGATCCATTTCCTTGTTTTGATTTGATTCATACATTATCGTTTGGTTTGAGTAAAACATTTTTGCCAAAGATAGCGGTAAAATCCAATAAATCTAAGAACTCAAACCTCAACAGCATAATAGAGTACCACTACATCTGTACAGTGAGCCGGATTCATATGGCTGCTAGAAAATTACCCTGTAGCACTTTAGTAAAGAAGAAAGACAGATGTAAACTGGACATAACTCCATTCATATTTTCCCTTGTTTGTCTTTTTGGCCTTGGTGTTTTATGCTGTTCCGCAGTGAGATCATATGTGCACATTTGCAACACTTTTTTTTAGATTTCTTGACTAGAAAGAAAGCTAGTAAAAAAAAAAAAAAAAAATTAAACATTTCCAATGCTTCCAAATTTGCTGATATATTATCCTGAATGTGCCTATTTAAATAGTCCTGTACCAGTCTTACTTTGTATTGGGAGATGTGAAACCTTTGTCATAGCCCATAAATATTTATTGAAACACTTGATGAAAATCAGCATCTTATTTTTGAAAAGAAATGAAGTTTAGTTTATATATTAGCAATGTTACAAAATTGTAAATGCTTTTTGAATGGGGTATGCTAGGGGGGAAAAATCCACTACTCAGTTCATGGGACCATAGATTTAATTTATCTCAGCGTAGGGCACAATCATTTAGGTTTCTGCATCTATAATGACTTTCCTTTTTATCTTTTACAATTAGAACACTCATGATAATATACAAAACGTATCAAATTCTGACCCAAGCCTTAATTTCTTTATCATGTGTCTGGTATCTTTAACATTTTATGATGATTACATCAGTTTACAAATAAAAATCTAGCTTTTACTGTATTGTTTTTTTTTTGGAAATTGTACAATTTCTTAGAAGAACATTTTGAAACATCCCCAGAGACAACTGATGTGAATTCAACAATCTATCTAAATTATTGTTGGAATGTTAACATATCGTGTATGCCTTCTCACATGGTCATTGGTAATCTGTAATGATGTTAAGGTAATGGTGTCACAACACATGAGGCATGAACTGCTGTACAGTACGATGCCCAGTAACGAAATATTCATATAAATGTTGACATATCGCAATTGCAAATGGTTTTGACCCAATCTTACAGTAACTAAATGTTTTTTTTAATGTATTGACAGATTCTTGTGTTTTGTATGTGCGCACTATGAATTAGCAAGAATACAGAAGAAAAGGTTATACCATGTACATATGTTATGTGAACCAAAGAGGTAAAAAAAAAAAAAAGGAAAAAAAAAATACCTAAATATCTAATTCTTGACATTCTGTGAAAGAATCAAATGATGTCACACTTCCATCTCTCTAAGTGGGGTAAATTGACCAATGATCTCTGGGTATCTTCCCATGTTATATTAACACAGTGGGTCATTTCTGTTCTGCACTACTTTTAGTCTTTTAACAGACTTTCAGAAATATGCTCTGGTCAAGCTTGACATGATTAATTATCATTAAAGAATTTAAGGTTTAATGGGTTTCTAGGGTTCTTGACTCAATTTTTAAAGAGCCTTTTATGCAAAAAAAGGTTCTATATAAGGAGAAATGCATTTAATAAGTGCATAACACTTTCATGTTTAATGGGTTATTTCCAAAAATGAATTAAAACTAAATTAATTCAAAGTAAATCCAAAAATGAATCCCTAAAAGGTTTTGAACCCTTTAAGGTTCCATTTAGAACCTTTTCTTCAAAAAATGCATCTTATATTATTTCCATCTTTAAACATTGTGAGTTTAATATTTGATATAAACTGTACAGCGGAGTAAGAATGACCCAGGTAGTATTTTATTGACTACAAAGCAGCAATCAAGAGAGCATCACCACCTTCACAAATTGATATAATCTGCTTATAATTTAGAACCCAGAATTTCTGCTATCCTCATGGATTTCTAGGTACACTAAAGGGATCTTTCAGCAACCTATAGATCTACTGCTCCTAAACTGTCTAGTCATCTCATACTCTGGTAAGAATAATACACTCTCCAGAGTCCGTTCTTAATGTATGCCTAGATGGATGTGTAAAATTGACCAACTTTGTTACATAGAGAATGTTTCTGGGAATGGTTGTTGTATCGTAGTGCATCCCTCTAGTTTACAAGTTTTACTCATCTGCAGGTTGATTTCTATGTAGTATGATGTAAGCACTCAGCTCATGACCTGTTAATGTTAATGGTAACCTTGCCTATTACATTGTCTTAGTGCAATGTTTAGTTCAGTTTTTGGAGTTTACAAAAGTAATTATTTATCTATTTATGAATTGATTTTGGTTATTTAGCTCGTTTACTTGGGCCCCGCGTGTCACATGTTGGGGGAACACTCCTACTACTTAACGCGGTATTGTCTTAGCTCTAACTCTCGTTGCTTCTGCATGATAATGAGAAATTAGTAAGACTGATGTTTCACTGCCCTTGATAGAACTTTAAAAAGAATCTTTGATCTTTTTTGGACTGTTACAAGTTGTATAGTGAGTGAAACTGTACCCTACCCACTGTATTATGTGCTTGTTATATTAAATGCTCTATGACAAGCTTATAGCATACACATATGGAGATATTTGGTAGATTTATATTGTGTAATATTGTGATAGCATGTACATAAAAATACCTCCTCTGCAATAAATATTTCTACAAAAAGCAATTTTGTGTCGACTGAATGAATCAAAATGATGAAAATATGTTTGTTTGTGTTTTGTAAAAGGTTTACATAAAGCACCTACATTGAAAACGTATTACTTTTCACAAGAGTCTAGTACATATTGGAGGTATTCTGCCCTGGAGGTAAGAACTTTCCATTGACAGGCTATTTCGTGACTTAGAATTTCAAGTAAACCTGTAATCGATGAGAGGTGTGCGTCTTGACACAAACCTGTGAAAACGCTGACGGCGTACACATGCATATTACATGTTCAGTCTATAGGTATGCGTATTTGAATATATATGTGAGCACTGCAGGCGTGTATAGTCCTTCTTTACAAATTGACCTCAACAAATTACTTGTCTGGCCTTAAAAATGTATAATACAGAATTATTTATCGCTTACCATGTGAACCGGAACTATTTTGACAATGTTTTATCTGTACATAGGTAAAGGGAAGGGAAGGAGGCCTTCACAGGAAAGAGACTGGATGACACTTCAGGACTGCGTTGTCGTCGTGTCCAGGCGCAGGTCCTTCATCAGATCTGGATACGGCCTGGATCCGGCGGACTGCGGTAAACCTCGGGATAAACAGAGAGACTAATATTAGCATAGACGCCATTCTTCTAATGATGTAACAAGTACATCATGATTTATGGGGAATGTTCCCGGTTCCGGCTGACCTGATCTATGTAGCCTAACATTGAATTTTAGAAGTTTATAATGTGTTATGTGTATGCTAGGTCAAAGAGATGTGATTTTAGTCCAGATTTAAACTGAAAGAGTATGTCACTTTCAACAGGATTCTCAGTGGGTGTTTCACTGAGTAGGGAGAATCTACTTGTGATCCGATCGACCAAAACGCATCTTAATACCAGGTGTAAACAGGGCCATTGATGAGACCGTTAAAACAGTTCCATACAGAGCCATGATAATTGCATCATAGCCAACAGCGGTTCAAATATGTTGCATTTGCAAAAATCTCTTGGTTGCTTTTGCCTTGTCAGCATTTTTGCTTTCATTAATAATGACTGATCTCCCCACAAAGGCTCCAGCTAAGTGGTCATGGCCTATTCTCAAAGTAAATTTGTATCCTGGCAGTCTTAGTTCTCTGCAAGGTTTGTTTACTTTAAACTTAAAGGAAGCCTTTTAAAGCCTTCTACATTGTAACCACTTTAGGATATTCATATGCACGTTTGGCTCAGCTCCGGAAAAGCTTTTATGGAGACACTGTAGTCTTTCTGACAGGGATCATTTGGTGCTCAGTATGGGGAAAGTGGATAAGATGATATCGGGTTCTTCCTCATATTTCTGTCAATAGCCAAGCTGCTGAAGATCAGTCTAGCCAACTGCCTTTTGAATGTGGTGCAAATACTTGATTCCTGTTCAATCAGGAAGTTTGCTTTTGCAAGCTGTTTCAAACTGCAAAAATAAACTCCAAATGAACTTCGTTTTTGCCTGATTTTGTTCTAAATTGTCACACCAGTTATCAATATCGGGGCCTTAAGCCTTATAGCACACCTCTCTCAGGCCCGGTTATGCACAAAAGGATCACTCAATACTTTATTTACATATCAAGGTTATGATTGTTCTTAAAGGCCCCCTGAAATTCAAAATTTAAGTTTTTTAGCTTTTAGTATGAATATGTTCGATTTAAGGTTATGAATAATCTGGTGTGTTCCAAAACAATGACAAAATTCACAATTAGGAGATATAAGCATTCAAAACATAGAGTCTCCCACTTCCGCTAAAATGGATCTTCAGCTTCTCATCACATCTTCTGTCCAATCAAATGCTCTCTAGAACTGAAAGTGTCCCGCCCCTCTGCTATAAATACCACCTGGCCAACGCAACCGTTGACACGTCACAGAGCAATATGGGTTGGAGATGTGTGTTAGGTTGCTCAAACGCTCGAGTTTTATTTACATTTTCCAACGCAACCAATGTTGGTTAAGAATGAAATGGCGAGAATTTATTCACACCTATTGAATCCAACGCATCATCAGCGCTCGGATTCGCTTCCATGTTGCTGTCAAGTACGACTTGCAGTCTGCGAGGTAAACTAAACGCTATTGGCTATAAAGGAAGAGGAGCCATTCAATATGTCCCGCCTTAGCTTCCTGTTTCAGTGGAAATTATGCCAATGCATCATACAAAGTTGCGCATTCCAAGGCACTTCAGTGGGCCTTTAATGTATTTTCTTCAGTAAAAACACCACTAATAATACTACAAAAACTTTGTCAGTGCATAATTACATATTAATGGGGGAAGATAATGGGGTGACCAAACTGAAGTCTTGGCTACTGTAGCATTTTTCCTCTCTTTCCAACAAACTCTACAGCCCAAGCTTCATCCATCCTTCGATACTAAAGGTTTAATGACCTAAGGTCGCTGTAAACTCTTTGGATTGTGAGTCCTGATGAGCTGTAATGTAAGGTAAAAGCATACTAAAAGAGTATAAACAAATCACTTTAGCATTGATTTCTCTTTTCAAGAGCACTCTGTCAGTGGAACGAACAGCCAATCAATATAGTGAGACTGGCCTCTCTCTACACTGGCACAAATGGAGAAGAATGTTGTTTCAGATTCGCTGCATCACATCTGTGTCTAAAGGGTGACTGCAGAGGTCATTTCATATTTCATAAATGATTCATACATGTCATAAATTATGAGGAGCCTTTTATTTTCAGTATATTAAATACAAATTTTAGCGATGTCATAACCGTGACCTATAGCGTTTAGCACACATGCTCCAGAGAGGATGAGTGGGAGACACAGGTTTGATCTGGCCTGTGTTATGACTCACTTATATCCTCATGCCCAAAACCAGTAGGGAAGTAAAGATGAAATAGGCTACTTAGTATTTCGAAATCTCCAAATACAGCAGCACTCCATCCTCATGAACTAAACCTGATGATAATGTTCTCCAGCATGACTTCAGAGTGTTCCAAAGAGCATCAAATTAAATCTGAATGAATCTTCATTTGTACAAAGTATTTAGATTTTACAAAGCCATTCATGTTTTAGATTTGAATTCAAATTTTATTTTCTGGGTTTAATTAGATATTATATATTCCATATGGTATTATACAGGGTGGGCCATTTATATGGATACACCGTAATAACATGGGAATGGTTGGTGATATTAAAGTCCTGTTTGTGGCACATTAGTATATGTGAGGGGGCAAACTCCTCAAGATGGGTGGTGATATATACATATACTAATGTGCCACAAACAGGACTTTAATATCACCAACCATTCCCATGTTATTACGGTGTATCCATATAAATGGCCCACCCTGTAGAATAAAATAAGAATATAAGAGATGTCAGAGGATGTCAAATCCACATTAACACTGTTATTATTAGTATAGTATAAGGTGATATCTCACTTTCAACTCATAAATATCAAATTTAGTGTGCGTTGTTTTAAATTCATGTTCACCATTTATATACTTTCAAATTTGAGCTGCTTGGTTATTTATTTATTTATTTATTTATTTATTTGTTTAATTGTTTGTTTTATATAATTATGCAGTCGTTCATGTATGCAGTCCTTCATGAGCGAGCCAGCCTGATCTCATGAAATCAGTCTCTATAGCAAGCATTGTATTTATCGTGAAATTTATATGGGAAATTAAAAAAAAAAAATTACGTGCATATAGGCTATGCAGTTTTCGCGTGCATATGGTACGCACTTTATGGCGTGTAGCTTAATAGGCACGTCCCCTACACCAATAATCTTACCCTAGGGGTTTACATTGCGTATCATATGCACGTAAAAACGAATTTTCGTGTATAAATTGCATGATAAATACAATCCGCTATAGAGATGCATTTCATGAGATCGGTTACACATCAATCATTCTCAGAAAAAAAAGGTACAAAAGTGGTACACTTTTTTTCCATTTAGGTACTAATATGCAGAGGCGGACAGAGTACACAGCTTCATTACTTGAGTAAAAGTACAGATACCCCTTGCTAAATTTTACTCAAGTACAAGTAAAAGTACTACAGTCAGATGTCTACTTAAGTAAAAGTACTGAAGTACTTGTCAGCAGCCATGTCACCCTGTAGCCCAAGACTGGTTGCCCACTGAAGCTAAGCAGGGCTGAGCCTGGTTAGTACCTGGATGGGAGACCTCCTGAGAAAACCAGGTTGCTGCTGGAAGAGGTGTTAGTGAGGCCAGCAGGGGGCGCTCACCCTGTGGTCTGTGTGGGTCCTAACGCCCCAGTATAGTGATGGGGACACTATACTGTCAAAGAGCACCGTCCTTCGGATGAGACGTAAAAAACCGAGGTCCTGACTCTCTGTGGTCATTAAAAATCCCAGGATGTCTTTCGAAAGAGTAGGGGTGTAACCCCGGCATCCTGGCCAAATTTGCCCAGTGGCCTCTGTCCATCATGGCCTCCTAATCATCCCCATATACTGATTGGCTTCATCACTGTCTCCTCTCCACCAGTAAGCTGGTGTGTGGTGAGCGTTCTGGCGCAATATGGCTGCCGTCGCATCATCCAAGTGGATGCTGCACATTGGTGGTGGTTGAGGAGATTGCCCCTTCTATGTAAAAGCGCTTTGAGTGCCGAGAAAAGCGCTATATAAATGTAATGAATTATTATAATTAATTATTATTGTTTTTAAACTTGAGTATCAAGAGTAGCCTACAAGAGTACATTTTCTAAATATTGCATTACTACTGCCACAGTGCTTACATTGGTAAACACAGCAAACACTTGAAGCGAAAACTATCATTAACTTGTTCAGAAAAATGAAATAGTCTGGCGAGGTGGGGCCACGGGTTGGCACATTCCCGGGATGGACCTGCTGCGTCTTCATCCATTGTTTCGTCCATGGTTTCATCTCTTATCTAAATCTGACCATGGAGTTGACTTTGGCGGAAAGCTGAAGGTGATTGTTGATAGGCTGTCCCAATCAGTGGCGCCTGCACAATCCAATCACGTTTGAGAGGGAAACAACAAATTGAGGGTTTCCGAGATTTTTTTTTTTTTTTTTTTGAAGTAACGGGTACTCACGGTTATGGATAGAAATGTAGTGGAGTAAAGAGTACAATATTTGCCTCTCAAATGTACTTGAGTAAAGTCATGAGTACTCCCCAAAATTGATACTCGAGTAAAGTACAGATCCCTCAAAATTGTACTTAAGTACTGTACTCAAGTAAATGTACTCCATTACTGTCCGGCTCTGCTAATATGTAGACTTTACGAGGTACTAACTTTAATGTACCAAAATGCACCCTTTAGGAACAAAAGTGTACCTTTTGAAAAGGTACTGCCCCAGTGACAGCTTTTGTACCTTTTTTATCTGAGAGTCCAGGGTGGCGCCAGTGCTGATTGTGCCGGTGTTAGACAGATTTTCCTAATTCTTACTAGCTGTTGCCTATCTGTCAATGGATCACCAGCTTTCTGAATGATAGGCGACAGCTAGTAAGAACAGAGAGCTGGGTTCATTTAGTCCGGAGGAGTGCTGGGATGGTATTGAAAGCCGAACTAAAGTCCACAAAACAGGATCCACACATAAGTCCCTGTTTTATCCAGATATTTCAGAACATAATGCTGCCCCATGTTGACTGCATCATCCACTGACATGTGGCTTCCAGTTTCCAATGCAGAAACATAAAACCCCTGCAGTCTTTAGGTGCTACTTCATGAAGATTTCATTAATAAAGAATTTTATTAAGCTTCTGTCTATTATCCAGAGATGTTTTATTGCTGGTGGTTTTAAAAATTAGCCACATATTCGTTTTTATAAAATAAAAGCATTGCACATTCAAACTATTTAAATGTTTTGATGTCTTATCTTCATAAATTATCAAGAAGAGCTTTTGAATGTCTTTCTGACTGTCACGGTGGGTGGTCTAATGCCCACAGAGCTCAGGGGTATAGCTAAATCCCTGCTAGCTCTGGCTGTGCTCAGAAGATAAATCCAGCGCAAGACACCCACACAAGCTTTTCATTCCCCTAGGCAGCGTACAGCGGGCCACGCATTTGTATTGGGACAATTCATGACTCATCAAGGTGTTCCGGAGGCGATGTGACAAATCCTACAAGGCTAAGGTCATGAATATGAATTCGGTCATGCTGACGTATACCTTGGTAAACTTCCTGGAGTGCCCAGCCACCAAAATTCATGAGCCAAGATTTCAACTTAGAAAGATTTAACTTGCATAACCAACTGATCAATTACCAGTTTTCTGTCAGTAAATTAATTATTCATACCTAACA
This sequence comes from Rutilus rutilus, assembly GCF_951802725.1. NCBI lineage: Eukaryota > Metazoa > Chordata > Actinopteri > Cypriniformes > Leuciscidae > Rutilus > Rutilus rutilus. Next base: position 23,825,255 of record NC_140228.1, read on the forward strand.
GTTCAGGATTTGGCTGGTTAGTTTCAGCAGTTAGCTCCTACTGCTAGATTCTGTAACTATCTTTGTACATGCAAAAAGCGAGTTTCTCCATTGACTACCTTTCAGAAGTAGCCGTGTATTCTGACTAAACAGTATATTAAATTATATTAAAGCAGATATATTACCAGTGAGAGACTTTGCTCTGGAGGAAAACAGTAATATTTTGACACTCAGAATAATTGCTTCTAGTAAAAGCTTTACGACTGTGTTCTTGTGGTTCCATCAGCCAATCAGCATCATTTTCAGAGTAATTAATCACATGACATTTATGGCTCAAGTGATTGTCTTAAAATATTGGTTCTTTGGGTGAAGGTTACATTAGGCCTAATTAATACTCATGAGCAAAAGCTTTGTTTTTGTTGATTCAGATTTGTTAGCATCTATCTTATTATAACCTTTTCAAGACAACTCAGTGTAATGGTATGTATTATACATTTATATTTTTTTCTTTGCTTTGCCTGAAGTTTCAAGAGATTACATGGTTTGAATAAGAGTAGCAGTTAAATGTAAGACGCATGTCAATTATGCCTTCTTAATTTTATTCATAATTCTTTTAAATACAAATCCCATCTAAATGAGTCACTATTTATGGTACAGGCTTACAGTGTTACGTCTATGCTGCTAGTGTAAATAAAATGGCACTCTTTATCATCTAAGAGGTAGGCTTGGGCGGTATTCGAATTTTGAAACCGTCAAACCGCCTCCCTATTTTACCGGGGTATACGGTATTACCGTGACTAATTAAAAATTATGACATAATGGGCTCAGACGGCGTCACCAAACTGTTGGCTTGTGCCTACACCGTTCAGAAACTGAATGCCAGATCGGACAAAAAAAAAAAAAAAAAAAAATCAAGCCCAACCCCTGCACGTTGTGTCTGAGTCAGGCCGACGGCATTAACTGTTATTATGAGCCGGAGCCCACCATTATTCAACATAATATCTGTGTGCGTGCAACAAGCAAGAAGTGCCTTTGTAATCCGGTGACGCGTGTCCATTGATTTTTATTAATAAAACTTTTCTGCAAAGATGGAAGTTGACGATCGCATCTCTGTAGTGAACGCGCCTATAGAGAGAAATGCACATCATTACACAATCAGAGAGTGGCCTTTTTCTTTTCGTTTTGAATTGTTTCGTTTAAAGAAATTGACGATCGGCATCTGAACGCTATAGAGAGACATATGCACATCAAGGATTACAGAGAGTAGGCTAGTCTATTTATTTTCGTTTTGAATGGTTTCGTTTACTGAAATTGACGATCGCATCTCCCTATGAACGCGCCTAGAGAGAAATGCACATCGTGGATTAGGCTACTTAGCCTAATCAGTGAGTAGTAGCCTATTTCTTTCGTTTTGAATTGTTTCGTTTAAAGAAACTGACGATCGCCATCTCCGTATGAACGTGCCTAGAGAGAAATGCACACCATTGATTAATCAGACTATATTTCTTTTCGTTTTGAATGGTTTCGTTTACTGAAATTGACGATCGCATCTCCGTATGAACGAGAGAAATGCACATCATGGATTACTTAGCCTAATCAGTGAGTTGCCTATTTCTTTCGTTTTTAATTGTTTCGTTTAAAGAAATTTCAAGCTTTATTTATTTGTCATGTCTGTGAGGCATAGCCTTTTTTATGAGATTTCAATGCAAGTGACAGCGGCATGCCCATCATGTCATGATTATATTAAATCCAGGCAATTTTGGTTGATGAAAACTTTATAAAAATTTAGATACAATTTATACAAAACGAAATTCGTTTTAAAGAGGCCTTTTACAAAACTAAATTTATTGAAGTGGTCAAATCGTCTGACTCCCGATGCATCCCATCTTATTTGTGCTGTTCACTTTTCATAATCAACAAAGATGGAAAAAATAACATTATAATATTTTAACAAATACGAAACTTAATGCGCTTATGTATCCTGGCAGCAGTGAGTGGGCAGTTGTTTCGGAGATGCGACGTTAGAGGTGTTTACATCTCTCGCGGTCACCTTTTTATTGCACAATTTACAAATTGCCTCGTCAGTATTTACCGCCTCTCCCTTCTCATTCGGTTGGAACCAGAAATATTGCCAAACTGCAACCACACATAAGCATTTTTTAGGCAATAAATAAATTATATATATTATAGGATAAGTGCCGGTAATGACGGTATTGAAACTGATACCGGTGCTATTTTAAGATCCCGCGGTATCCGATATTACCGTAATACCGCCCAACCCTACTAAGAGGCATTAAAGGCTTCAAAAAGCTCTTGCTTCCATCACATAAATGAGAAACACCCAGTTATCTACAAAACTCAGTCACCAATTATGGCACACATTGCTAAAGCCCAACTACAACAGCCTACATTCTTCACCATTTCCCAAACGACCCAAACTTCCTCTCAGCCATCCTCTATTTGCTATGATTAACTGTGAGGCCTTATGACATATTCACCCAATTAAAGGCCCTCTCTACACTGAGGATCATTACCATGAGAAATTCCTCAGCGCCTGGCTGTCAGCACCAACGCTACAACTCCACTATTCCACCCACGCCACACACACAGGGTACGTTTATTCACCGAATATTCACTTATGAATACTGAACAGTGTGCAATGTAAACAACTGTGTTAAAAACGAATCTTACATGGACTTATGTAAAGCTTCACGAGTTCACCTGCTCATCCAGTCTTGATATACGATGTTAAAGGTATTGAGTAACCCCAGAGTGCAGTCTGGGCTGGGGCGACACATTAAGGCGGGGCTACACATGTCGCTCCGCCCACCCCCAATTTCATTGGTTTATAATACAGCAATCTTATTGGCGTGGACGCCTGAGGCATTAGCATGCGCATTCCTTTATGTAGGAGTTTATGAATGATCTACTACGCTGTTTGGCCGTAGGCTACTACAGAAATATTAAGTGATAACCATGTCGATTTCAATAATCAATTGAATAATGTTTTGATTAACGTAATACGAGTTAAACAAACAATCCCTTCAGGCAGACCGTCATGTAATATAAATCTGAACTAATTCTTCATTCGGGGCCACGATATATAGGCTAGGCTGTATAGCCTATATATACCTAGGTCTATATCAAAGTGTCAAAATTATTCGTATAATGCTCAATTCACATCGTTTTAAAGCAGCTTTACAAAACGTCATAGGCCTATAGGCCACATAGGCTTTAATACTGAGCAGTTTAGGGCTGGGAGATTGCTACAAACCTCCAGTGGAAAGTCCAGGGGAGGAGGAGGTTGATGACAATAATAAAACCATTTCGGGTTGAAGAAACAAAGGAGACCGGTTGATCAGTAAGTATGGCGTTTATTTACAACATTAATTAACCAAAAGGTACAACAGATACAACAAGGTCAATCTCAAAACAAAAGAAAACAACTACAACTACAAAACAACTACAAAAGGGAAACAAACACATTAGTATTTACCACCCTCTCTCCACCGAGAGAGTAAACCCCCAGCATAAGGGTCAGACTTGATGCACACTACTGCAGGAACTCCATGAATGCCACTGCAGTATCACCCAGCTCTGGTAAGCCGTATAGACATCTGCTCTCCACACGCCGCAACATCAGTCTGCCTGTTCTCTTCCCTTTTTACCAGCTCCCGCTCTCCTGCTGATTGCCAACAGTGTGCACAGTAATTGATTGCCAACTGAAGACAGGGTATTCACACTCCATCCCAGTAGGTGGCGGAAATGCACCAAAAGCTGGTTTGCCAACCGCCAATAAACAATAAAGAAGAAGAAGAAGAACTGAAGATGTGCACACAGGACCTGCAGAGGACAGACAAGCAGCAGTACACCTGGCATACATACACACATACATTTATGTCATAAATATGTTGCTGATATAAATGATACAATGTTTGAGATTTATATTTATTAATTTACCCAGCAGATAAGTCAATGCCACTTTAAGTATGACTGCATTAAATTACTAGCATTTCAAGGAGAGATAGCCTATTAGGCTGATATAGACAAAATTTTCCGAATGTCATGCAGGGCTCCGTAATTTTACATCATTAATTTATGCTTCTTCATTTTTCCATTAGGATTGGTGAATAAAAACAAACTCGGGATTTTACACAAATGATGATACTTCACTGTATTTCAGTAAGACAGCGTTCCGAAAGAGTGTTTTATTTTATTTTAAACCAAATAAGCAAATAAGACAATAATAGGTAAACAATAATTTGGTAATAATATTACCAAATAATACAAGACATTTACTTTTTTTTTTTTTTTTTTTTTTTGTTGTTTTTTTTGCGTACAATGGGAATTAAAAACCCTGCAGTGCTGAAAAGCAGAGGTGTAACGAAGTACATTACATTTACTTGAGTATTTTTCGGGTAAAATTGTACTTTTAAGAGTAGATTTAAACGTGGGTAGGCTACTTTTACTTTAACTCGAGTACATTTTTTAATGAGAACACTGTAGGCCTACTTTTACTTCGTTACGTTGGGCGACGTTCCTCTTGTTACTTTATTTTAATGCAATACATGTTGTTAAATGGGTAGTTTATACCAAGTGCGCTAGCTACCTAATACAAATATATAAAACATCTCCAGTTAACTAGCAGTTTAAATCAAGTGTTTTGCCGCTGCTATCAGTGTCTTCAGTGTTTTCTTGAGGCTCGCACACAGTCTTCACACGGAAGCACACTTCAATCTATCTATCTATCAATCTAAAGGAACACTCCAGTGTTTTTTTAAATAGGGCTTATTCACCGTCTTTCCTACATTTAGATAGGGGGGCAAACGCATTTTTGTCTCAGTGCATGCATTGTTTTAGTTTGGAAGCGCCACCACTAGTTTAGCTTAGCATAATGAATGGAATCCTTTGTTGCCAGCTAGCATGTCATGAGTAAAAGTGATATATAATGTCCGGCCCCTACCCTTCTTACCACATACCCTCCTGAATGTCTCTACTTTCGAATGCATCCATGTGCATGTGTGACCATTCCCATTCATTCATTCCTACATAAACTAGCTCTCAATCTCACGCTTAACAAACCTTGACACACTCACAGTAAATGAATGGATCGACTTAACCAGTTATATGAATTTTTACTATCTTGATGCAGGATCCTGACACCACTACAAAGAGGGAGATTGCACTTAAATGTCTCATCCTTTACAGTACATGGGAGAAGCAGTGGAGGACCTCATCAAAGATTTCCTGGTAAGACAAGATTACTTTAGAGATGTGAAAATGCTAGCTAAGGCTCCACTTCAAAATTAGCCATCAGACTATGTTCAGATATACAGTATGTCTGAAAACAGTCTGAAGGCTAATTTCAAATAGAGATACAATTCCTTTCAGCTAAAATCAGAGTCCCATGCACTGGTAAGTTTATGCGACTTATATTTATATTTCAACAACGAATTGGAGTAAAGTTTATCATTTATCCTCTTGGTCAACTTTTAAGATCACTTGGTCTCAGTTTTCACTTTTATGCAGATGACACCCAGGTTTATACATTCAAAACCTGATGTTAATGTGGCTGTGTCCTTTCTTTCTCTATGTATTTCTGAGATAAAAAAAATGGAAATATAGGAATTTTCTATGTCTAAACCGTGACAAGACGGAGGTAATGCTCTTTGGTTCACCACACCAGCTGCGGAAGGCTGGGTCTCCAACTGTAAGTGTAGATGGTTCTACACTGCAATTTCAAACAACATAAAAACATTTGGGGGTGATATTTGATACTAATTTAACATTTGTTCCTTATGTTCAGAGCACTGTCAATACATCATTTTTTCATCTAAAAAATATTGCCAGATTGCATCCCATGTTGTCACTCCCAGTGGCTGAAAAGTTAATTAACATCTTTGTATTCTCTCGCATTGATTACTGCAATGCTTTGCTGGCCGGGGTCTCAAAAGCTACCCTTAATAAATTACAGTTGGTTCAAAATTCTGCCGCTCGAATCCTGTCTGGAAACAGGACAAGGGATCATTACACTCCTGTATTGGAATCTTTACACTGGCTCCCTATCAGATTCCGTGTTGATTTTAAAATCCTTATGCTTACTTATAAGTTTTTGCATGGACTGTCACCTCATTATCTCTCTGAGCTTTTAATCTGGGGGGTAAGGGTAACCCAAGCTGTATCGATTCCTTATTCTTTTCCTAAATTCTTTTCCAGTTGTCGGGGAAGGAAGAGGCTGAAAAAATTCTTCAGCAAGAAAGCATGGCAATCTTCGTCATCAGAGACGCACAAGCTGTACCCACAAACATTGGCATCATACTTGAGGGACAAGAGGTTCTGAGCGACTTGCTGTCTGTCGCAAATGCTGTTGCCATTCTCCTGGGCCTTCTTTATGCCTTCATTCTGGAATATCCCAAGACATTGAAACTGACATTTGAATATATCCAGAAAGTCATCATGGAGCTGGACCCAAAAGGCATGACCAACAAAGTCAAGAGGCTCTATGACCAGCTCTACAATAGAGCTTAATTCAGGGTTCCCACACATCCCAGTTTACTCCCGTAAATGATGTCATGTTTGAGTGGCTGGCTATGGTTCGGCGTTCTACGCAATGCTGCGTGCTGCAGCGTTCTGAAAGCTGCCAGTTTACACCAATGAGACGAAATGGGACGGTGTATAGCAACAACTCTGTACTTCCATTCCAATTTCTGACTTTTCAACAATGTTTTTTTTTACAGTTGGATATCATTTGTAGCGTCATAAAATGCAACGAGGACAGAGATAGTGAGATACTGACTTCAGCTGCATTTCTAGTAGTGATGATTGTTCTCGGTTAAGGCTGTTGTTTTCTAAGGTCAATGTTTGCCAGCTCTTAGAAGTTGAAAATCTGACACTTGAGGACTGAAATTGTGGATGTGTGGAAGTAATGTATGATAAGTTAATAAATATAGATGTAATGGAAATTATTATTTTTATTAGATTTTGGACAAGATTAAATATTAAGTAATGTTCCTTAATGGGATACATGTTTAATTAAATCCATATATTTTTATTTGTTTAAAATAAATCATTTCTATTAACTTGTATTTTTAAAAATGAGAAATAATTGTATAATTAAATCTACATCTATCTGATTGGAGAAAACAAATAATGTCTAATACATATTTCTTAGATGAGATTTTTGTTTAGATCAAAATCAGAATTTAAATTAATTGACTTTCTTCAACAAGAAAAATATACTTTGTGCCAAGTTTTATAAAATAGTTTTCATGGACATCAAAAATATTGGTTAGGGCAAGTTATTTATTTGCTCAAGTTATAAAATATAGATGTGAACCATTACCCTAAAAAATTTTAATTGGATGAATGAAATATTTTTTCAGTGTATAAAAAAATTATATATATCAACGTTACTATTGTCGCAGTACGGGCAGTTTTTTTTTTTTTTTTTTTTTGACAAGAGGTTTCGCTCCTCTGTCTGCGCTTCAAAGAGCATTTCAAGCCGCTAAACTTATGGACATTTTTCAGTCAAGGAATCGAAGATGTGCAACGATATATTTATTTGGAACTATTTTCGTTGGCGATATAGAGCAAAGTATGATGATGATGATGATGATGCATTTTATTTGTAATGCGCTTTTCTCCAACCCAAAGCGCTACATAGTATAGTAAACATAATATAAGATAGTTAAACAATAATTAAAAACAGAAAAATCTGACTCTCCGGGCAACAAGGGAGCTTCTCGGGCTGTTCGATCATACAAGCGCTTGTTCTTAATTGCTGCTGCACTCAGGTGGTCCGTGACCCGTTGGTAAGCATAGTGGAGTTGCTGATGATGTCGGCCCACCCACTCCGTCGTACTCTGAGCTCCCTCCACTGGCTGTGTCCCCAAGAGCATATCAACTGGTAAGCGCAAGTGCCTCCCGAACATTAAAAATGACGGGGCATACCCCGTTGTACTGTGCACGCTGTTATTATAGGCTTGTACCAAGGAGGGGAGGCACTCCGTCCACTGACTCTGCTGCTCGGCCTCCAGAGTTCCCAGTAGACCCAGCAGGGTCTGATTGAACCTTTCGCATCCCCCGTTTCCCTGGGGGTGATACGGGGTGGTATGGGTCTTTCGGCACACGTACAGGCGGCTCAGCTCTTGGATGACCTTAGATTTAAAGTTAGGGCCCTGATCAGAATGAAGGGTCTCGGGGCATCCAAAGGGCTGAATTACTGTTCGCCACAACACATTTGCAGTTGTCTGATCTAAGGTAGGGGTGGCCCATGCGTACTTGGTAAACAAGTCCGTTACCACCAAGATGTTCTGAAACCGGTCCATCGGTCGACCCAGCGTCAAGAAATCCATCGCCACAATGTGTAACGGCGCTCTAGGGCGTATAGAAACCAACGGAGCTTTTGCCTCTCTCCTTCTCTTAAAGAGCATACATCAGGGACAGCTCTGTACAAATGCCTCAACCGTCGCTTCCATTCCAGACCAGTGGAAGTATCTCCTCAATAAGGACAACGTCCTCTCCTGTCCTTGATGTCCAGTGTACGTGTGGTAAGCTTGCAACAAAGTCAGGAGCTGTTCTTCTGGCACTACCACCTGGTATACTGTTTCCTGCATCACAGGGTCTTGAACTGACCGACAAATCACTCCCTCTCGTAGACTGAGTCTCTTCCATTGCCCCAAAAGTTTCTTCACCACCATAGTTTGGGCCTGCCTCTCCCCAGCTCCAGGCATGAAGCCTCGTTGCAGGTAAGAACGCACTTTTACCAGATCTCCGTTTCTACTCTGTAGCTCCTTCCACCACTCTGTAGGTCCCATCCCCAGCTAGCGGGCACTCCATCCAGTCGGGTTCCAGGGGCCTCTACTACCCCCACCATCAGTCCTTCCTCCGGCTCAAAAGAAAAGGGCGACATCTGACTACGCTCACCAACCGCCGGAAGTCGGGACAATACATCGGCATTAGTATGCTCTCTGCCAGGCCGGTACTGAAGCTGGTAATCATAGTTGGCTAACTGGGCCACCCAGCGCTGTTCCACTGCCCCCAACTTAGCGGTCCGTAGGTGGACCAAAGGGTTATTATCAGTCACCACCATCACTTTAGCTCCCCACAAGTAATCTTTGAACTTCTCACTCATAGCCCATTTTACTGCCAAAAGCTCTATCTTGAAGGAACTGTAATTGGAGGCGTTTCATTCTGTTGGATGCAGGCTCCGACTGGCATAGGCAATGACTCTCTCAACTCCTTGTTGTCGCTGCACTAAAACTGCTCCCAATCCTGCATTGCTGGCGTCGGTGTACAAGATAAACGGTTGGGTGAAATCGGCGTAGGCTAGAATCGGGGCCTGCAAGAGCTCCTGCTTGAGATGTTGGAATGCCGCTTCACATGCTGTATCCCAGTTCACAGATGGAGATATTCGACCACGAGGGTGCCCCGTGCCCTCGAGAAGGCGGTTTAAAGGCTTTGCGATCCCAGAGAAGCCTTTGATGAAGCGTCGATAGTACCCCACGAAGCCCAGAAAGGACCTTACTTGGCGGACAGTTCTCGGTGTTTCCCAACTCTGGACAGCGGACACTTTCTCTGGATCGGGGGAAACTCCTGCAGCACTGACCTTATGCCCCAGAAACATCACCTCTCGCCTGAACAGCTGGCATTTGTCTGGACGTAACTTCAACCCGTACTTTTCCATAGCCTGGAACACTCTCTCACTCTTTGAACACGCAAAGTCTGGAGAAAAGACAATCACATCGTCCAGATAGACAAGAGTGGTATCGACTAACTGTCCCCCCAGGCACCGCTGCATCAGCCGCTGCATTTTGCGCCATGGTCTGTAACAAGTAACTGGCGTGTCGTGTTGTACAGTACGGTCTGAACTGGTCTAGTTACTCGACTCAGGTCTGGCATTAATCACACCTTTCTCTGTCTATTTTTCACTCTTTCAGCTGTTTTAGGAGTCGTACCGTCTGAGAAACGATTACAGAGATGTCTGACCACTGTCAGTCATTTCAGGAGTTTAAAGCTAATGCCTTGAGACTTTTTTTGTCATACTGAAACATTTGAAGTGTTCAGCTGTGCTGAAGCTCGTCTCAGCCCAGAATTTGTATTTATAATGTTAATTGAAATTTATTTTATAATAAATCATTCTATGTAAAACCTTGGTCTATTCATTTAACATATTATAGAGCCATATTTGAATTTATATCATACCATACATGCACAGAATTTCATAAAATGCTACAAAATAGAGCTAAATAATTGTCTTTACAACATAAGAAGGGTCAAAATGTTCATGACCTCAGGAGGTCAGACTAAATATACTGTATGAGCTGTTTTCTGAGATTTACAGGTTTTGGATTAATGTTTAATCTGCTATAGCAATGAACTAACCCATTAATGTTACAGACAGGCATTCAATTGTAAACTGGTGGTGATTCTGATGGACACCTCTAGATGGATTAGACATGATCTCCTAATTGTCAAGAAAACATGAAATATAAGTATTATTTAAACCTTTTTTATGTGGAAATACTAAAACGTTACAATACAGTTCAATATGGACACTCACAATTCTGACTTTTTCCTCACGATTCTGAGTTTCTATTAAAAAAAAGTCATAATTACCTTTATTTAAAAATGTTCCGTGCCGAACTAAAGTTTGGTGTCAACGGTTTTTGTTCAGAAATGTATACTTTTATCCAAGCAAGCATTAAATTGATCAAAAGTGACAGAAGAGACTGTTATAAAATACTGTTTTCAACACTGATAACTATCAAAAATGTTTCTTGATCATCATATTAAAATGATTTCTGAAGGATCATGTGACACTGAAGACTGAAGTAATGATGCTGAAAATGAAGCTTTGATCACAGGAATATAATAGAAGGATTAAAATAGAAGTTATTTAAAATCTTGATTGGTGAGGATAAGAGACTTCTTTCAAAAAAAAAAAAAAGTTTATTTTCATCAGAAAAAAAGAGTCAAACAGGCTGTTTACTTTAAAATATACCTTCTTTAATTTAAGTAAATAGCCAGTGAACTTTAAGGCCTTGGTTGTTATTGAGCACTTACAGTGGAATCAAAGACGTTTGGCCTTTCGTAGTGTGGACGGATGTTTAAGAGAGCGTCTGTAATGGACACACACACACGTGACAGTAGCACCTGGAATTACAATGATCTCGCAGAGTTAGTCCTCCTGTACCAGTGAGACCCCTCTCACAGAGGTCAGCGGAGGTCAGGGCTCTGCGATTACAGTACGGTAAACCCTGCAGAGGTGTAGCTGCCGGAGTGTGAGTCTGCGTGCAGCTTCACTTGTCTCTGCGCAACATCAGCTCGGTCAGTCGGATGAGAGCGTCTCGTTCGGTCGACGGCCTCAGACGGCTGATCTGACGGATGGCCTCTTGACAGTAGTGTTGAGCGAGGTAGTTGGTCTGTTCCACACCGTCACTCTGAGAAGCAGAACACAGAACACAAGCTGATGAGCGAGTGAGGAGGTTTACCAACTATAGAAACTTCTGCAGTGCTTCTGGAACTCTTCTGGTTGGATGAATCCCAAGAAACTGGACTGGTTCCGATTTCTTCAACTAGGAGTAACACTTAAAGGAACCATATGTAAGAAATGTATTTCAATTAATCATAAAATGGCCCTGATATGTCACTAGACATTAAGAAATCATGTTCATTTCAAATACTTATATCATTGACAACAGTAGTCCGGCCAGGATATTGTCATTTAAAAGTGAAGTTGCAGCCCTCAACTGATGTTGATGTTGTCATTTTGTGTTTTGGCCTGGTGCGCCGCCCTCGACCTATCTACCAATCACGAAGTCAGTAGTGTTTCGGCATCCGGGTTGCCAGCTCTGCTCTAGTTACCACAGCTGCAACTACAAACGTTCCTGCTGGATCCTGCAGCCTATCTGGCAACCTAGAGTCAGGGGGGAGGGGGAGGGGATACACCGCTATACAGTAATTTGAAAGTGATTGCAGTACCAGTTTTGGCCACAATCTTACATACGGTTCCTTTAAATGTAAAATGACGGGATAAGTTATACATTTATTAATTCAAACAAATCTGGAAAAGAAATCTCTTTTTTTTTTTTCATGTTTTTAAATAGTGTAAGAAACAAATAAATCAAAAAGTATTTCTAAATTGAAAAATAAATCGACATTTAAAAAGGTTTTATTCATATTTTAAAATGTTTTACTTTCTCCATATATTTCACCACTAAATCAAACTGATATTGTATTTTGCTTTAAGAAAATGAAGCCTATTTTTAGGAAGATAAAAAATGTCATTATGACATTACTTTCCACACCAAAACATTACAACTCAATATCATAATAATAATAATAAATAATTCAATTCTCATTAATGTAATGCAAATATATATATATTACAAAAATATTATAGTATTATTCAAATCGCCTTGACAGTAGACAATATACGCTTTTCGGCAATATACGGCTTTTACGGCAAGTTCATGCTTTCCGTCAGCGAATGACAGCCGCTTTCTGGCAGAGCGGGAAGGAAGGATTTGATCAGAGAAATGAAGCGCGGCAGGTTGGAGAGTTTTGGACTGCATACAATAATAAAAGAAACGAACAAATACATGGCGAAAGAAGTGGTAGACAGCAGAAGAGGGGATTGGGATGCTTTTTAATGAAACTTGGGAGGTGATTGGCCTTTACTCTTTCACATATCTTTTAGCATGTGTGTGTGTGTGCGTGCCTATGTATGTAACGTTATGCATTTATGTGTGTGCGTGTATGAAAAAAAAGTGTCCTAAATGAAAACTGTGCAACCCAATGTCACAAAAAAGACTTGTGTATATGTATTATAGATAATTTTTCAACTTTAAAGTGTTAGTTTCTTTGGTTCGTGATTTTTCAGCTGGTATGCCAGCTCTTTAACAGCTTTAAAGAGATTTTGCGAATGGCCAACTGAAATATGAGAGATCATATTAAAGGGATACTCCACTTTTTTCGGAAATAAGCTCATTTTACAACTCCCCCAGAGTTAAACAGTTGAGTTTTACCGTTTTAGAATCCATTCAGCCGAACTCCGGTACCACTTTTAGCATAGCTTAGCACAGATCATTGATTCTGATGAGTCCAGTAGCATTTCTTTCAAAATGACCAAAGAGTTTCAATATTTTTCCTATTTAAAACTTGACTCTTCTGTAGTTAAACCGTGTACTAAGATCGACGGAAAATGAAAAGTTGCGATTTTCTAAGCCTATATGGCTAGGAACTACTCTCATTCCGGCGTAATAATCAAGGAACTGTGCGGCTGTACCATGGGTGCAGCAGGCGTAATGATATGACGCTGCGCCTGAAAATAGTCCCCAGCTCGGTAACTTCTTCCAACGTGACCGGGACTAAGTTTGTCTAACCTATTAGACCTATTTTCAGGCGCTGCGTCATATCATAAAATGAGCATATTTCCGAAAAAAGTGGAGTATCCCTTTAAGTGATATCAATACTTCTGTTCGCGGAAGGCTTAACTAAGCAGAATCCTTTCTCGGCTGATCCCTTTCATTGCGTTTATATTTCAGCAAGATTGGATGAACGTTACTATTGTTTAACATCCAGCCACACTAAAGACATGCAATCTAGGCTACCTGATGACAAGGGAACGCGTCTTTCTTTAAATAAAAACATTTTACATTTAGCCTAGTATCTTTTAGCGTATTCTTAGCCTCGTTTTTCACAGAAACAAAATGACAGTCTCAAGCACCACCAGCAGCCCATACTGATTCTCTAAAATATCATCTTAATTTGCACCATCGGTTTATGTCTTAATCAGTGTTGAGTTTCATAAACTCGGCGTTGCGTTTGAAATCCGAATTGTATTATTATCCGTTTTTCAACCAATACATTATAACGGAAATAATAGTTTAAAGCAGGGTTTATTTTTATTTTTATAATTGAGAGACATCGTTATGTTTCGCTCCTCTGTCTGCGCTTCAGAGAGCATCTCAAGCGACTAAACTTATGGAAAGTTGTCAGGGAAATTATCAAATATGTGCAACGATTTATAGATTTATTTGGAACTATTTTCGTTGACGATATATAGAGCAAAATTAACGTAATATTAACGACTTGTTTTTTGAATTGTATAAAATCAACGTCCTGCTGATGTTCGGGACCGCGCTCTTCCTCTTCTGATATGTTGGATTAACTAGGCTATTGTTACAAATAGAGAAAAACAAGGATAGTCAACAGGAACTTTTGTGTGAATTATATTCTGTTTCAGAAATGAGCTTTTATTGTAAAAATCTGTTGATTAAGTTTGGTTGAGTGGTCTGTGCTTAAATAATAAAATGTATGCCAGCTTCACTTGCTCCCGTTTATGCACCAGCTGCAAATGCTAAAAATACATATTAAACAGCGCTAGTTTTTGTATCAACAATCATGAATTAAAAAATGTAAGTCAGTCTTTGTTTGTATTGCATGTTCACTTAATACAACGAAACAGCCTAGGTATCCCATCCCCCACAAACTCGTGTGGTCGACTGTGACGTCAACTCGTATGGTCGACTGTGACGTCAACTCGGGTGGCCGACTGTGACGTCAACTCGGGTGACCGACTGTTACGTCAACTGTCGACTGTTACGTCATAATGATCGTGAGTATAAACAGTGCAGCGGATGTATTCTTCTTGTAGCGAGTCAGCGATTGTAAGTATGCTTATTACACAGGGTTTGGGGATCTGAATTTTTATATTTTCATAATTTGGAGAAGAATCTGCTTAAACTGTGGAATGTTATTGTGTAGATTTGCTGTAGCTAGTTATATATTTATATATATATATTAGTTATATATATATATATATATTAGTTATATATATATATATATATATATATATATATATATATATATATATATATATATTAGTTATATATATTAGTTGGTGGACTAGTTTGACACCGCACAACAAAAACGACATAAGTTTACATTGGGTTTAAGACAACAAGCTTTCAGGTTCTTGTACTGTATGTTTACTCAATCATCTCTTCCCTTTCTCTTTCTTTCATAGTGTTTCACAGATATAAACTGCAGAAAGTATTGTTCACTTCTACTTCATTTTCGAGTATGTCAACCATGCCCACCATTTTTGAGAGTGCAGAGCAGTCCTCATCTACTGAATTGTCAGATGAGCTCACTACGGCCCTTGCTGCGGGGCGCTGGTGGGCGATAATGGAGGTTTCAGACCCCATATCTGAGTATCCTGAGTATGAGGACCTCATCTCAGACCAGTGGTGGGAAACAGTGGAGGAAGGAGAAACATCATGCCCCACATCCCTGGTCTTCAGTGATGTATCTGAGAAGGCTCATTCCCAGCACTCCGGCTTCTCAGATGGGAAATATGAGGAGGGAGATCTGAAGACCACGAGGCAGTGGAGGCAGCAGAAATCTCCCAGTGCTAAAAAAGAGGACCTCACCTCATCCCTGGTCTTCAGTGATGCATCGGAGAAAGCTCAGCACTCAAGTTTCTCTGATACAACAAGGGCCATGGACCAGAGGAGAAGTTGGAGGCAGAAAAAGCCACAGATAGCATCTGTGCCTGCTGTGTCCTCAGCTCAGCACTTAGGTTTCTCTGATACAACAAGGGCCATGGACCAGAGGAGAAGTTGGAGGCAGAGAAAGCCACAGATAGCATCTGTGCCTGCTGTGTCCCCAAAGGAAGCACCTGTGCCCAAAGGATCCCAAAAAAGAGGAAAACTGAGGATCCCTGAACATTTGACTAAACATCTGAAAAGGGCGGCGTTAGAAACACCCATACCCATCCAGTCTCTACCACCACCAGAGGCTTCCTCAAAGGTGCTCACATGCTCCTCACATGGAGCACCGATGCCAGACAAGATCTGCGAGAGGAGAGATCCTAAAACTCGGAACAGACTTCAGCCCAGGTCCCAGCCGACCCAGGACAGTGCAGGAGTGGACGGGTCACCCGGTCGGATCCAGGCAGCAGACCAAATTGACTATTTATGTAGCATATTTGCCAAATGTTGTGTCATTTCAAATATTTAATTGTAATTATTTTTTTTTTATTTTTTTTTTTGGACAAGATTAAATATAAAGAAATGTTCCTTAATGGGAAACATGTTTTATTAAATCCATATCTTTTTGTTTGTTTAAAATAAATAATTTCAATTAACTTGTATTTTAAAAAATGAGAAACAATTGTATAATTAAATCTATATCTATTTGATTGGAGAAAACAAATAATGTCTAATACATATTTCTTAAATGTGAATTTTTGTTTTGATTAAATCTATATATTTTTGTTTAGATCAAAAACAGAATTTAAATTAATTGACTTTCTTCAACAAGAAAAATATACTTTGTGCCAAGTTTTAGAAAATACATAGAAAATATTGGTTAGGGCAAGTTATTTATTTTTCATTGGCTCAAGTTATAAAATATAGATGTGAACCATTACCCTATTTTTTTTTTTTTTATTGGATGAATGAAAAAAAAATTTCAGTGTGTGTGTGTGTGTGTGTATATATATATATATATACATTAATTAGCACTGGTGTTATATAAACAGATCATTTTCATCTGCTGTCATTGGGCTAATTAAATTCACACACTAAGCCAAAGAATAGCATTGTAACAACATATATTATTCCTATTTTCCACAATTTATGGCTGAAGACAATGGCTATGTAATAAAACTGATTCACTATTTCAGTATACATTATCTTGCAACAATAGCCTGCATCCCAAACATCATCAGATAAAGGTTTGTTTTAATTGTTATGACAGATTTAAGTCCAAAGACTTTTAATATCCTTTACATTTATCAGTGGACCTTTTCTACGCAAAAAAAAAGGAAAGAAAGACAGAAAAAAAAACTTTTAGAAGGCTTCTTTTGTGCATTTATTTGGTGCATGTTTCACTATTTGCTTTTGCTATGTATACTTGAAGTACACAGAAAAACTGAATCTCTAAATATCTATTCATTAAATATTTATTTCTGTAAATGATATTTAATAAACTAACTTTCTGATAGCCTACAGTGTAATATAAAATGGACTGTGTATTATTGACTATGATTTGGGATTATATTAACTCGACAGTTAATATGCAAATTCATATATGCCTTTTATACATCAATCTGGAAGTCTAATAACACTTAATAAGGCAGAACACCTCATCAATTCTGCTCCAGATGTTTTTCTAAACATTCTACTACTTTTATAGTGTACTGACATCTGGTGGAAAAAGAACAACATTGTTAGTACAGGTACAGTACATTTCCTATTGACATCAAACACCAACATTTAGTTATGAGGTAAGGTAACCAAAATCCAATGCCTGATAAACATCATAATGCTGAAGTCCACACAACATTAAATTATAACCATTATACTTTGATATTTTGTTGGTTTTAACTCATGGGGCCCTATTTTAACGATCTGAAACGCAAGTGTCAAAGCGCAAGTAACTTTGTGGGCGGGTCTTGGGCGCTGTTGCTATTTTCCCGGCGGGATAAATGACTCTTGCGCCTGGCGCAAATCTAAAAGGGGTTGGTCTGAAGTAGCTTCATTATTCATAGGTGTGGTTTGGGCGTAACGTGAAATAAACCAATCAGAGCGACATCTCACATTCCCTTTAAGAGCAGGCGCGCTTGTTCTAAAGCGGATTCCTATTATAACGGCGGATTTGCCAGGCGCACGACAGGAGCGTTCACAGCCGAGGAGACCGACGTTCTCGTCAGGGAGGTTGGGGATGGAGAAACACACCCAAATTAACTTCGGTTAAACAGGCGTATGATAATTTGGGTAAATGTGTAAGCTAGATGTATGCTTTTATAATAAAATGTCTATCTATCTATCTATCTATCTATCTATCTATCTATCGTAATAATGTATGATTTGCAAAAATGATAACTGCTGCGTCTGTGTGTAGATGAGAGAATCAAAGTGTATGCGCGTTGTGCACACGCTACATTGATTAAGGCCAAGCATGCGCCCTTAAAATAGCATATAATAACATGCGCAACGCACCACTGACTTTAAACTGTTTGTTTTTCGGTCAGTGGCGCAATTGTTTTCTAACAAAATAGGAATGATACATGCATTGCACGGTGTACAAAGTCAATTGCGCTGGGTGCAAGATAGGGCCCATGGTATTTAGTAACCAAATCTTCCAACTTCTCATGCCAACATCTTAGTGAAATCTTTGTTAATTAAGATCATTAACACAGTTCCTTATGCAACGAAAAAGGTGTTTGTGCAAAAAAAGATTGAAGAATGGGAGGGATTCTTATATGAACAGCCGTAGGCTGCATCCTATAAAAGTAAAGAAAAACAATGAAATTAAGCTAACAAATTTAATTAGATGCTGATTGGACATGTGAATGTAGTGGATGTATAAATCAAAAAAAAAAAAAAAAAAAAAAAAACCTGCTAGAAACAGCAATGTAACATCATAAACCGCACATAGATCATTTACATTCATGTAATGTTACTCACTGAATTTGCCATGCGGCCTCTTCTGATATCTCTTGAGGGGGTGAAAGGACCCCACTTTGAATGAGGTTGCCATGCTCCTGATTTTCAAGGTGCGTACTTGTTAGAGCCTTCATTTGAGTCGAAGACTGCTCCCAGGAATGAAATTCGTTGGCCGGGGAGCAGCGAGCTCTTGCCAAAGTTGACCCTGAAGCCCAGGTCCTCAAGATGGCTGAGGAGCTGGGATCTGTGGGTGCATAGCTCCTGTTCTGATTGGGCTATAAGCAGATAATTGTTGAGATAGTTGAGTATGCGGATTCCCGTCTGTCTCAGAGGGGAGAGAGCCGCGTCTACGCACTTCGTAAAAGTATGCAGAGCTAAAGAGATGGACAGTATATTGGTACGCCACCCCCTCGAACCTCAAGAACGGTCTGTGTGTTGGTGGGCTATCTGGATATGAAGATCAACTGATATAAACCAATCCCCGGGGTGAATTTGCGAAAGGATTTGTTTGAAAGAAAACATTCTGAAGGGCCGTCTCATGAGGGCGCGATTCAGACATCTCAGATCGAGTATGGGCCTGAGGCCGCCATCCTTCTTGGGGACGAGGAAGTAGCGACTGTAAAAGCCTGACTCGCTGTGTTCCATGGGAAATTTCTCCACTGTACCTTTTCCCAGCAGTAACCTCGTTCTATTATCCCCAAAATCCAGCTTAACGCTCTGGGGATGGCTTGCCAAGCACAGAGTCGAGTGGCAAATGGTGGCAAATGGTGGTCCAAGTACTACAGGCCGCGTCTGGCCACGACGGGACTTGACCCTTTTCTCCTCTGTCCTGAGGCATCAGACGGAGGCGTGGCTTGACTCCCAGCTCCGCTTTCGGCTCGGGCTGTCTTGGAGCGACTGAAGGCAGTGGTGGAGCTGGCTCTTTTAGGCAAGAAGTGATGCATAGCCTGCGATGACTTCTGGGCCTCGATGTAGCTTTCCGCAAAGCCGTCCACCTTGGAGCCGAACAGGGAGGGAGACGGGGGAATCAAGAAGAGCCGTCCTGTCGGCGCCCTTAATCTCAGTGAGATTGAGCCACAAGTGCCACTCCAACATCACTAGGCTGGCCATAGTGTGGCCGATGGCTTGTGCGGGGGCTTTTGTAGCACGCAGGGCCAAATCCGTTGCACTGCACAGCTCTTTGAACATAGCCAGGTCAGGTCCAGACTCGTCCATATGGGGGCAGAAACCTGGAGTACCGCCATTGTGTGTAGTGTAGAGGCAGGCTGCCCATCAGCGGCGAACGCTCTGGAAGCGAGCGCTGACGTGGTCCTGCAGGGCTTGGAAGGGTGGCTAGCCTTGATCTTCCGTGGGCGGGCCGACAGAGATGCGCAGCATCAGCTTTTCCACTGGAGGGAGCTTCATGTAGCCCTTTTCTTTGGCTCTGTCAACCGTGGAGAGAGCTGCTGAAGAAGAAGAGTGGACGCACACAGAGTAGGGGGTGCGCCATGTCTTGGTGAGTTCCTGGCGGACATCCAGGAAGAATGGGGCTGTACGCTGGCAAGAGGCCCGCTGGCGGCGCCCTGGCTGCAGGAACCATTCGTCGAGCGGGCTCTCTCTTCGGGCCGACCATTCCAAGCCGAGTTCCTCGAAGGCTTTAGTGAGTACTGGCAAAAGCTCTGAGTCCATGCGAGGCCGTTCGTCACTCTGTTTAGGCGGTAGAGGGGCAGAGTCATCACCGGACTTCGCCCACTCAGAGGCACTTCGCAGTCAGAGGCGGCCAGAGACTTCGAGTCTAGTTCTTCCCCAGACCCACCAAATGAGACCAAGCCATTCGCGCCAGAAGAGGGGCATTGATCCTCGCGGGTGAAGAAAACGGGGGACTTGTTGCGTTGAGGGGAGAGCAAGACAAGCGGTGAGAGCAAGGCACGTGGGCGCTGGGCCGACGTGAGCTCGCTTCTGGCCCGCTGCTCAGCCTGCCGGCTCCACTTCTTCTTTCGCCTCGGCTCGAGAGGGGAAGTAGATGAGGGAGCGGTGGGTTTGCTGAAGAGCACAATCTGGGCGCGCAGCGCCACGAAATTCAGCTTCTCAGGAAAGAGGCACACTCTGAGTGCTCATCCAGAGTGGGCAGGTGAACCCTCCACTAGCCGTATTTCAGCGTGACATTTGCAACAACGCTCTAAAAGTTGCTCTTGTATTTAAGTCGCCGGATGGCCGCAGGGGAGATGCTAAATCAGCTTGCTTGCAAAGCATCGTGTTCATTCCTCTGCGAGGCTCGTTCGACTGCGAGAAGAGGTGAGAGAGAGGCTTCAGTCTTCTTCAGAGCAGCGATATGATCTTCGCGCTGAAGGAGAAAGATTTTGACTGACAGCATTTCTGCATGACTTCTATAGGTAGTCAACCCCGCCCTTTTTGGCGAACTGAAATGCCATTTGTCTATGCAGTTGCTCAGATGTAAACCAATCAGGCTTTAGGATTTGGACAAAAGAGGAGAACTTTTCCTCTATAAGTGTTAGCTAAAACTGAGACAATGCGAGTAAACAGTATAGAAAAGGAACACATCAACAAAAAAGAAAGGGTAAGCAAAATAATGGAGATTTTGTTTTCTTCATCATGACATAAATGTGATGAAAACCGCTTGAATGCATTCAATAGTTTAACACATATGCATGCAACATAAATGTAATATTAACCTCTTATTTAGATAACATGAGTGTTTCATCAAGCTGTGTGGGAGAATCGATGCATAGAGAACTGAACCTCTCCTTGTCAGTGAAGTTGCTGATCTCTAAATTATACTGTTCTACACTTTACAGCATTCATTTGTAAATTTGATCTAAACAAACAAACAAACAAACAAATAAAGCAGGTGAACCTGTTTGATGTTATATGTCTGAAATAAGTTACTGAAATTGGTATTATTGTTCAGTAGGGGGCGCCCTTAATTAGTCTTTCTCTGTATGTGCTAAAGAAATACAAGTTTATATATAAGTTCTCGTGTCTCCAAACAGTTGTATCTGTTTGTCATATGTCTGGTTTTAGGTCTAGGTCACGCGTATTCTTGCTATGAGATGTTTTCTTAACTATAACTGCCTGGAAGAAGAAGAAAAAAACGGGAGATTTAAATGCATACTAAGACAAAATCAGAAATAATAATTATAATGTATGTAGAGGTCATGTATAATAATAATGTATAGATGATAGTAATGGTTTTCAAAAATGCAGATGCCAGACCCGTTTATGCCGCCTCTCACGAGCACGTTTGAAATCCATCCCTTTATTTCCCAGCGTGCTGACGTCACTTACCGAAACTCTCGCGTGTGTGGCCTGCAGTTCGGACAGCGGTCAGATCATCGGATCATCAAACACCAAAAACTCTCACCATGGGAAACTGTCAAGTGAGTATTTCATTTCATTTTTTTTCCTGCTAATGCACACTTTACACACGCCACAGAGAGACAGAGAGAGAGAGTGTGTTAGTGTAGCATCCTGCGCAGAGTTTGATACGGGACTGGTCGCATAATCGATCAACTTAAATCTGTTTTAAAGAGAAGGAAAGAAAAATGAATACAGTGACAAAAGAATAAAGACAGTTAAGATATCTGATCTGGGCTGCGATGCCACGCGATGCTTTTGGGAAACAGCCCTTATCGTGCAAACTGTAATTATCCACGATTGTTTTTACTGTTAAATGTTGAAAAACTATTTTTCCACTTTTCGAATATGTCTTACGGTGATTTCGATTATAAGGTTATATGATGTAGTAAAGGGAAGGGACTGTATTAGAATCCCGTTATGAATGAGTCAGAGGAAATGCTTTGGGAGGAGACTCTAAGCTCTTCATATTGCCAGTGCAGGGCCTCGGTCTGGGTTGCAGTGTGTGTGTGTGTGTGTGTGTGTGTGTGTGTTTGGACAGGGCGCTTCCTCAGTCTCAGCATTCCTGAGCCGGTCTTTTGTTCATATAGGGGAGACTGAGGGGAATAGTAGCTCACTATCAGTCACACAGACACACACACACACACACACACACACACCCGTCTGGTTCACTATCCTTGTGGGGACTCTCCATAGACGTAATGGTTTTTATTCTGTACAAACTGTATATTCTATACCCTAACACTAACCCTATCCATCACAGAAAACGTTCTGCATTTTTACATTTTCAAAACACTTAATTTAGTATGATTAAAAAAAAAAAAAGATTAAAAAAAAGGTCCCCATAAGGTCAAAATTTACTGGTATTACTTTCCTTGTGGGGACATTTGGTCTCCATAACATAACATACACACACATGCACACACACAGATAAAAATGTTTCTGTCATGTCAAGTCATCTTTATTTATAGCGCTTTTTACAATACAGATTGTTTCAAAGCAGCTTTGCGGTGATAACAGGGAAATAATGCAATAAAGTTTGTTTCTGCTGTACAGCAGATCTAGAAGAAAATAGCGTCATAGTCCAGCTTAAGTAAGTTCAGTGATGGTTCATTTCTGTTTTAAAAAAGTTATTAATTTAGTTCATTTATCTATAGAGCCGCTCTTGAGAAAACTGTGATGTCGTCATACAGTTCAGTTCTCATATAATGGTGTCAATGCAGGCAGATCAATAATATTGTTAAATATTTATTCTGTGGTAAAGTAAACACTACAGAAAAAACACATGTAATTTCTATATCAGTACTCAATTCAAGCTTGTAGAAATCAAAATGTAAATATCAACATTATAAAATTAAGGAAAACCTACTCGACTTTCTGATACTGATGTTCCCATCATGCACTGGGGGCATGAACAATTAATAAGGTTGATTTTTAACTGTTTCCCAGTTGTATTTACACTGTTTTATCATTGTTTGCAAAATAAAATTATTATTGTATTATTGTATATGTACTGATGTCTTTGATATATATATATATTTTTTTTTGACAATTTATTTACATCTAATTTATCTCTAGATTGATGGTTAGTCATTACTAAGCGCTACCATGATTTTATAATATTTTTATTTTATAATGACAGTTTTTTTGGGATCGTTGCAGCAGTAATACATATTTTAGAATCTTTTGAATCTTTAAAATATAGCCTATGTGAGAAATTTTTTTTTTCATTGAAGTATCTTAACAGTGGTCCCCTTAGACTTTTGCTTTAAACACATTATTCTTGAAAGCTGCAAGAATGATTTGCTTCCATAAACCAAAAACTATTTAGCAATAATAAGCAGTGACAATTTATTTTTTAATGTAAGAGGAGTAGTTTCAACAGTCTGACTTCTTATATTAAATTTAAATGTTTTATCAATATTTAATGGTATTACTGGTGGCACATATAAATGTCCTCATCCAATAATAATGACTGCCAGTGTCATAGCAAGCAAATTCACTGAATGCTGAATGCTAAAACATGAATTAAGTGACCTAATTCATGTGACCTTGTAATACAAACACAATGAACATTGAAAATGATTATCTTTGGTTTTATTCAACAGCCAACAGTTTTTCCTTATGAAGACTTCGACGTAGTTGCCGATATAAAGGCCATCCGCAAAGCCTGCAAAGGTTTAGGTGAGATGTTTATGCCAGTCTTATATTTTATTCAGTATGTCTATAGAATGCAACATGCACTATAGTTAGTCTGCTATTTACAGGCTATTTTCATAACCGGTGGATACATTTGAATGACATTTTCTATAAAATTTTCAAGGAACTGATGAGAAAGCCATCATAGCAATCCTAGCCAATCGATGTGCAGCTCAGAGAATGGAGATCAAACAAGCATACTTTGAGAAATATGATGATGTGAGTATTCTGAAAACACTTTCCTGTCAAAGAAATCATTTTAAGAATAAAGAGAATGGATTCCAAGGTTAATGTTTTCTTTGAAGGAGTTGGTGGATGTTTTGAAGAGTGAGCTGACTGGTAACTTTGAGAATGCCATCATCGCCATGTTGGATCCTCCTCACGTGTTTGCTGTTAAAGAGCTCAGGAAGGCCATGAAGGGCGCTGGCACCGACGAGGACGTCCTGGTGGAGATCCTGTGCACTGCTACCAATGCTGTATGTCAGTTTGTTTTGAATTGAAAGCCTCTGCAAGTTCCTGTGTTCGTCACTGTTATCAAAGCAGGGAGGAATGTCATTTCCTACTTTTTGTTTTCCAACAGGATATTGCCACTTACCAAGAGACCTACACCTACGGTAAGAACGACTCAACCAAGATGCTTTCAACACTGTATAATAAGAAGTGCCCATATTATGCTTTTTCGAATATTACCTTTCATTAGAGGTCGACCGAGAGTGGATTTCACCGATACTGATTACTAAGTTAAGCCGGACGTGCCGATAACTGATTAATCAACCGATAGTTTTACAAACATAAAAATCCAAGCAAACCAGTGCTGAACTTTATTACAAAAATAAAAAACAGTACTGAACCATGAAAATGTGCTAAATGAAATAAATATATTAATATGAATTACAAGAACTGAGAAGTTCTACAGAACAAAATTCTACAGAAAATAGTAAATCGAGACTCATATTTTCCTTCATCTTGAACAGTTTTTCTATTGTTTTATCAAATGAAAAAAACCAACTGTGTGTTGTTGTCTACAGTGCATGACAGGGATTTGGAGGCAGACATTGAAGGAGACACCAGTGGGGATGTTAGGCGACTACTAACATTTCTTCTCCAGGTAAATCCTCTTCATTCTGAATCAAAATGGTTGCTTAGATCTTACAAAATGACTACACTGCAGTCCTGGGCGACACGAACAGCTCACTGTCAGCCTGTGTTTAGTACCCCTCCCCTTTCCTCATGCCCCTATAGGGCGGAGGAGCTTGGCAGTGGTTCAGATCCCCTTTCATTAGATAAGTGGAGGCAGGATTCAATGACGTGACTCAGATTGGATTTCACTCTCTCGGTCAATACTTTCTCTCTTGTAGGGTAACAGAGACGAGAGCTACGAGGTGGACGAAGCACTGGCAGAGCAAGACGCCGTCTCACTGTTTGAAGTAGGGGACATTCAACACCATCTCACTTTATAGATATTCATACGTGAAGCCTGGTTCTAGCACACGTCTGGAAACACAATATAAAATGTGTGTTAGTTTAATCTAGTTAGTTTAATATACAGTTTAAAATTTCCACGACAGTATATATATATATTTTTTTATTATAATTATTATTATTATATTTTTTATTAATTTTTTATTATGATTTAGTGTAGTTTCCTCCAGTTTGGGAAAGCCTGGTCTATCTAAACATACAAATTTGTATGTGTGCTACAATCTTCAAATACATGTTAATATGAAAGAGATCACCCTGGGATATTTTATGACAACATAATGATATTAATATTTAGTCCCATGTCCAGTCTTATTCCAGTTT
This sequence comes from Rutilus rutilus, assembly GCF_951802725.1. Classification (NCBI taxonomy): domain Eukaryota; kingdom Metazoa; phylum Chordata; class Actinopteri; order Cypriniformes; family Leuciscidae; genus Rutilus; species Rutilus rutilus. The sequence goes on from NC_140228.1 coordinate 23,851,048, forward strand.
ATTAATATTTAGACCCATGTCCAGTCTTATTCCAGTTTATTAATATACGTTTTAATGATCTGTAAGGCTGGAGAGGGCGGCTTTGGCACAGACGAGTCAACTTTCAGCTTCATTCTGGCCACCAGGAACTACTTACAACTGCAGGCCACATTCAAAGCCTATGAAGCCGTGAGTTTTTATTCTGTTCTATGAGCTTAAAGGGATAGTTCACCCTAAAATGAAAATTATGTCATCATTTACCCACCCTTTTTTTTTTGGACCACAAGAGTATCAGATGCAAAAGTATCATAGAATGATCCCATGCAGCATGTGTAGTATATTCCAAGTGTTCTGGGCTAATATACTAGGGTTTAGTAAAAAAACAACCAAAATGTAATGTATTATTTAACGAAAATCCTGACCTTGGCTGTTGGTCTTTACGGGACGTTCGCCCTGTTCAGACTCTTTGTGCCGCAGTCACTACGACTCGCCCAGAAAAAGCACACAAGTTGTGAGAAATACAGATTAATAAAATCATAATACAAAGTACAATCCATGTACTTTCTTCTCTGAGGTGAATATATTCACATTCACATCTGTCAACTGTCATCTGACAACCAGAGTTCAGGTCTGGAGATATTCAATTATTCAATTCAAAGATATTTACTAGGATTTCTAGTAGGGCTGCACGATTTGGGGAAAATGTCATATTGCGATAATAGAGGTCAATATTGCGATTGCGATTTGCGATACAATAAACAAATGGTTTCACGAGTCAACTTGCTTGGTTCTCAAGGAAAATAAATGCACACACAGCTAGTGATAATCTGCCTAAAGAAAAAAGTTATTTAATCAAGAGCAGTGAGTGTTTTTCTCTATTCCCTTTGTTCTTTGATTAACTTTAGTGACAGATATAATTAGTGGCTACTGTGTACTGTCCCTTTAAGACCAGCCGCTGCTGTCAGAGACGCGGATCTCACACGCCTCATTCTCTCACGAGTCACAACTCTTCACGTTCATCATAAGACTACTCTTATGTTATGAAGATACTCGACAAAAAAAAACATTTTGGCATAATTGTGTGTGTTATTGTTCGTTCAAGCTCGAAAGAGAACTGTATTCTGGCATGCTGTTTTGTGAGCACGCACGATATTAGCGCGAGTCTTTCTGTGTGTCACAGTCAGGACATTCACAGGCAGCGCGTTCATTTTTGGCATACATGTGTGTTGTTCGTTCTACCGCGAAAGAGAACTTGATACTGGCGCGCTGTCTGTACGATACTGGCGCGCGTCTATCTGTGGGTCGTGTGTGTGGACATTCACTGACAGCGCGTTCTTTTTTGTCTTATTGCGCATGAATGGTTTAAAAGCATTTGCATGAATAAGAGCGGGATCATGTAACAATATAGCCAAAGGATGCCAAAAATTAACAGATGCTGCGTTAATTGCGTTAACAGTTTATTTAATTGTTTATTTAATATAAAATCGCAGCATTTTGCGTCATATTATCGCGTAGGCTTGACATCGCGATTGCGATACGATTAATCGTGCAGCACTAATTTCTAGTAAACTTGGAATATACAACACATGTTGCATGGGATCATGCTGTGATATTGCATCTTTTTTAAAGCTTGATGCTAGTCGCTATTCACTGCCATTATATGGACGAGCGTGAGCAGGACATTTTTTTTTAATTGTGGTATGAAAAAGAAAGAAGGGCATACAGCATTAGAACAACACCAGGGTGAGTAAATGATGACTTAATTTTCATTTAAGGGGGGAACTATCCATTTAAAGTAGTAATTTAGTACAATAAGTTGTCTTAGTTTTCTTGTAGTAGCTCTGGATTACTTTTAGATCGTATTTCATGTTCTCCAACAGATTTCTGGAACTGAGATTTTGGATGCGATTGATAAGGAAACCTCTGGAACTCTGAAGGACTGCTACATCACACTTGGTTTGTATTGTAAACACTGGCCTTTTGTAGTATGAACAGCAAGGAAATCACATGACATCTGATTTTGAAAGCTTTGAAAAAGTTGTTCAGTGTCCAGTAGTGTCTACAGCTTGTAGTGTGTCTAAATTCCCCAACTGACTGAGACTTACAGTCACCATGAAATCAAAATTGACAGTTATTGGGGTTTTTTTTAATGGAATGTTGCAGTATTTATTATAAATGATTTATCAGTGCACATCATTATTTTTCAAGTGTCCTTGTAAAATAACTCTCCCTCCCTCTTGCAACAACATCTCTTCTCTTCTTGATGACGTGATTTTCGGGTGCGAGAGCGGGACAACCTGTCACTCACATGAGATCACAACAATAGCAAACTACAACAATCCAATTTATTCCTAATTGACAAAATAAAATAAAAATCTTATTTGAGTAGCTGTTTACTCAGATATATTGTATCTTGTGTTTCATGCTGACTTTAAAGGCCCTGATATACTTAAAAAGCAAAATGGAAGAATGAACTGGTGTGACGTCATTTAGAACAAAATCAGGCCAAAACGAAGTTTGTTTCAGGAGTTCGTAACAGTTTGTCAAAGCGAATTTTCTTGAAAAGTTTGCTCTGGTTGGTAAATACCTTCAAACTACCATTGGTCCGTGGCGATGATGTAATAGGTGGGTGTGGCTATGAGACTCCGCCTTCTTTGAGGTGGAAATCTTCTCCGCTTCATTTCTTCTGCACAATCTGTCGAGGTCAGGCGTCCGCGAGTGAAAACATGAACACATTGGAGAGCCGCTTTATAGTAGAAATTGAAAGTTCTAATTCAGGGGTGGGGAACGTTGGTCCTGGAGGGCCACTCTCCTGCAGAGTTTAGTTCCAACCCTAATCAAACACACCTGAACAAGCTAATCAATGTCTTCTGGATCACTAAGGCTACAATCAGGTGAGTTTTTTTTCAGGGTTGGAGCTAAACTCTGCAGGACAATGGCCCTCCTGGACCAACGTTCCCCACCCCTGTTCTAATTGAAAGAGACACTGAAACTGTGTTTTCATTTTTAATACTGTAAAGCTGCTTGCTTTTGAACAATCTATTGTATAACATGCTATATAAATAAATGTGACGTGACTTTACTGGAGTGCTGAATTGCAGAGCTGGTGCAAACATCTACATCGCTATGATCAGATGCTTTTCTCACCGCTGTCATTTTTGTTGTTTATTTTGTTATTGAAAGGAAAGCGTGCTGCACATATTTACATATTCACGTCAGTCTTAGCAGTGTGTGTGGCGTCCACTGGCGGAGCTAGGGGGTGGCCAGGGGTGGCCGTGGCCACCCTTGGTCTGAGCTTGGCCACCCCTTTGGCCACCCCTCTCACAACTGCTGTTTCTGTCTCTCTTTTTTTATTGACAAAAATTGCGTTTTTTAAAAGGCTGAACCGTCTCTTTAAAACCACAAAAAACGTGAGACTTTTCAGACGCACACTCCAACTTCACCTCAGCGCAAGTCAAACGAGTGCGGACATGTCCAAGTGCCGAATGAGCTTCAGCAGAACATCAGACAGTGATATGCACATAGTAAATATAGAGTCAATCTTTCTCAACTGGTGGGTTGCAAGACCGTTTTGAGGAAGTCGAATAGTGTGCAGTCAACAACAAACGTAATTCTCTTTTTTTCTGATGCTACTTTTATTTTAGAAGATGTGTGTGAAAGCTTGTGACACTTATGTCAGATGCTGAGAAAAGGGCTTTGTCCTTGTTCAGTTGGCTATCTTCGTTAAGATGAGATGTTGTCAGGCAAAATGTCAGGAAAACTAACTAACTTTTCTGTCATACGGCTGACAGCCGTTGTACAGTGCTTGCGCACATCACGCGCAAATGCGGCGTGCTGTAGCCGTAGTAGTCGTCAATTAACTCATGTAAGAATCAAAAAGGCGATTAAAGCTGTCAAAACTGCATGCATGTATTTGTTATATAGGCTATGCGTCACATGTCTCTGGATTAAAATATTCTGCTATGTGAGATCACAATATAAGGTACAAACTGATGTAAGCACAAATAAATGTGAGCACTGTGCATTTGTACTAGACGATAGGCATTCATTTTGCGTTCATTTGTAAAGGACAAACAAAAATGGATAATTTTTAAATCCATAAAATAACTTTTTGTAAAAAAAAAAAATTACATTCTGCCAACATTTACATTATGAAAAACATAACATTTTACATTATGTGCTGTTGACTTCCGCCTTGTTCACATTCTTGCACTTGGGGATTCAAAAGATAACTTTTGTTTTCCTTTTTATGATAGAACTGTTGCAATTATTTATTTTGACAACTAAAATAGAAAGTTAAACTTTTATTTGACAAACTCAGAATTGGTTGAAGAGTTCATTGATTATATCAAGCGCATTGAAAGTTGAATAATCTTTGGACTACAGTATTTATCTGCATGTTATCTCATCCATGAAGATGCAACAATGTAGAACAAGCTATTGGAGATTTTGAGAACCAGAACCAAGCTAACTGAGCAAGTTGAACTTTAGCTATAGTGTGTGCCCTTTTATTACTATTTAATTCATTTTAATATGAGGTGGTGGGTAACAATAAAAATATATAAAATTCACTCAGTATTCCATGATTCCTAATTCACTATCTCAATTACAATTAAGTACAAATTAACTTTATTCAGTTGTGTAGGCACTAAAACAGTCCAATACATAAATAATTTTTTATGATAAAATAATTAATATTTCTGTGACTGGTTGCTGGCCCTTGCCTGGCCACCCCTATGAAAAAATCCTGGCTCCGCCACTGTGGCGTCGGGATGTTCGGTTACATTATACCACTGCAAAGTAAATACGTTTATTTTTACCCCTACGCGAAGACAGAAAATTAACTTCGCAACTTCGAAGTGCAAACACACGAGATATGAGTACAAAGCCAAACTGCTATGTTAAAATACTACAATATTAGAGTTTCCAGCTTTCATTATTTGTATAGCAATTCTTCACTTGTTTAACACTTTCTATCTAACCCATAGTGAGGGTTGCTAAGAACCCCCAGCTATTCTTTGCCCGGAGGCTGAACGCCGCCATGAAAGGTGCCGGGACTGATGAAGACACTCTCATCCGCATCATTGTGTGTCGCTCAGAGGTATAAACCATTCCTCATTTTGTATGCTTTGAGTAGTGTTAAAGCCCATTCACACCAAGGAAGATAACTAGATAAGTACATTAGCGACGCGTCCACACCAACGCACAATATTTTTCTGTTTATTCTAAGCACATGCTGCAGGTTTGTCGTCTGTCACTTTAAATGCTCAAGGCAGGATGAATTCTTGATTGGCTGTCATTGTTTTTATCATTCATCAGCTAAAAAAAAAAAAAAAAAAATCATTTTGAAAGTGATTTCAATTACCGGTATATTGTTTCTGTGCCATTATTGTTAAAGTTGTGGTGTGGACTCTGCTATTCTGTTATATTTAGAATGATTTTTAGAACTGTATCTTTGTTATCCTTAAAGTTATCGTTGTTGGTGTGAACGGGCCTTCTATCAGTATTACTAGTCATTTTGGGTGTGTTCAGAATGGAATACTAGAGTGTTGTGTACTGCACACTGCACAGCATTTATTAAATGCAGATTTTTTTGGAAAGTAGCATGTGAAACAGCATGCAGTAAATATTTCAAAAAGTGGTACGCATTTTAAATCTAGTATTTTTAATTTTATTCCTAACTTTGGAATATTAACAGTCATGAATGATATTGCACTACCGTTCAAAAATTTGGGGCCGGTAGGATTTTTTTCAATGCTTTTTTTTAAAGAAGTGTCATATGCTCAGCAAAGGCTGCATTTATTTGATCAAAAATACAGAAAAAAATGTATTTTGTGAAATATTATTTCAATTAAAAATTAAAAATTTTGATTTATTCCTGTGATGCAAAGCTGAATTTTCAGCATCATTACTCCAGTCTTCTGATCCTTCAGAAATCATTTTAATATGCTGCATTGCTGTGGAACATTATGGGCCCTATTTTAACGATCTAAGCGCACGGCGCAAGTGCACTTGGGGCGTGTCTGAATCCACTTGTACTAGTTTAACGACGGGAATACTGGTCGGCGCACCCGGCGCATGGTCCTTAAGGGTTGTCCCTATTCTCTTAATGAGTAATGGGTGTGTTTTGGGCGTAACGTGCAATAAACCAATCAGAGTCTCATCTCCCATTCCCTTTAAAAGACAGTTGCGCTCGCGCCATGGCGGATTCGCTATTTACATGGCGGAATTTGCAAGCGGAAAGACTGAACGCTTCTCTAGCGAGGAAACGGATCTGCTCGTGCACGAGGTTAAAGGGCGCAAGCAGACCATCTACGGGACAAGCCGGATTCCATCATATCTTTATGTACACAATATTAATCTTTTACATTGTAATCCTTTTATTTTAAATATTTGGCATGTTTGTGTGCTGCTGTGCGTCCAGGTGTGTGTAATAAGCAGAGTGGACAAGTTTTGTGGATCCGCTTATAGGCGCACATTACTAACGGGCTCTTTAAATAATAATAAAAAAGTCTATCTCTGTTGCCTCAAAATAGCAACGCGCCAACAATGCGCCTGAACACACCTCGTTTTCAGACCAGCATGCCCATGGGTGAACAAATGGGCGAAATGCATTTGCTATTTAAAAAACGTGACGAAGGACGTGAAAATGATAACTGCGTCAGGCTGAAACTAGCAAAGAACACTTGCGTCGCGCCTGGCGCTGCATTGTACCTGGTGTAAGATAGGGTCCATTGTCTTTACTGCCACTTTTGAACAATTTAATGCATCCTTGCTGAATAAAAGTAATAATTTCTTTCAAAGAAAACAAACTTTTGAATGGTATTGTATTCCAGATATTGCATGCATTTACATACCGTGCACAGTATATAGCAAATGCTATAATTCGTATAATATGCTATTCTGATCACAGACATTGATATTTAGCATGAAGTACATTGTACTGTCATTACACAGAGATCAGAGATTAGATTATTTTAGACCGTTTTACAGAACAACCTGTAATGGACACTCTTCTGCTTGAGTAGATTGATCTGGAGACCATCAAAGACATGTACCTGGAGAAATATGATGTGTCTCTGAAAGAGGCCATCAGCTCGGAGTGCGGTGGAGATTTCAAGCGACTCCTGCTGGCCATCCTTCACTGAGAGACGCACATTCAGACCCACTGCGCAACATGGACCAAGGAAGCTTTCATTATAGTCCCAATCAAGGCAAACTAACATGACTAGGTTTCTGTCTTATAGTCTACAAACACATTTTTTATATTGCTAAGTTTAAAGGGACAAAACCTTCAAATACAATATATTTAATATTAATATTTTACTACACAGTGCAAATATATATGCCTGTATAAATTATGAATATACATAGCACCACTCAAAAGTCGCATGAACAGCTGTCCTCATAAACAGAGACATGGATTTATGTCTAGTTTCTGTGACGTTCCTTGTTCTTGAAACTAAATTGGCCAGTTGGATTTGTTTAAGTGGAGTCTTGTGGTTTCAAGGATTTGAAGATAACTTTGTTAGCCTACATTAATTATGAGTTGAGAAGTAAGAACACAAATGATGCAAGACCAGCAATTTTATTTACTGTCAAATACCAGTCGTCAGATCATTTTCCTGCCAGTATTTTGCCATATAAAAACCTCACCGTTTTACTGGCCATTTCAAAATGTGCATGACAATGTGAATTCTGAATATGTGTGTATGACTTCATGAAGCATGCAGAGAAACTCTGCAATTACAATGTAACATTTTTGGTCAGCACAATAATGTATGATACTTCCATGCAGCTAATATGTCAACCTGTGGTAAAATATCTGCATTATTGAAGTGACTGTTTTATTCACCTGATCATTAATGTAACTAACATAAGACTAAAGTATTTATATCATTTAGATGGAATATTTTAATATAACTTACATTATATTTGAATATATCTTTAACACATAAAGGCAGAGTTGTGCTACCCCCTGTCATCCAGTAAATGTAGAGCTTAATATTTGAGACATGACTATTAAATTAAACTAAGTTTGAATAAACCACATGAGATGGATCTTGGACTATCTTCTGTATTAACACAATTGTATTTCATTCAACTGAATAAAAAAGCTGTTCAAAGTACACCGGAGTATCTTGCAAAGTTACTGGAGAACTAACATTAATTATCTATAATTTTCTCTTTATTTATTTATATGGGTATTTTTTATTAAACGTCTGTTAAACTTACTTGCTATTATTCAGCAGCACCTGCCAGTGTCCTATCACGTAAGAGGAGTTGTCACGTGGTATATGTTACTTTTCTCACCGATGGTTGAGATGGCCCAATCACAGTTGCTTGTGATTGCTTGTTTACTGGATACGTGTTTCTGTCGAGCAACCGAAGCAATGACACACATCCAGGTAAGTGAGCGAGGGAAGGGAACATAAACATGAGAGTGGACCACACTCCACTTCACTTTGACAACCGACCTCACTACTGGGGTGAGCTGTAACACGGGCTGGGGAGAGATGTAGAGAGGTCATTTGATTAAATAAGATCCACACATATTCTACATTTATTCAAGAATGTCATTGAAGAACAAAGAATACTTAGTTTTGACTGACTTGAACAATTTAAAGTAAAAAAAAAATATATATATATATATATATATGCACAAACAATCGCAAGTGCTCAATTGAGCTGGATAATGTATTTATCCTATAAAAAGACGTGCATAAACTATGATGGAAACATATTTACCACATAAATCCCTCAATGTGAAAAAAATTAATAAATTCATATTATCATAATTATCTGAACTGTTGAAACAATCCCCACACCCTAACAGCCATACTTTATCGAACTATTTTAGCATATTTGAAGTTAGCATGAATGCAAAACATCAAATTAAACTAGAGAAATAGCTAGTTATGCAAGTCAAATAGGCCTAACTGTTATATCTGTAATACAGTGGTTGATATGCAATCTTTTTCTTTCCTGAAAATTAGTTCTCTTACGAGAGGTTCTCTCGTATTGCGTAAGCTAGCTTACGCTGCGGGAAAGTCTCCTTTCACGAGATACTGAAGCCAAAAATTATCCTAATTTTTTAAACTTTGTCAACGCAGTGCGGCAGCCTGCAGACCTAGGGCAAGCGAATCGCGTGCCCATTGGCTGCTCTGCGGCAACTGCAGCAGCCTATGGCTGAGCCTTGCGCGTGACGTCACGTCCAATGAGCGCGCTTGGCGCGCTTAGTGCGTCACAGCCCGTCATTAGGGGTGTGGCTTAGAGTATATAAGCAAGGAACAGAGGCTGCTTCGCTGATTTCTGTCTCTTCAGCGAAGCTCTTCGCATCGCTGATCTCCGAGGAAGCCGCCGTTGAATCCAGCGACCAGCACGCCGAGGATCTCAGCCTGAGGACGCCGGCCGCTCGCCGCCTTCAGCCTTCCCTGCCTGCTGCGCCATCCGGCATATATCCTTTTTCTGCTCTGTTTTGTGTGTGTGTGTGTCCGCCGCGACACACTTGCATCTAAAAGAGCGCGAGGCGTTGTTTCAAATGCCTCGCACATCCTGTGGCTCGTGCAGAGCCTCGCTCAGCGACGGAGACCGCCACGTGCTGTGCGCTCTCTGCCTGGGTTTTGACCACGCTGTTCGCGCTCTCTCCGAGGGCGGCTGCGAACAGTGTGAAGATTTACCGATGTCGACCCTACGGGCTCGACTCGCTAAATTCGAAGAAACTCCATCTTCTCCGGCCGCTTCTTCCGGGCCACGAAAGAAAAAACGTCGCTCTCAAAGGCCGCCGGAACTGGACGCTACAGCTGAGCGCTCGCCGGAACCTCTCCCGCGAGCCTCGCTCTCTCCTTCCCCCCCACCCTTCTCCGACGCGCAGCGGCCGGCCACTGCCCGCACTGCCGTCGCCCTGGGGGATGATGCAGATGATGCCGCTGACAGCTGCTCTCTGCTCGCGTCTGACAGCGAGGAGTGGTCGGGCTCTCTCCGCTCCGCCCCCTCTACTCTGGAGTCTTCTCGAACCCGCGCTAGTGTTGACGCAGAGCTTCTCCGCCTCCTCACTTTAGCGGTCGAGAGAATGGGACTGGATTGGTCTCCACCTAAGGAGCCGGAGCCCAATCGCCTTGACGGGTTTTTTCTGCCTAGCCGCCGCCCTGCGCCTGCCTCTAGGTCAGCACCCTTCCTGCCTGAGCTCCACGCCGAGCTCTCTAAGTCCTGGAACGCTCCGTTCTCCACCAGACTCCGCTCGCCAGTCTCCTCGGCTCTCTCCCAGGTGGACGGAGCCGCCGAGAACGGCTATAACGGCATCCCCGCCGTTGAGGATGCTGTGGCAACGCACCTTTGCCCGCCGTCTGCTAGATGGCGCTCAAAGTCTGCCCTGCCGTCTAAAGCCTGCAGGACCACCTCAGCTCTCGCCGGCCGCGCTTTCGCCGCCTCCGGCCAGGCTGCTTCCGCCCTGCACTCAATGGCTATTCTTCAGATCCTTCAAGCCGACCTCCTCCGTGAACTGGACGAGAAGGGCTCGGATCAGTCTGCCTTAACCGATCTCCGCAGCGCTACGGATCTCGCGCTGCGCGCTACCAAGACCGCTGCTCAAGCCATCGGCAGATCCATGGCCGCGCTCACCGTCATCGACAGACATCTATGGTTGACGCTCGCGGACATGAGTGAGTCAGAGCGCGCTGTGTTTCTGAACGCACCACTCTCGCCCACCGGCCTCTTTGGCCCTGCGGTCAGCGGAATTGTGGATCGGTTCTCTGAGGTACAGAAGGCGTCGCAGGCGATGGACCTCTTCCTGCCCCGCCGTTCGAGCTCAGCCACAGACCGCCCTCAAACTCAGCCTCCTGTGCGCAGCTCTAACCAGCGCTCTTCCAGGCCCCCCAACGCTTCGCAGCGGCGCCAGGGCAATCGCCCCAGGTCGCGCTCGACCAGCCGTCACAGACCGCCGCCCCCACGGGGCCCGCGGTCCAAGATCGCGTTGAAGCCCGAGCCCGCGAAGTCCTCCTAGCATCCGCAAGGAGGAAAAGATGGTTGAGTCCCGCTACGGCCGGACCGCCATCAAAACGCACAGCTCTGTCAGTCCCCTATGTTCAGGCTACTGCAGCAGCACACACCGCAGCCAACGAGCCAGTAATTACACTCGCTCGCCTGCACACAAACGCCGTTTTCACGGCGACCCAGATAAATCTCAAAAAGAGTATAAGTGCTTTAAGTGTAGAAAATGTGCCCACACCCATGTGCTCACTGCTTCACACAAGTGCAATCCCCATGGTAACGCGCCCAGAGCGCTCTCTCATAAAGCGGCCTCACACCGCTCGAGCACTAAATGTAGTAAAAGTGCCCACACTTCCGTGCTCACAACTACTCGCTGCTCGCTCTGTCACTCAGTTACCTCAAATTGCTACGGCTCAAGCCGCAGGGGTTTTAAGTGTAGAAAAAGTGCCCACTCCCGTGTGCTCACTGCCTCACACAGACCAGGTTCCCATGGCAACGCGTCCAGAGCGCTATCTCTTAAAGCGGAAACTTTCCGCTCGAGCATCAAGTGTAGGAAATGTGCCCACAGCCCTGTGCTCACACCTGCCCACTGCCCGCTCTGCCAGACAGGTTGCAAACCTCATAAAGCCCCCAAACACTGGCCGTGTTATAAGTGCATATCCCGCGCCAGCTCACGAGCACGCGCGCCCACTTTCAGACACCATAATCCCCACGCCGCCCTCGCGCCTGGGTTGTTTGACAGCAGTTCACGCTCCATCGTCCGAGATCGAGCTACTAAATTCTGCACAGTCGGCCAGCCCTGTTCTTCTGCCCTCGTGTCCGAGCATCGGCGGCGCGCGCGCCGCCCCGTCTTCTCTGATACAGGTTCCCCATCCCGCGCAACGCGGCGATCTGAACCCAGAGACCATTCGACCCCTAGCTATGCATGCAAAAGCATGGGAGGCTATTCAGGGCGCGTCAGAATGGGTGCTCAACACCATAAGACACGGTTATTCGCTCCAATTTGCTCGTCGCCCTCCGCGCTTTCTAGCGCAGACGGAAACGAAAGTGAGTTTGGAAACAGCACATCTGCTTCAAGCAGAGATAACAAAGCTGCTGCGAAAAGGGGCCATAGAACAGGTGCATCCTTCTCTGAGCGAGTCAGGCTTTTACAGCCGTTACTTCCTCGTTCCCAAGAAGGACGGAGCATTAAGACCTATTTTAGATCTGAGACATCTGAACAAAGCCCTCATGAGACGGCCGTTCAGGATGATTACAACCAGACAGATCCTCGCGCAAATTCGCCCAGGAGACTGGTTTATCTCTCTCGATCTGAAGGACGCTTATTTCCAGATCCAGATAACTCCCCGTCACAGGCCATTTTTGAGATTCGCCTTCGACGGTCGAGCTTATCAATACACAGTCCTGCCGTTCGGCCTGTCTTTAGCACCCCGTACATTTACGAAATGCATGGACACGGCTCTCGCTCCCCTGAGGAGTCAGGGAATGCGAATTCTGAACTACTTGGACGATTGGCTCGTTCTAGCGCAGTCAGAGACAGAACTTGTGTCTCACAGAACAGCGCTACTCGACCACCTGGAGGTTTTGGGTCTAGCGGTCAACTGGACAAAGAGCTCGCTCTCGCCCCGGCAGTCGATTTCCTTTCTCGGAATAGAACTGGACTCGGTGGCGATGACGGCCAGATTGACGGAGCAGCGCGCGCGCCGCATCCAGCGCCTCGCTGCATCCTTCAAAGAAGGCAACCGGGTTCCCCTGAAGGCATTTCAGCGCATTCTGGGGCATATGGCCTCAGCTGCAGCAGTGCTTCAGTTGGGTTTACTGCGCATGCGCCCGCTTCAACGCTGGCTGAGAACGCGCGTATCCCATCGAGCCTGGGCGACCGGCGGCTCGCTAATCAGAGTGACTCAGGTCTGTGTCTCAGCCCTGCAGCCCTGGCTAGCAGCCGAATGGTATCACACGGGAGTGAATATGGGAGTGGTTTCACACCGGAAAGTTGTCTCTACAGACGCGTCCAACCTAGGTTGGGGAGCGCTCTTCGAAGGCAGACCGGTCTTTGGCCACTGGTCAGACCAGGAGAATCTCCTACACATAAACTGTCTAGAGATGCTCGCGGTCGAGAAAGCGCTCATGCACTTCCTCCCTTTCCTCCTTGGTCACCATGTTCTAGTCCGCACGGACAACACTTCAGTAGTGGCCTATGTGAACCGCCAGGGCGGTGTCAGATCAAAGCAACTCTGCGCCCTGACGGAACGCCTCCTCGTATGGGCTCAGCACTCTCTGCGCTCTCTGAGAGCATCGCATGTGCCTGGCCATCTGAACGAGGGCCCCGACAGACTGTCCAGGGACAACGTTCCCCCTGGGGAGTGGTCTCTACACCCTCAAACAGTCCAGTCGCTGTGGCGCCGCTTTGGCAGAGCGAAAGTCGACCTCTTTGCGTCAATAGACAACGCACACTGCCCAGCGTTCTTTTCAAAGAGCGAGGACGCGCTGGCCCAGTCTTGGCCCAGCGGCCCGCTATATGCGTTTCCGCCAGTCTCTCTGCTGCCTCAGGTCATCGAGAGAGTCAGGAAAGCGCGCCACACAGTGCTCCTCATAGCCCCGTTCTGGGAGAACCAAGCTTGGTTCCCGGAACTCATACAATTGGCAGACTCAGCCCCCTGGCCGATTCCGGTGCGGAGAGACCTTCTCTCTCAAGCCCGCGGCTCGATTTGGCATCCCCACCCAGAGCACTGGTCTCTGCATGCGTGGAGCCTCAACAACTACATGCTGATCTACCAGAAGGGGTGATGAACACGATCATACAATCTAGAGCCCCCTCCACGAGGCGGCTCTACACGTCTAAATGGTCTGTGTTTAACAAATGGTGCACTACCAAAGGGCTCAATCCACAGACATGTGGGGTCTCGCAAGTATTGTGTTTCCTTCAAGAGCTACTGGACGCGGGCAGGTCCCCCTCCACGCTCAAAGTCTATGTCGCGGCCATTTCAGCGCTCTCTGTTTCAGAGCCGGGCCGCGCATTAGGAAGGAACGAGTTGGTCATCCGCTTCCTTAGAGGAGCGAGGAGGATGAACCCCCCGCGACCCCCTTCGGTTCCTATGTGGGATCTTTCACTGGTCTTAGACGCACTGAAAGCACATCCCTTTGAACCTTTAGAAACTGTGGATATGAAATACCTCACGCTCAAAACCGTTTTTCTGATAGCACTGTCTTCAGTAAAACGTGTGGGAGACCTTCACGCGTTATCCACTAACGCTGCGTGCCTCGAGTTCGGACCTAATGACTCTAAAGTTATTCTCAGACCGAGGCATGGGCACTCCCTTCAGAGCGCAGGTCATTTCCCTTTCAGCCCTGCCGATTACTGGCTGCGAGGCAGATAGTCACCTCCTCTGCCCAGTTAGGGCGCTGAGAAGCTATATTTCGCGCTCCGCCGCCTTCAGGCGTTCAGAGCAGCTTTTTGTTTCGTTTGGTGGGCGCACCAAGGGTCTCGCCGCCTCGAAACACACTCTGTCCAGATGGATAGTCGATGCTATCGCAGCTGCTTACGCATCTAAAAACCTGCAGTGCCCCTTGGGCATTCGGGCACACTCCACCAGAGGCATGGCCTCATCGTGGGCGTGGTCCAGTGGGATTCCCATTCATGACATTTGTGCAGCGGCGGGCTGGGCCTCCCCCTCCACATTTGTTAGGTTTTACAACCTGGAAGTTCCCGCTTTGCAGGCCAAAGTGCTATCAGTCTAAGTCTCGCGTAAGCCAGCCCACTGTCTGTGCGCGGGCTACGCTGCTGATTTAGCTCTACTGGTTGAGCTACACTATATGGAAGTGTTAGTTGGACCGGCTGTGCCGCTCCCTGCCCCATATTATGTGCTTGTGTACTGTGGTATCTGGCCGCCCAGCTCCGTTTCGCGTTCCCTGGGCTTCCCACGGGATTCATTCAGGATGCTGGGCGCGCGCACGGCGTTGACAAAGGTGTTCCCGCAGCGTAAGCTAGCTTACGCAATACGAGAGAACCTCTCGTAAGAGAACGTACTCGGTTACTAACGTAACCTCTGTTCTCTCTAGAGAGGGAACGAGTATTGCGTAACCCGCCGTGCTCTCGCCACGAGCTCATTTTCGCTTCATGCGACAGAAACCAGCGAAGCAGCCTCTGTTCCTTGCTTATATACTCTAAGCCACACCCCTAATGACGGGCTGTGACGCACTAAGCGCGCCAAGCGCGCTCATTGGACGTGACGTCACGCGCAAGGCTCAGCCATAGGCTGCTGCAGTTGCCGCAGAGCAGCCAATGGGCACGCGATTCGCTTGCCCTAGGTCTGCAGGCTGCCGCACTGCGTTGACAAAGTTTAAAAAATTAGGATAATTTTTGGCTTCAGTATCTCGTGAAAGAAGACTTTCCCGCAGCGTAAGCTAGCTTACGCAATACTCGTTCCCTCTCTAGAGAGAACAGAGGTTACGTTAGTAACCGAGTACGTTTTTTTTGGTCATAAAATCTACAATGTTGCTCACAGTCACATGCCACTTCTGTGAGATCAAAAAGGTGATGCTAGTGTACGATATTGATGACATCACCATAGATATTTAGATATCAAACTGACAGTGTTACAACACTCCCCGGTCTCACAAGCTATCATAATCCATTAGGCCTATTGCACATTTAAGGGAATATAATCTGATTACATTTTGATTACTTTTGACCTAACTCGTTTGCCACATTGATTTGAGATGGATAATCTTGTACCGTACTAAAATAAAAATACTAAGAGAAAGAAAATATATTCTATTCTTTACGAACTACATAAAGTGCATTATTACGTTACGTCAAGGTTTCCCAGACTAGGGTTAGTTTGTGAGTTTAATAAAAAAGCTAATAATTGAATAAATCTAAAAAATTTAAAAAACACAATAAAATGATAAGATATAAATTTCAAATATAAAATGTAAAATATTGTATTTGTTTACTTGCATGCCATGTGACCATCAACCGCCATTAGGGATCCATAAACTTAATTTTAATTATTATTTATTATTGACATAACTTATTAAAATCTCAGTGGGTACTTGAAGTAAATATATTAGGTCAAAGCTGTTCAGCTGACAACAAATTATACCAAAATGTAATGTGTTTGAAAGACGAAAGCCTTCCAAAGTAACACATTAAATTACTCACTGAGCGATAATTCAAATAATAAATAATGTGTGTTCGTCAGGAGTTTATATGCAATGTTTCAATGTTGAGAAAACACTTAGAAGTGAAATGATTTCTGTAAACCACTGATCAAATGCGGTGTCGCTCATGTTTCTTGCCAACAGCAGATGGCGCTGTGTTTCTGTGACTCTTCATCCTCCAGGATCGCAATGAAGAAGAACAACAAAGAAATCCTGAAAACACTCGTGGATGTTTATGTACAGGTCAGCAGCAAGATGCTTAAAATAATGCTTCGTTTGAGCTTTGTATGGACATGGAAATGTTAGTTTGGATGTTATGTATGATCTAACGAACACATATGATATTGGAAGAAAGAAGAATCCAATTGAACCGACGGACCTTGTCCCCATGAATATAATGTTTGACCTAAAGTGTGAAAGCTCTTCAGGTGAAGGTGAAGAGGAAGAGACGGAGGGAGGAGAGGCCAGTTTAACAGCACAAGTATCCAGGTGTGCAAATGTAACATCAGCGGATTTAGACGAATTAGAACACAACCGAAACGAATCTAGCACCGTAAAGCAAACAATATGGGCAGTGAACTGTTTTAAAGCCTGGCTGCGTGAAAAGCAGTTGATGATCGACTTAAAAACCGCAGAGAAGTCTGAGCTCAACCCGGTGCTGCGCGAGTTTTATGGCTCTATTCGGACGAGCAAAGGAGAGTTGTACGGGATCAGCAGTTACGTCGGGCTTCGGGCTGGGTTAAATCGGTTCATCAACGAGCCTCCCATCAACCGTGCGTGGAATCTGATGCAGGACACCGAGTTCAGGTCCGCCAACAATGTTTTTAAAGGGGTTGTTAAGCAGATGCGACGCTCCGGTAGGGATATAACGGCACATTATCCGCCGATCTCACCTGAAGACCAGCACATGCTGAAACATTCTGCTGCACTGGACCCTGGCAACCCAAAAGGCTTATTAAATAAGGTGTGGTATGACATCCAGCTACATTTTGGACTCAGGGGTAAGGAGGGCAACCGACACCTGCAGCCAGACGCGTTTGCTTTGAACCGAGACCAAAACGGGTTCAAATACTTCACCATGACATTAAACGAGGACACGAAGAACCCGCAGGAAAGGGACAAGAAAAAACGCAAGGCTATGTTTGAGGAGCCTGGCAATCCGCTGTGTCCCGTTGCCTCTCTGGAGAAATACCTCAGCAAAATTCCAGCCGACGCAAAAGCGCTTTATGTACAGCCCAAAAGGATGTATGTGATCAGCGATGAGACCTGGTACACTGCGGTTCCTTTGGGAGTCAATTATCTGTCCCAAATGCTGCCCAAAATTTGCAAAGAGGCCGGGACGAGAACGACCTACACCAATCACAGTCTGAGGGTCACTTCAATTCAAAGACTGACCGAAACGAGGGAGATCATGGCGGTATGTTTGCAGAGGTATGTTTAGCCGAAATATTGACGCAAAACGTTAAAGGCAGGGTAGGCGATTTGTTCCAGAAATTTTTTTTTGTTATGCTGGTTGAAAGTCTCTTCACATCCTTATCTCAACCACTAAGTTAAGTGGTCTAAATGTATATTGTCTGCGGAAGACGTATGACCATTAAAAAGTTCGTCCAATCATTGCATTCGGTCCGATACTATGTCCTGGTCTGCCTGTCAACAGGTATTTCCATACATGCTCACGCAGACCTCACACTTTAACAGCGCGTTTCTATGCAGAGTTAGACAGACGTCAGTCAGCGAGCACCACAACCAAAACAGCAGCCGCCTTTACAGTTACTCCTGAACCAAAACAACCAGCTTATGCTGCGTTCACGCCAAGACTACTGTAATTAGGAAGAGATGGAAACCCGTGACCTCATACTCTGAGCGGTTCTTGACTCAAATTTATGCGTTTCAATGGCAACACTATCAACGCTGAAATTAATCTGCAGCCGTCAGGTGGTACAGGTCAGAGCTCTTTAAGTTGTTTGTTTATTATTATGTACATGTGCTTTGAGACATGAGGTAGTTTAATGGCGTCCCAGTCTCACGACTAGGATGTAACGATTCACTCAACTCGCGATGCGATGCGATTCACAATACTGGTTTCACGATACGATTTTCTCACGGTTTTTTTTTTTCGTTTTTTTTCCCACAAATTAAGATTTATGACAAATTATAAATGAAAAAGTGTCCTTTTATTTCTCAGACAAAATGCTGCACATTTCTTTATACATTTTAAATATATTTAATGTAATAATAACACTAAATTGACTTTTTAAAACAAATCCCCCAAAAAGTCCCTCCAAGGAGATGGTGTTTTCTCAGGAGGAGGTTGACTATAACATTTAAGTACAACAGTGACAGGGGTATAGGCAAGATTATAAAGGCAAGATTTTAATATTATTTTATTAATTATTTTAATTTGCATCATTATACTTGCAAGAGTTAGAAAACCAGGGGCCTGTTGCACAAAACTAGGATAAGGGATTAAGCCAGGATATCTTGGTGATCCTGGCTCAATTGATCCGTAATCCGGTTGCACTAAAGCTGGATAGGGGGCAGGAGGATATGTTATGGTATAAATTACCATGGAGATTTATTCTGTGGAGCTAGCCTGCTCCAGACCAGGCTAAATTCCAGGATCTATTTAATCTCATCTCTAATGTCAGTCAGCAGTCACCACAAATGGAAACCAATAGTTATTTCACTGCTCACTATACATTGTTATCACATATAACTAGACCCACTGTCATTATTTAAACGTTTGTGATCATTAATTTCAATCATTTTGGATAAATAATGATTTTTAGATGATGTTGCTATCATTAGATAATTTACAGTTTCCCATAGACTATAAGGCTATATATAAAATGATAGAATATTAGGGCCACAGAGGGAAAAAAAAGACAAGTCATAATATTGTAACCAGTTGTTTTAAAGGAGGACAGTTGTTAAAATGACAGATGTGGGGCATTTCGTGAAATTGTACTTCAGTATGGTTTCATAAACAAAGACATGCTGATGTGCCAGAATATTTAGTATCACATTAGATTAGATTAGATTAGATTAGATTCAACTTTATTGTCATTACACAAGTACAGGTACAAGGCAACGAAATGCAGTTTAGGTCTAACCAGAAGTGCAATAGCAGCAAGTGCAGGATATACAGTGGTTCCATAAGTGCAGAACATGGATATGTACTGAATAAATATAGAGTTGAATACTATTATAAACAAATATTTACAGATAGATTGTCCTATGAATATAATATACAGATAACTATTACTGTGAACAGAATTTACAGTAATAGTTAGGCCTATCTGTATATTATATTCATAGGACAATCTATCTGTAAATTTTTGTTTATAATAGTATTCAACTCTATATTTATTCAGTACATATCCATGTTCTGCACTGCACAGCACAGACCTACACTACATTGTCATAAGTATCAAAACTGTAAAAAGAATATGTAGCTTTCTTTTCTGCAGAAAGAACCAGCCTCATAAATTTATGACTTTATCCTTTTTCCTCAGTGTGGCCCTAGTACTCTGTCATATAAACAAATACACAAATACACATTCCATATGAATATAAAAACACAATGTGTAACATTATGTTCCTTTATTGAATAAGGACAAAACAAAGCAGGTAAACCATCAGCTCCTTTCGAAACTGAAGTCACAGTGACTCTACAAGATGGAAAGCACAGAATCAAAGCATATTATACAAAATGATACATACACATTCAAAGGTCTGTATATAACACACCCTGCATGTCTGCACACTAAAATAAATGCAGGACAAATCCATACACATCAACTGAACAGACAAATGCAGTGTTTCCCACAGAATTAGATTCTATTTGCGGTGGTGTGGTGTTTGGGGACCAGGGGGGGGGGGGGGGGGGGGGGGGGGGGGGTGATTAAGTTAAATATATCATATATATATATATATATATATATATATATATATATATATATATAATGTTTATATATATATATATATATCATATATTTTTATTGACAAGTACACATTCCCATTGCCAACACTTAGTGTCAGATAACTTAAAGACTTTGCCATTGCTACATTTCTATGCTATGACTGCTCCACAGACTTTTTGTTGCAAATTTTGCTCACACACAAACCTGGAACTGGACACACACACACACACACACACACACACACACACACACACACACACAAACTTACTGACACACTCAAACACAGGCTCACACACACTCACACATTCAAAAAGACTCACACACACAGATTCAAACACAGACACACACTCACACTCACTCAGACCCAAACACAGACTCAGACACACACAGGCTCACACACACACACCAAACTGGACCTGGAGGTGGACACACACAGACTCAGACACACACACACGCACACCTGGAGATTGAGGTGGACAAAAACCAACACACACCAACCTGAACCTGGAGATAATAATAATATAATGTCTAGTCTGGTGGCTGTGATATGAGCCTACCAACGTCCGTTGCAATGATTTTTGGAATGACTGATCGCGAGAGGAACAAATGACGTTTTAGTCGCATAACATCGGTTAATGGAAACGCCGTCATTTCGCAATAGTTGTAACGTTAATTGATATTTATAAAAAAAAAAATCGCAAAAGTTTTGCGCGAATCTGTAATGAAACGCGACCGCGCTTAACATCTAGACAACTTCTCAGAGTTATGTTGAGCAACAGTGTTCATTATACTAACCATTCAACTCCGGATTGATTCTGGAATCTTCGCTGGGGGAATAAGCATTAAGCACCGGCAACAATCCGCCCTCTACATGCTCATGGTTTGATTCAGATCGTGCGGTAAGAGAAGGAGGGGCTAGTCGTGCCTCCATTGTCAGTTTGTGAGAGAGAGGGGGAGCAAGCAGCGCGAATAAAATACAATTTGACCCATATTAAATAGTTAAAAAATCTGAATCAATCCGTGGCGGTCAGGGTTGATATGTGGCGGGCCGCCACAAATTAATGAATGTATGGGAAACCCTGAAATGAATGGATGCAGTAGCCTCCCTGCAGCCTTGTATTACACACAGTATACCGCACAAACATCATAAGAGGCCAAATTCGTCAAAAACCCCCAAATTCCTCTGCCACCGCAGGACATATTTAACCAAAATTGAAAGCACACATACTAACTAAAATAATTCAACACATATTGGTCCCTCAGCAGCCGACCACTGTCGTCATCAGGGAAGATTGCCGGATTGTCCCAGTCCATGGCTGGTGGCACTCTGGGGGCCCTCTCCTTCCTCAGGCAGGCCACATTGTGGAGGACAGCACAAGCCACAGTAATATCACATGCCCTAACAGGGCTGACCCTTAATTTGTGAAGGCAGTGAAAGCGTGCCTTCAGGAGGCCAAAGGTCATTTCAACTCTGGCCCTGGTCCTGGCATGGGCATGGTTGTAGGCCTGCTGTGCTTCCTGGGGGTCTGTGAAAGGTGTCAGGAGAAAAGGCTGGCAGCCATACCCCCTGTCTCCCAGCAACACACCAGAGAATTCACCTGTCAACACAAAATCTCATCATTACTACCTCATAAACACAGTGATATTCTTGACACAGCCATGATGGTTATAAATAGGGGTTGTGTGGCTTACCTTGTGATAGGCACTGATAGATTTCAGAGGCCCGAAAGATTCTGGAGTCATGGACTGAGCCAGGCCATTTTGCCACAACATTGCTGATCACACAGTCAGCATTGCAGACCATCTGAAATCATAAGAGGAGGAATATTACACCAATCAATGCACATCACTGGCAATGCAGAGTGTTCGTCAATGGACAATATCAAAAAGTTATGTTCACCTGAACATTAATGCTGTGAAAGGATTTCCTATTCACAAAATCGGCCTCATGGGCACCTGAGGGGGCTTTTATCCTTATGTGTGTGCAGTCCACTGCACCAATGACGTTGGGGAAACCTGTCACACAAAGTAATGAGTATCCTACTATGTGTTAACAGTTGTCCTGTAATTTGTAGATCCTCTTACCTGCAATCCTATAGAACTCCTCTTTGATGTCACAGAGTCTTCTGTGGCCAGGGAAGGAGATGAAGACATCTGCTAATGCTTTGATAGCCAGACACACACTCCTTATTGTTCGGCAAATTGTGGCCTTGTTTAGCTGTTCTGCATCCCCCACTGAGTACAGGAAGGCTCCACTAGCAAAAAAGCGCAAGGCCACACAAACCATTTGCTCCACACTCAGTGCATGGCTCCGTGCAGTGCGGTGCTTAATCCTGGGACCCAGTAGTCTGCATAGATACCTGATGCCATCTGCTGAAAACCTGCATCTTTCATATAGATGGTCATCAGGGAAGGCCAGTGGGTCCAACCGGTCCCTGAAGACCCTTTCTCGCCTGAAGGCTCTCCTCAGCACAAGTGCTTCTTCATCCACCACATCTCGCAAGAATGGGCATGCCATTGTCAGAGCAGAAAGGAACACACAATTTTGGGCCTTCATATAGGCTAGTGGCCACACCTGGTGCTGGGGGTGTGGGCAAAAGAGGCCGGTGCCTTATAACGATGACTTGGTTGTACTGATTGCTGGGAAAATAAAAAAAACCTTAGAAAGATGCCACCGTCCTGTGTGCTCACAATAAGAGCTCATATGTCATGGCTCACTTGACTTTACGAGAATATACCTAATTTTTATTTTGAGCTGTGTCATCTTCTTGGAGCTGGGGGAGGAAAGAAAAATAATGATTAATACATTTGTGTTACAGTTAGCATACAGTGTACATTGAAGGCATATCTCACCTCCCTCTCAAGTTTTTTTATTTCAAGGTCCAGTTTCCTAATTGTCCTCTTTTTTATTTCGGACTCCAGTGCAAGATTTTCCATCTTTTTCTTCTTGTACTGAATGTCTATGTCTGCCAGTTCTATTTGGCGCCGGAGGTGGTTGCCATACAACTTTCTGATAGCTTGTGAGCTCTGTGAACACAATACAATTAGCGCAGCTGGAATTTGGCAGGATGTGGTGTCCTTTTATTAATACGCACTATGTTGCCAGGCTGGTTTTCCCACTGTATAGCATCTGGGTCCTGTAAAAGAAATTAGATTTTTTTATTTTGATGATGACTCCTCACCATTGTAGAGTAAATAGTACTTTCACAGTCTTAAAGTCCAACTGAAATCAAAATGGACCCTATTTCCTTTGTTAGCGCATATTACTAGTCTTGTGGTGAACAATTAATCCGTGCAAGTTAAAACACGGAAAAAAATGTTTTGGCTTCGTAATCTTTAATCAAAATCTGAAAATGCCCCTCCCCTCTGCCTTGGAGGACCTTCCCTGATGACGTATGCTTGACGGCTTGGGTTGAGAAACGCTTAACCACTGGCTCAAACCGTTAGTCTGCTATGAGCGAGAGATGGAGAGGAGGAGCGCTAGAGTAAAACCCTGCCCTCTGTTCAATATTCCTTTTCACTGGGAAATACGTCACAGCACTGGAGAAAAGTCGTTTGCAACTTCCGGTTCACGCGGACTTTAACATGATACCTCATGCCTTCTGGAATCCAGAGAGATGGTCTCCTCCTCATCATCGTCTCCATCATGTGCTGTTGCTGCTGCACTGGGGCTTTCACCCTATCACATTTAATCGGATTCATATTGAAGCTAGTAGACAAGACATGCCAGGCCTACAGTATGCCTTTGATGGAGTACTCACTGGATCAGCATCGTCTGGTGCTTGTGCTGGTGGCTCTAACAGGAACACAGTGCTGCCAGACACTGCAAGGCAATAGGTAAACCAAAGTCAGACAGTCCAAATTGATTCAATATGAATGTGGTTGTATCCCATGTAGAGATGGAAGGACATACCTTGAATGAAGCGGGTGGCATCTTGGGAGGAACCTATGCTCGTCTCTTTCCCCCCAGGGATCCCCTCTAAGACGGGCCTGCCTTTATTTAGCTCCAAGGCCATGTCCTCTGCTGGGGTAAGGTCAGCCTTTGGTGACCCACCACCCGTGCCTTGTCTGTGGGTATTCTTTTTCACTGCTAAAACAGTACAGACAAAGTGTGAGCAGGCACCTTCTGGGTACAATATATGCTTGTGCTTTGTTAAATATTAGTCAGGGACCATACCATTCTGCAGAATGTTCTTGTATTTGATTTTGACCTGCTGCCATGTCCGTTTTGGCCCGTTCATGTTTAATCTACATCACACACACACACACACACACACACACACACACACACACACACACACACACACACACACACACACACACACACACACACACACACACTCTTTATCACAAGAACATTTAATGGAGTCACACTGCAAAAAATGACTTGGTATTTTTGTCTTGTTTTCAGTAAAAATATATAAAAAAAAAAATCTTAAATAAAGATGTATTTTCTTGATTTGCTAAATGACGTAGCAAAATAAGTATAGTTTAGACAAAAAATATAAACTTTAAGTAAATGTGTGCTTAAAACAAGCAAAAAAAATAAAAATCTGTCAATATAATAAGAAAAATTCTCTTGAAATAAGTTTACTTTTTCCATAAACACTTAATTTTAGAAAAGTTCTCTTGTTTCACTGGCAGATTTTTTTGCTTATTTTCCTAGGTAATTTTGCTCAAGAAAATATTTAAGTTTTTTTTTTTGATATTTTTTTTTTACTGAAAACAAGACAAAAATACTAAGTAAGAAAGACATTTTTGCAGTGCAGTGAGCAACCGACCTTGGGTCCTTTGAAAGGCGCTATATAAATTAAAGTGATTATTATTATAGCTCATCTATTTATTCAATTAAATTTTATTTATATAGCACTTTTCACAATTGTTTCATTCTGTCAAAGCAGCTTTACATTAATAAAAGCAGGAGAAACACAAAAAAAAACGGTGGACAACATAAGAAGCAGAGTACAACGGCTAAGATTAAACCGTACTGAGCGTAGTAACGTTAAATAATAATGTAAGGCTTTAATAATAATTTATCATAGCTTTATACAGTGTGATGGAGTTACTTTACACAATTTCACTCATATCTGCAGTGCATTTCAATTAAAAATTTAACCGTTTCATAATTACAGTACAACTGCGTTTTTGGAGATGTGAATTAAATATTTGAATTGTAATTGTGATGTTTAAGCGGAGCGGTGAGTGTGTAATTGTGCACTACTTACGCATTCAGGCGGTCTGCAATACTTTACCACGCTTTTTCTCTTTGCTTTATCACTGTGGCGGTGTTGCCTTTCTTCTTAATTATATCTTTTACCTCCTCGTATGCCTCCATGAGGATTTGTGCTTCCGACGGGGAAAAGTACGCGGCTCTAGTTGCCATGGTAAATCAGTTAATCTGTGATCTGTGGCGGGATGTATTTGAGTGAGCCGTGAGCGCGCACCTATCCAGGATTGGTTTCACCTGGCTTAATGAATCCGTGTCTGCTCATCCTGGCTTGGTCTTTGTGCAACCAATTAAGCCTGGACGCACATGTTTTGGCTTCATTGAGCTCAGCTGAGTCATTTATCCCGGATGTCTTAATTCTACTTTTGTGCAACAGGCCTCAGAACACATTTAGAAAAATATGCTATAAACTGCCATAATAATAAACTCTATGTAGACATTAAGATAACAACCACGGCCTTGTATCTTTTGCCATGAAAACACAGATGCACCTTGTGATCTCCGTGGCTCTCGCACTCGTCGCCTCGAGTGGGGTTGTAAATCCGCCTGTCAGTGTGGTTTGGCCTATTTGTATTTTTTTACATTCAGACGGAGGTGACTGTAGCTTCTCACTGTGGTGATTATAAAGCCTGTTTTATGCTTCTGCGTCGAACTGCCGCCGTAGCTACGTCGTAGGCTGTGTGTAGCGCGCGTACCCTACGGCGTACCCTGACGTGCACCTCTCCAAAAATGTAACAACGCGTCAATTCTACGCGGACACAAGCGCTGTGATTGGTCTGCCAGAACCCCTCCCTCGGGGTTTCACACGCTCCCTAGGTACGCGTCAACGCGGACAACGACACAGAAGTATAAATTAAAACCAACACGTTGCCTACGGCGTATAGGCTCCGGCGTAGGTCCGACGCAGAAGTATAATGAGGCCTTTAGTCTTCGGACAGTCAAAATACCACCACACCTCCAATTTGAATGAGTCAACGTCAACATCTACGTGCTTGCCGTCGCCATGTTTGATGGTGCGTGCACACTGGCGCGGAGCAGAGCGAGTGTTTCAATTCATTCCTATGGAAGTTGAGCTTCATGCTCACAAACTCAACTTCCCTAGGAATGAACTGAAAACACTCGCTGCTATTGTTCCTGTAAAGCGAGTACACAGTTAACGCCCCTGCTGTTTAAAATGTGTATCGCCATTAGTTTGACATCTCAACCGACTTGAATCGTCAGATATTTATATCGATTTTCAAACGGCTCGGAGTGAATCGTTACATCTACTCGTGACGCTTTACAGAATCTGCTGGATGCGTTCATGTGTTTTGAAAGACAAGTGGCTTTGGGATCTCATGCTTTCAAAGCTAACTTGCTATTGCTAGCCACTTCAAAAATTGCATACCCTACCTTTAAAATTTCAAACAGAAGCTGGTCCTTTCCAGGTTCCAAACTGTCGGCAAATTTATTTTCATGCAAAAGTTACATTCTGGTTATTTGTTTGACTGGACAGGCGTAAAGAATGCTTATATTTCGTATAACAACGTTGGGCCTTGAATGTCTCACTCTCCTGTTCTGTCTAGCTTTGCTTGGCAACATGAAAACAAACTTTGCATTGGAAGCTTTTTTTGCGTTTGTTTTTTTTTTTTTCTTGAATCCCAGAAATACAAATTCATGTCATCATTTACGCATCCTTTAGGTTTTTGTTCGTTCTTGTTGAACGAAGTTGAAACATTCTTCACAATATCTTTTTTATGTGTGTGTGTGTGTTTCACAGAAGAAAATCATACAGGTTTCGAACGACATGAGGGTGAGTAAATGATGATGGAATTTTCATATTTGGGTAAACCGTTTCTTTAACTTAAACTTCGTTTAGAAAACTGTGTTGTTAAAAAGCAAAATCTCATTCGCAATTGTGCTTGTATACTGAAGGTGCCTTCACACCATGTCGTAATTAACAGTAATTTGTAAAAAGCCTTCTCGGCCTCGTAGAGCTTGTAATTACAATTTGTAAACTGGGAATTTTCTGAAAGGTCCTACTTGTACCATGTGACCGTTGTACCTCCTGACCACTGCAGATTCATTTCGGTGTAATAGAAACGCGTAATTTCAAGTCCGAGGACGTGAACCGCTCTGAGTAGAACATTAACGTGTTGTCATCTCAAAATTACGGTAATTAAGACATGCCGTGAATGCAGCATGAGTATCGGAAATCCAGTGCTGTGATACCAAATATCAGCACTCTTCGAATGCCACTTGAGCAATTGATTTACAGATTCTGATCTGTTGTATAACTGATATTATACCATAGTCTGTCTCATATGATTCTGATTGTATTAAAACCATTTAATGCACAGGTGATTCCAGTCAGTTTATTGATGCGCTGCTTTCATTGAAGCGCACACAGAAACATTCAGGAGCACAGAAACTCTCGATGATAATTACACATACTCTCTATCTTTATTTCTGTGTCTGATTTAAAGCAGGCAGAATGCTAGATATAATGTGCTCTAGCTGACAAAAAATAACCTTCTGGTCAAATATTGCACTGCAAACACCAATAACAGCTTAAACTTGTCAATGCTGGCAAATGATAAGCGGGATAATCCACGGCTGGCTGTGGATTAAACGATTTTATACCATGGGCTGTTTAAATACTCGATTCTGATTGGCTGAAAGGTGTGCAGTAAAACCGTTTAATGCACAGGTAGTTCCAGTCAGTTTGATTACAGTTCGATATTAATCCGCTACATTGGTAACCATAGTAACACAGATACACTTGCAAGCAGAGTGAGAGACGCATATGAAAACGTTTATTTAGGTAGGCTAAATGGATGATTTTTGCATATCGTTTAATTTGTATGGTGAATATGGCAACTCTGAGAAATGGGCCCAGGCACAAGACGAAATAGAAGACTTGGAGAAGACGTTGAATGACAAAAAGCGGCACAAAGAATTAACAATAAATAAATGACATGATTAGTTCAAATAAAGATTGCCTTGTCACTGTCAGTGTTGCCTGTCATTCATAAATAATTGTAATAAATCCATTAAAGAATCATTAAGTTAGCTATATGCTTAAGCAAAGAGGGGATGTTAGCTGATAGACTTTAAAGAAGAGACGCACACAGGTAACTCGCGCACGCATCTCTCTCTCTCTCTCTCTCTCTCTCTCTCTCTCTCTCTCTCTCTCTCTCTCTCTCTCTCTCTCTCTCTCTCTCTTTCTCTCTCTCTCTCTGTTCCTTTTCCTTCAGTTCTCTGTCTCTCTCTTTTAATAATGAATTTAAATAAATGTGAATTCATTCAAATAAAAGCTATCCGATGGCTCTACTTTATTTAAAGCGGACGGAGTGCAAGAACTGACGAGCCTTAACTTAAGAAATAACCGTCATTTTTACACGTCTGTTAAAAAAATTACACTGTAAACATCAGTTACAGCTTTAACTTATTTTTAACTTGGCAAATATCCAAGGTATAAGCGGGATAATCCACGGCTAGCCATGCATTAAAGAATTTTAATGCACTTCGTAGAGGCAACCACCCTCCGCTTCGGGTCGGGTGGTTCTTCGCCTCTACGTCGTGCATTAAAATCCTTTAATGCATGGCTAGCCGTGGATTATCCCTTACTAAATGCACTCTGCTTCTCGTCAGGTGGTCTCCATTTCGTGCATTAAAATAGTTGAATGCACAGTTAGACATGGATTACCCCTTACTTAACTAATAACTAGGCCTAATCACATACAGCTGTTGGATAAAAAACATGATGAAATAAAATAAATGAAAGCTAAATTGAAATATACTATACACACTCACTAGCCACTTCATACGTACACCTTTGCTAGTACCGGGTTGAACCCCCTTTTTCCTTCAGAGCTGCCTTACTTATTCGTGGAATAGATTCAACAAGGTGCCGGAAACATTCCTCAGAGATGTTGGCCCCTATTGACGACAGCATCATGCAGTTGCTGCAGATTTGTCGGCTGAACATCCATGATGTGAATCTCCTGTTCCACCACATCTCAAAGCTGCTCTATTGGATTTAGATCTGGTGACTGGAGACAATTTGAGTATAGTGAACACATTGTCTTCTTCAAGAAACCAGCTTGAGAAGATTTGAGCTTTGTGACATTGTGTGTTATCCTGCTGGAAATAGCCATCAGAAGATGAGTCCTAATGTTCCTATGTTCAGACTGATCCTATGTTCAGTCTATAGGCGCATAGTGTTTCTTTACAAAGTGATATCGCCAACTACTGGCCAGGCATCATAGTACAGAGTTTTTAGTCGTTTTAGCGGACATGGGGATTGTTTTGACAACGTTGTACGTTTTTAGTATATCGGTGCCTTGTAATCGTACCCTAAGACGTGTAGACCATAAAAGTGTAAGGAACATTATTATTATTATTGTTTTATTACACCATATAACATTTCAGTTATTCAAAGTTTTGTAAAACTACTTATATTTGTAAAATCAACATATATTCAAAGGTTACATTTCTTTACATTATGAATGTAGGAAGCACATTGTCATCTTGAAAGTCCTTATTAGTCATTGACTCAAATACTGTTGGTATATATTAAATATCTGTGAATATCAGCAATGTCAATTAACAAATAATGTTTAAGTAGGATAGCATTAAAATAATTTGTAAAGTGTAATTATGAGACTGTTGTTTGATATTGTTGTCTTGCAGCGTTCCGGTTGAGATTAACACTCAGTGGCAGCAGGAATCCGCTCCGTTTTCCCCCAGCAGTGAGCTTGACTCCAGCTCCGCGAAACAGGAGAGTCCCGTGAGCAGCAACAGCTGGGTGAAACAGGAACCGGAGCCTGAAGTAATCCAGTGGGAAAATATAAACTCGGAGGCCGCCACTGATGCGGAGCTGGACAAATCTCTGAAAAGTGCTGTTGCTAGTATGATATTTATACATTTTTTGAGAATCCATGTCAATGAGCTCATTAGCATCTCCACATTTCAATGATGGGACGTAGATTGAGTGAAAAGAGTGAAAAATTGA
Source organism: Rutilus rutilus (assembly GCF_951802725.1). NCBI lineage: Eukaryota > Metazoa > Chordata > Actinopteri > Cypriniformes > Leuciscidae > Rutilus > Rutilus rutilus. The sequence goes on from NC_140228.1 coordinate 23,881,325, forward strand.
GTGACTCTCTTTCTCAGCAGCGGACCCGAACACGATGGAGGGTTTACCCAGCGGTGTTATGCTGACCATCACCAAACTTCAGTGTCTGCTGGAGAGCAAACAGGAGAGGATTGAAGCTCTGGAGAGACAGGTTCAGGACCTACAGGAGGATCGCAGGTTCCTCCGCTCTCAGATCGAGAACCTCACCGGCGCTCGCTTGGTTCCGGTGCCTGAAGGTGTGGTGGAAAGATGGGGAAAAAATAAATAATTGGCCTTGTTCAAAACACTTTGCTCAAGAATGAAGAGAACTGCATTATATTAGATATATTTTGAATAGATTATATTTAATATTTTGTGTCAGCACAAAATTATTTTAAATTTCATGACATTGCATTTGGTTGCAATTACTTTGTCACAGTATAGCATTTTACCACACGCAAAATTACAAATAAAGTGTAACCAACATGACATGCAGTTTTCTTTAATGATCTACAAAACATTAAAATAATGTTCTAGCTAAATATACCAAGACAACAAATAACAGTTTTTTTAACTGTGACTGTTCACATTAAGATTCCAGACTTAACTTCTAAATCTAAGATTTCACATAGCGATTTCATGTAAATGTATTTTCAGCTCAAATGATGAATGAATAAATTTTGCAGTTTATGTTCTGTTTCCTGTTACACTTGCACTTGCTCATGTTCTTTTGTTTACTACCATTCTCGGTTCCTTCAGCGAGCACATCAGTGTTCTCAGGGTCCAGGTCACGTAAAAGGCGGCGTAAGAGCTCGTCCAGCTCGTACGCCACTGATGAATCCAGCAGCTCTTCTTCATCTGAAGAGTCCAGCAGCGTCAGGAAAAAGAGACGCCACAAGAAGAAAGCGAAGAGAGGTACGACAAGTTGCACTTTTACAGGAACATGTTCTTCCAGTGTCAGTTTTGTATCTAGAATCTGGATTGTTCATAAATTCACCTTAGATGTTTGCACTATGGAGAGCATAATTTTTTGTTTTTGCAGCGGTTTTTTTCAAGCAATGTAGCCAATCCCAAACATGTATGTTGATTTTGTGAACGCAAGGGCCAATCAGAGGTGTTTCAATCCACTCACCAGTCAAAACACCAGAGTTTTTGTTCAGTACAGAGTTCTGCACCCTCACGATTCCTCTCACTATTACATATGAAGTATAGAGACAATGGCCCTCATTTATCAAAAGTGCGTACACCAAATTTCCAGCGTACACCCAAAACCACGGTGACTTTGAGATTTATCAATATGGACGTTGGCGTACGGCACGCTCAAATCCTACGCCAGCTCAGGAGGTGGTGTACATGTACGCACGTTTTGAGTTAGTGCGGAAATGCGCAGAAAAACAATTCCTAACACCACAAAACGCACTGACAAACTTAAAGATATGATATATTATGACCCACTGTAAAAAAACAACAACATAGTAATTATAAACTTCAGTGTTTATTTTTGTGCAACATGGACTTCAGTGTTTAATTTGTGTGACTTTACCAAAGCATTTGATTTGTAGGCATATGTATTCCTTCAGTTGCGAGCCTGTGCGCTTTACCTGACGTTTCAGGGTTAGGCCCGGCAGGTGCGCACGGACTGGGTTAGGCCGGTGACACACTGGATGCGTGGCGTGAGCGTCTCAGCTGCGTGGCGTGTCCGTTTTTATTTCGGCTCCCATGTTAACAGGTTAGAGCTTGCACACTGCCTGCGTGACACGCGCGTCTCAGGCCGCGCGGAAAATAGCCATGCTAGAAATAGAACCGACACCTATTTTTCACGCGACACGCAAGCGTGTTGGAAGCGTTTCCAGGCAAAATAGAACAGGAAAAGATGTTGGTATGTCATTTTGACACGAATACATATTAATAAATAACATTTTGATGTTTGAAAGTCTCTAGGTTTTGACATAAATGCAGATATAAATGTAATTTAAAAAAATAATATCGATTTTCAAATATTGCACCTGTCAATACAGAACGAAATATTCTGTAGCCTATTTTGTGTCAGTACTGCCGACGTTGTCTTTGCGGCTATATTTATGTTTAACATGAAGTATAGGCCTTCCACAACTCTCTCCCCACATGTCAAATATATCACCAATGAGGCTAATCATATGTCACCTATAGCAGCAGCGTTTCTGGTGTGCAAAGACATAGAAAACGCCACGCTCACGCCACGCAGCCTGTGTGTCACCGGCCTAATGAAAGGCTTTCAATGACCAAAAAATTATTCAGACTGACAAAATAATAAAAATGACATTCTTCTTTTAAATAATAATAATAATAATAATAACGACATTCTTCTTCTAAATAACAATAAGCATCATTAATAATAAAAATCTAGAAATCAATTTAGTTTCTTTCCACTTCCCTGGTGATGGTCTCGATCTCCACGTCGGAGAAGTTTCTCTTCTTTGCCGTCTTCCGTGTGTCCGTGGCGTAAAATGAGGGCGTGGGAGAAGCGGAGACTTGAATATATAGGGGCGTGTTATTCTAATGACGATCGTTTTCAGCCGCGGCATTTATCAAGGGCAGGTATTGCGTACACCTGGATTGCAAAGGTACGCACTAGGGATGCACCGATGTGAAAATTGTGGCCGATACCGATAACCGATATTAATATTGCTGTTATGGCCGATACCGATATTTACCGATGTCGATATCTCTGTATAGAAAACAAATTTTAATGATTATCAAATAAAGAGCTATTTTCCAAAACACATTTTTTTTACTTTAGAAATGACTGATATTGGGCACCTTTACCTGTGTGCAAAATATGTCACACATACACACATTGCATTGCATATAATGTGTGCTGGTCAACTTGTCTAAAATTAAGAAACCCTTAGAAAACAGTACAAAAAAACAAAAAAAACAGGAACATGTGTACAATTAAGATAGGCTACTTCATTTATTATTCCAATATCCAAATATTATTCTAAAAAATACCACAGGGAAAAGGGCTTCTTGTGACTGTCTTTGCGTTTGAACATTGCACATTTTAAACAGGACACGCAGCTGAATAAATGTTAGCCAATACAAACATATTTATAGAAAACAGTTGACAATGAATAGACAGGAGTCCAATAATAGCATAACGAATCACTTATTCTAAAAATAATAACAAGTAGGCTATAAGACGAATCCGACATATGGGCTGTGTTAACAGTAAAACGTCCGTCATTTAACGAATTTTAAAAACACGGATGGATAATACAAAATGCTTTCTGACATTTTGACAGAAAAAAACAAACAAGCAAGAACAAAATTTAAACTTAGCCCGTTTTCATTTTACAATTATTTTCTCTCTCTATGTGCGCGCGTCCGTGTTTGTGAGAGAGAGCTCGCGCAGCACCGGTAGCCTACTTTTTTAATCCATAAGTAACGAACGCGATAGTTTTCATACAAACTAAATATGTAACATAATTAGGTAGGCTAATTTAGTTATTATTAACACAATAACACATGAAGGCTACGTTTCTCAACACTGAGAATGAATAAATAAACGCCTGTTTCTCCACTCGCGCTTATCAGAATCCACAAATCACACGCGCTGTCACTTTTGAGAAAAATCAAATTCGAATGGGTATCATATATCAAGCAATATATTCAAATATCTACGAGTCAAAAAACGATCAGTCAAAAATGTGTCATGAGGAGGAAAAAAACATAAGTCGCACTGGACTGCATTAACAATGTTACGGACGTGAGCGCTCTCGGCACTTAAAAACTGCTTTAAAACTTTCACAGAGACCTCAAGCAGAAAGCACAAAGCCTGTCTTTAAATTTAATTTCGTTTTGTATTAATTGTATCTTAATTTTGATCAATGTTTCATCAACGAATTGCATTGGATTTAATAAATAAAAAGTATATATACTAGAAAATATTTAATCAGGACAGAGGCGACGGCGCGTGAACCTGGAGCGCGTCTCATAAATGAACCAAAACCTAATTGTATCTTAATTTTGATCAATGTTTCATCAACGAATTGAATTGGATTTAATAAATAAAAAGTAAATATACTAGAAAATATTTAATCAGGACAGAGGCGACGGCGCGTGAACCTGGAGCGCGTCTCATAAATGAACCGAAACCTACCTGCCTCACAGACCTGAGACATATGTGACCCGATCTGGCGAAATGAGTCGGAAGTCGCAACGTTCCATTTTAAGATATGGGCCGTTTATGTGGAAAAACAATGAAATAATATTTTTTATTTTATTTATTTTTTTGTGTTAAATTTCAAAGAACAGACATTCAAAAATAATCTCCTAAAGTTTCGTAGTCCAGAAAATTGAGTAAAGGTATTTAAATGACTATTCAAGTTTACAAAGTTTTACTAAATTCGCTGGAAATGAATATTGCTTTTCTCAACTTCTCTCGTCTTGTCACCTCTGAGCATTTCCCGGGTATCCCCTGAAACGTCTCTGCTCTCCAAATATGGTGTTACACGTTGTCATAGAACCAATCAAAAAGCTTAGAAATGTACACAAACGCTGATCATTTGTCAATGGGAAGCCCCATTTCGACTGACCGGCACGCGATTGGTCCAGCCATCCTCCTGTCAGACTCGCGGCGCTCTGTGTAAACAAGCTAGCAGATCTCCTCAGAAAGATTAAATATTATTAATTTGAGAAATGTCGCTGTCAAAAGACAGCAAAGTCTCCAAAAGCGTTGAACTCACCTGAGGCTTCTAACCTAAGCTCTGCTGCTGGTCATCAAGAGTGGCTAAGGCTAGTCAGTGATTGTTTTGGATCTGGAGACGTGTCATCCTCTGATGACAGCGACAGCGAAAGTGCCCTATGGTATTTATCGTGTATGGATGTGAGTGAGTGCAATTATTCTGTGAGTGTATTTATCTGCAAGGAGAATCCATTACAATGTGTTTGATTTATTTTAAGCCAATATTTAACTGTTGGTATATCCGTTATGAATATGTTACACTGTTATTGTCAACTAGCCTACAAAAAGATATGATTGCATAGGCTAACATTATTTGTTCTCTGTTTCCTTGTCTCTCTGCCTCTCTCACTTACTCTCTCTCTCTCTCTCACACACACACACAGACACACACAGACACACAGACACACACACACACACACACACACACACACACACACACACACACACACACACACACACACACACACACACACACTCAGAGAGAGAGAGACACACACACACACACACACACACACACCCTCTCTCAAGCAAAACTGTAGCACCTCTGTTCAATCTTTCTGATTTTAGTAAATGTTTGTAAAAGTGGCTTTTAAATAATTTATTCAAATAAAAACTTTAAAATAATTTGAGCTTCAGCCTGGCATAATAGCATATATTAATGTCTTTGGTCAAATTAAGCTGTACAATAAATAGTTCATCCCTTTAAATGCAATGGATTTTGAAAGATATCAACAAAAAACGGGCAAAAAACTTTAAAAGTGATTTTCTCAGGTTTTCAATTGGAAAAAGAGGGCAGACGACCATAATTCAAATGTGTATATATTTACAACCATTCAAGGTATGACTTTGACTAGGATATCATTTGAAAGCTTATGGTCTCCTCTTTCCATTTATACCAAAATATCAGTTTTGAAATTTGGGTCACTGTGACTCATTTTGCTGGATCAGGTCACATATATAGAAAGCTTGAAACTTCTATTTTTAAACAGAACAATTCAAAATGAAAGAAAACAGACTGTTCTCTGCTTATGTCATCTGTATGAAATGTGTATTTCTCTCACATCAACCTCTTCAGCTTCACACATTAAATATCGGCCTGTTCACATCGGCCATATTTTGACATCGGAACGATACCGATGTGTAAAAAAATGACCATATCGGCCGATATTATATCGGCGGCCGATATATCGTGCACCACTAGTACGCACAGCTTCATAAATCAGGCGGTGAGAGGAGTGTAAGCATAATCTTACGCCAACATATACGCCCGTTTCTACGCAAGAATGATAAATGAGGGCCAATGTAAATAAATGACTCATTGTGCAGTGTAGACAGCTTTATTGATTATAGCGAAATCGAGATTTAAAATTAGTAGATTAGGCAGATTTGATCAAAAGCAATGGCACAATACCATGTTCATTTGACTGTGCAGTGAGGAAAGTGATGTAGCCTAAATTCCATGGCACTTTTATTAGTACAGATCATTGTGTCAAAGCATTTTTTGGCAAACTACCTTACAGAATACTCTCTATGCAGGATTTCCAGTGTGTTATGGCAGGCAGACGAAAGATTTACTCAGCCAGGGAAGTCATTGAGTACATTTGCCTTCCTGATGGTGCTTTATCTGACACAGAATCCATTCCAGACGATAAAATTGCTGATCCAGATTTTGAGGAATCTCCTGAAGCATACGAGTCTGACTCCAGCTTTGATGATGATAAGCCACTGGCAGCAATACCAAAAGCTAATCTCAACCACCTTGATGTTGAAATTCATAACATACATGCAGACAGTGACACTGAGGTCCCAGATGACAATGAACTTCAGCCAGGCCCAGCTCCAGTCAACAAAGAGTTTTCTTGGAGGCAGAGGAAACCCCCAGCAGCTGACATAGACTCTTCATTCCGAGGACCTGCATTCTCACCTCCCCCAGACGAAATACCAAGTCCAAAGTGGTATTTTGATCAGTTCATGGACAAATCTGTGTTTGAACATATTTCTCAACAATCTAACTTGTATGCAGTTATGAAGAATGGCCCAGAACTGAAAACAACCCCTTCTGAAATAGAGCAATTCATTGGTTTACACATCTTGATGACCGTAGTACGTATGCCATCGTACCGCATGTACTGGCAGACGGCAACCCGCTACGACCCAATTGCGACAGTCATGGGACGTAAGCGATTTGATAATCTGCGTACATACATCCACATGAACGACAATACCAATGTGAAGCAAAAGGGTGAGCCTGGACACGATCCATTATTCAAGGTGCGTCCAGTTCTTGAGAAAGTCCGTGCCAACTGTTTGAAGGTTGAACCAGAAGAAAACCACTCCATTGATGAGCAGATGATCCCCTTCAAAGGAAAGATTGGAATGAAACAGTATATCAAGAACAAGCCGCATAAATGGGGAATCAAGGTCTTTACTCGTGCAGGTGTCACTGGACTAGTCTATGACTTTGAAGTATACACTGGAAAAGGGACCGTGACCAATGAGCGTGGACTTGGTGTTGCCGGTGAAGTTGTGCTTCGTCTCGTATCAGAAGTTCCAAAAGGACTAAACTACAAGTGCTTCTTCGACAACTGGTTCACTTCCCCTGAACTCATTGTGGAACTGAAGAAAATGGGAATTCTAACAGTTGCTACCATCAATCGTAACCGTCTCCGTGGATGTACCCTCAAGAGTGACAAGGAACTCTCAAAGGCCGGGCGTGGTGCGTATGAAGTGAAATACGAAAAGACAAGTGGGATGTCCATCGTGAAGTGGTATGATAAGAAGGCAGTGTTGCTGGCATCATCCTTCATTGGCCCTGAACCTGTTGAGAGATGCAGAAGGTGGTCGAAAGAGAAGAAGGAATATGTGGAAGTGGACAGACCCCACATTGTCAAGGTGTACAACCACAACATGGGAGGAGTAGACTTAGCAGACCTCTATCGCATTGACATCCGCCCACGTCGTTGGTATCTGCGCATCTTGTACTACTTGATTGACCTATCACTGGTCAATGGTTGGCTCCTCTATCGCCGTCATCTCACCCAGAAGCAGGAGAAGAAGTATATGCCACTTCTTGACTTCCGTGTTCAAGTTGCAGATGCCCTCATCAAGGCTGGCAAACAGGCTGACTTGAACAGTAGGAAAAGAGGACGACCGTCATTGGAAGATGATCCAACGTCCCATCAAGCTGCCCCACCTCCACCTCCACTTCAGAGGATCTCTGCACCATCGGTTGATGTCAGATTAGACCGATGCGATCATTTCCCCATCCATGCTGAGAAACGTGGACGATGCAGACTGTGCAAGAATGGCTACACGCAAATGGCCTGCCTGAAGTGCAAAGTACTTCTGTGCTTTACAAAAGACAAAAACTGTTTCTTGGAGTACCACATGACAAAGTGACTTGGAAACATGCCCTACTCAATGAGGATTTGAGATATTGGATTTGGATCCCATATTGTTTTTGTTGTTGTTCTGCCACTGAAAAGCACTTTGTTACATTGTTTGAAAAGTTGTATATAAAAAGTTATTGTTCACATCATATTCAGTCGTCAGTGTCTAATTACCACACTGGGCCAATGTTGCAAATCTTCAACATCCCAGAACGCCTTGCATGTGAAGGTCTCTCTAAAAAAAAAGTCAGGATTCTATTGTACTACCCCATATGATAATTTTCCCCAAATATCAGATTTTTCCTGTTACTAAAACTTAATTTGAGCCTGAGAGGGTTAAAGCTGCTGTCTGTAACTTTTTTTGTTTAAAATGTACAAAATGTATATAATAAGCGAGTATTATATCATGAATCCATTTTTAAACCTGTGTTTTTGTCTTATCTGAATCACTACGGTACACCTATAATAAGTGTTTATATTGGGACTATTTTAGACTGGCACTGGTCGTACCACAGCGGAGTAGCCCAGTACCTGCGTGACTCCTCATAGACATGAATGGAGAGAAGTAGCTCCGGCTACAATGTTCTTCCGCAAGACACATGCAGTTCTCTGTATTAACTACTAGAGCCCAACAGTTACGGACTGCAGCTTTAATATATTTGTAATTACATATTTATTAGCATGTTAATTTTTATTTTATTTTAAATGTAATGTCAAATAACAAACTACAAATTATAATCAAGTACTTTACATGTGATTTAGTATGTTAGTCAACACATCAAAATAAGTGTATTTTGTGTGTACACTTTAAAGATTAGTAAAATATAATGATTTAAAATGTATTGAAAACTTTTAATTTGATATTACTTTTTAAAAGTATACAGAATAAAGTATACTCATAAAAGTGTACACTTAAGTGGGCCTTTATTTCATTAATATATTATCTGTGAGGACAGTTTATTTTATAAATGTACTACAAAATATGTACTCTACAAGTGTACTTCACTTTTTCCACAAGGGATGATGATTTATCAAAGTTTGAGTTTTAACAGTAAATACATGTAATAGTGAACAGAACATTTGTTAAAACAAAAGGTTGATTCAGCTATTTCAAGGTGTACTGAGTAATATTAGTTAACTACATGTACTTACTATAGGGCAAGGACTAGGGTTCTTGTTTAGGTTAAGTTGCATGTAACTATGCATAATTCATAGTTAGTAATAACTATGAATTATAGTAGCTGCATGTAACATTTTAACAAAAGGTAAAATTTGATTTGAGCTGTATTTCAATTTCTTCTCAACAGGGTATGTTTCCCAGTGTGACTAGGTCTTGATCTGCCTTCATCAAGAAGAAGAGTATGAGTTGGGCTTTCCGTCCAAGTCTGTCACAGGGCAAGGGACAATTTTCACGAGTGAGCCTCCGTGTGCCCAGGAGTACAGTGGGCTGTACCGTAAAAAGGACCTTTATTTGGGCCCTCCATCTTCTGGCCTGGGACAGCGCTCCTGGTTGACCCTGCCTGACTGTCCCCAACACGACCCTCGTGGCAGAACTGCTGCTGGTTTCTAACAAGTCTGTTCCTCTGGTGGGTCGGGCCGTGTGAGGAAACACCCTCAGCGTCTCTGCAGAGCTGTTCAGTTTGTAATTCTACAACCCGGAAAAGACTCAAGATTTCTGAACCTTGATCTAATGGGTTTTTGTTTATGAGTACATCTGAGTGTTCTTTTTGCTTTAAAAATGCAAGTTGCTTTGAAGGACTACAATGATTTGTCATAGTAACTCACATTTTTCTTATGCTACTCTAAAATAAACCATTAGGATAACCCTAACTAAGATGACCTTAGTCTTCCGGGTTGGCCTTCGATATCACAACTGAACAGCTGTTTTGTGATGACGAAGCCCTCAGAAGAAGGATGGAGCGGATGAAGGATTCTACCTCGGACTGCTGAACAAACAAGTATTCTCCGTGTTTGGACACTAGAGGGTGCTCTGAGACTTTTGAAAAGTGAAAATGAGAGGCTCTGGGCCCAGGAAGGAAATAAAAGTAGTGGGTGACATTAAAACATGTGTTATGCATAATCACTAGTTTTATCATATGAATTACTGTGTGGATGTCTCTTAGAAGTTTTGAGTGGTTTGTGTAATACATGCACAGATCTCTTAGAACTGTGCTTTTTTTTTTATCTTGTTGAATTCAGTGAAATAGATCATCCAGTCCACTCGAAGCACAGATTTGGTGTGTATGTATGCGTTGCTTGCATATCGTGTCTGTCTTTTGTTTTCTTCTTCACATAAACTCTGCCAAGGTTGTATTCTCTAACAATTCCATCACATGTTCCTTATGTCAGGGTAATTTAAATCAGGCCCTCGTGGTCCACTGTCTTGCAGAGTTTAGCTCCAGCCCGAATCAAACACACCTGTACCTGCAGATTACTAGAACATTGCAGGCTTGAAACTCCCATCGCCACCTCCACATGCTCTCTATAACACGTCCTCCAAAAAATTTGATTGCAGAAAAGGGACATTTTATAGTCTTCACTTATACCTTTGCACACCTTTAAATTCTATTTTATTTTGAGCTGTTGCTCTTGTTACTTATTTCAAGTACACACATGACGTGACGGAAAGTACACCTAGAAGAACTTATATAAAGATATTGCTTTATGTTAGATGTTCCTCTTTTCTTATTTTCCCCATCTACTACAAGAGACTACAGTGCACTCTTATTTTGTCGTTAATTTCTGGCTATGGAAATATGTCCGTCCAGAGATGTCCGTCTTGCTTGCAAAAAGGTGGTGTGCACGTGCGACTGGGGTCACTTTGCAAATATCAGATACCAAATCTTTAGAGAAATATGACATATCCTGTTACCGACCCGTTCATACTTAAAGATATTAGCACCACCACTTTCTTTGCCCTTGAATAGTTCCTTTTGACGACGCTGGAAGGGACGTCCGACTCATTTCCGCGAATCGGTTCTTATGAACAGTTCGTTTCAAAGAACCGGACAGTTCGGAGATTCTTTTTACGTAAATACGTCATTACGCTGTCCCTGCCATCCTGTATTACAGAGCTGTTTGTTATGGAGATTTGATATCATTTCTTTTGTTTGTTTAAGCCACGAATAAGCTCGAAAATAGTAATTTAGAACCTTAATACATTGCGGATTTGCAGTAAACAAAACGAAAATTCATGGCTGATTTGTTTCATGTTTTAATAAAATGCAAACAAACATATATACGTTTAATTTGTAATCTGCAATTCAGTTATTAAATAAAACGTAATTTTCTCCTTATCGGACAGTAAGTTTGACCTTGTCAAATCCTTGATTCATGCTGTTATCAGCTCACTACGGTCACGGTTCTTGTTCAAATGAGTCAGTTCAGCTGTTGACTCGAGATCCGCGCGGACTGATTCAGTCAGAATCCAATTCGTGAATGAAGCGTTCAGTCGGGGAACCCGTGCAACCAATTCCTTGAAAGGATCCAACAAAAACAATCGTTCGTGAATAAGTCATCGTCCCTTAATTGTTTTAGCTATTTGACATGATTCTCTGAATTAAAACTCATCTTGATATTTTGTTGTTGTTGTTGGTGGTGGTGGACAAAACATGTCCATGTGGTGTAACCGCTGTTAAATTATCCATAAGAGAAAGTCTTAGCACAAGCTTGAGATCCTTTTAAAACAACGTATGAAGCAGTTTATGATAAGCATTATTTCTATGAAAACGTGCAGTGAAGCAGTTCTGTGTGGTGTAACCAGAGCCCCTCCCCCATCGCTGGTGTAACCGACGACATGAAGGAAGCCGTTCTGCTGTCATGTGACCGTGAAACAGGAAATGGTGTGACTGAGAGGAACACTGCAGTCCTCATGGCTGTGTGTCAAGGTTAGTATGTCTTTCAAAATAGCAGATCATTTGATCTTTCTATGACATGGCAAGTTTGTTGAGGTTCACATATAAATGGAAATGTCTTCTGGAGGGTCATAATTCAAAAATCCTTTTTATTCAGAAAAATATGGAAACTAAAATGTCAAATGGTGTAACCTGTCACCTCATTTGACTCTCATGGAAATATCTAGCACACAGACTATGGTGATTTATTGATGCGGAATATGTAGCCTAAAGGTATGTCCCATTTATATTCTTGCCTTAAAATAGAATTAAAAATAATATAAACATAATTATTGTATTGTAACACAAAGTGTTTTTTTCTTCTTCTATTTGTAGATGCCACTATCAAACAATGAGAAATCAGCTCGACACAGAGCAAAGGTGAATGCTGATCCTGTTGCCAGGGCCAGATACCTTGCAAAAAGAAGAGAGAGGTGTTTGAATTTTATTCCACAGCGAATTATAAATAGCAAACAATTCACATATTCAAATAACCTTGATCTTATCCTAAGTTGTACTTTATATATTACCATAAACAATAGTAATGTATTATGCAAATATGAAATTATTACATTTTAGCATGCAACCAACGTCTTTTTGTTTGAAAATTCTTAGCTATCAACGAAGAAAGACGGAGGGAAAGACGAAACATCCTGCAGTTGCTGAACTCTCTAAGGAAAGACAGGCAGAATTGAGGAACAAATGGAGACAGTACCAGAGAAGCCACAGAAACAAGATTCGTAGTGTACCTCTGCAATCCTGGTATGTTCCAAACTGTAACCATTATTTTGTATCATTTTCATGATTATCATTTCATCTTTCTAGTATTAATACAATAATAATAGTAATAATTATTATTTTGAATAAATTTTTTTGTAATCGTGTTGTAATTACAAAAAAAATGGATTAGGACATGAGAGAAGCTGCACGAACACAACCACAGTTGTCGGGAATATTCTCATTATCCACTGTGTCATGGATATTTATTATAAGTAATGTAAGAAAATAACATGTAACCACTTGACAAAATACGTTTTTAAAGATTTGTTCATCATCTTGAAAAATCCTTGAATAGTCATTTCTAAACATAAATGGATATAATGAAATTCAACATGCTTTATTCACAACCCATTGTACTTTCTCTTTCTCAAAGCCGAAGCACAACCAAAACAATGTTCTTCTGCTAAATGCATGGAGTTTTGTTTTTTAAAGTCCCTGTAAAGTCAAAATTAAGTATGTGTTCTGAGTTTGTCACACCACAGAAAAATGTGTAATTAGCCACCCAGCCAAATTTGAATGATAAAAAAGCCGGCAAGTACATAAAATAAGCTATCAAAGTCTTGAAAAAATTAGCAGTATCTCTGCTCTCCAGTCCGCTGGTTGCGCTGAAACCACGCCCACTCGCGGGAAAGCTGCCTTCGCCACACTCAACTGTCACTCAAGTTTTTTTCTCTCTTTCATGCAAGTTAGCTATATGTAACTAGCATAACATAACTTAGCCAAATAAAGTTAGGCTAGCAATAAATAACATAGAATAAACATTTTTTTTACGCTTTTTAGTTACAGATCAAACTAACAGCCATCATGGTTGTTATATTAAGTATGAAAACGATGTGCATAAATCCATGAGATAATGGACTGCTGAATATTATTATTATTACAACACACAAGCTGAGAAACAGAATATGCTCTAAATTGTTCAGATAACTTTTCTGTAATTGTTCAGAACATAGAATTGACAACTCAAATGTATGACAATATCTTAAGTAACACTGAATTAAACTGTTGGAAGGGACTGCTTTGTGAACAGATAATAGTTGAAATTACTTGTCTAAGGAATCATATTGATGCATATAAACAAACAAAAAAATCACGTTAGAGGGTTGCAGAGTTTAGTAGAGTTACTGTGGACTACCTACTATAATTATAACATAAGCACACAAGGCAACTTACACTCATTGGTGGGCACGCACTGCCGATGATGGCACCAGTTGTCGGCGCGACGGGAGGATGAAGGCCGAGGCGGGAGATAGTCGGTTCGGCCCCATTCACCAGTAACGGCTGATTATCAGTGAATCCCAGTAGTCTCAGACGAAAGTTTATAAAACTATCTTGTGTAAAATGATCACTACAGAGGTGGGATTTGGCGGTGATCCTCAGCTCTCCATCAAGGTGGCTCTTCACAAAATGAATCCACCTCTTCTTGATGTGATAGTTTTTCGGAAATTTAAATAAGGACACCGATCTGTTTTGTACGTGATCGCATCCAGGTAGTACGCATTTCCGTGACGAAGGCATAGCTAGCTAGCAGACTGTAGGCTGTAGTACTGACAGTAACTCGCGATTGAGCGGCAAACTGATTTGAATGTGCTCAATTTATATTGTTAGGGGAAGTCAAGTAGGGGCCTGATCCAGTCAAGTAGGAGCGTGTCCAGGAGCTCAGGGGCTTCAGTGTGTCATCAAGTAGGGGCGTGTCCAGGAGCTCAGGGGCTTCAGTGTGTCATCAAGTAGGGGCGTGTCCAGGAGCTCAGGGGCTTCAGTGCGTCATCAAGTAGGGCGTGTCCAGGAGCTCAGGGGCTTCAGTGCGTCCTCAAGTAGGGGCGTGTCCAGGAGCTCAGGGGCTTCAGTGTGTCATCAAGTAGGGGCGTGTCCAGGAGCTCAGGGGCTCCAGTGCGTCATCAAGTAGGGGCGTGTCCAGGAGCTCAGGGGCTTCAGTGCGTCATCAAGTAGGGGCGTGTCCAGGAGCTCAGGGGCTTCAGTGTGTCATCAAGTAGGGGCGTGTCCAGGAGCTCAGGGGCTCCAGTGTGTCATCAAGTAGGGGCGTGTCCAGGAGTTCAGGGGCTTCAGTGCGTCATCAAGTAGGGGCGTGTCCAGGAGCTCAGGGGCTCCAGTGTGTCATCAAGTAGGGGCGTGTCCAGGAGCTCAGGGGCTTCAGTGTGTCATCAAGTAGGGGCGTGTCCAGAAGCTCAGGGGCTTCAGTGCGTCATCAAGTAGGGGCGTGTGCAGGAGCTCAGGGGCTTCAGTGCGTCATCAAGTAGGGGCGTGTCCAGGAGCTCAGGGGCTCCAGTGCATCATCAAGTAGGGGCGTGTCCAGGAGCTCAGGGGCTCCAGTGCGTCATCAAGTAGGGGCGTGTCCAGGAGCTCAGGGGCTCCAGTGCGTCATTAAGTAGGTGCTAGTCCAGGAGCTCAGGGGCTTCAGTGCGTCATCAAGTAGGGGCGTGTCCAGGAGCTCAGGGGCTTCAGTGCGTCATCAATTAGGGCATGTCCAGGAGCTCAGGGGCTCCAGTGCGTCATCAAGTAGGGGCGTCCAGGAGCTCAGGGGCTTCAGTGCGTCATCAAGTAGGGGCGTGTCCAGGAGTTCAGGGGCTCCAGTGCATCATCAAGTAGGGGCGTGTCCAGGAGCTCAGGGGCTCCAGTGCGTCATCAAGTAGGGGCGTGTCCAGGAGCTCAGGGGCTCCAGTGCGTCATCAAGTAGGGGCGTGTCCAGGAGCTCAGGGGCTTCAGTGTGTCATCAAGTAGGGGCGTGTCCAGGAGCTCAGGGGCTTCAGTGTGTCATCAAGTAGGGGCGTGTCCAGGAGCTCAGTGGCTCCAGTGCGTCATCAAGTAAGGGCGTGTCCAGAAGCTCAGGGGCTCCAGTGCGTCATCGAGCCCCCGTTTTAGCCCCACCCAAAAAATCCGGAACACAGCAATGGTGAAAAACTGTTTAACGGTCTAACTCCACAATTCAGTACTTCACAGTTCACAGTCTTTGTAATATGTCTTATCAATACATTTCTAACATTTATAATGTGTTTAGATTTTTTTTTAGAATTGCCTTTAACTACTAGAGGACCAAAGCTTACATAGTGCACTTTTAAAGTAAAATATTAAAGTAATATTCGTAAGAGGAATTATTCCATGATTGTTGTATGATATTGTCTTCCTGCAGCTCTCAGGATGAGATGAACTCTCAATGGCTGCAGGATCTGCCTCCATACTCCCCCAGCAGTGAGCTTGACTCCAGCTCCGCGAGACAGGAGAGTCCCGTGAGCAACTACAGCTGGATGAAACAGGAACCGGAGCCTGAAATAATCCAGTGGGAAAATATGAACTCAGTGCCAGCTGATAATTATACAGAGCAGGACAACACTCCGAACAGTGCCGTGTCCAGTACGTGATTTTTCATTTACTGAGAATCAATGTCAATCTCCAAAATGCAATGATGGGACAGAGTTAGAGAGAACGTTTAAGTATTGTCTGTAGTGATGTCATGTTAGATTGTGTATTATTCACATATTCTCCTCTTTCGCTTCCTCCTCTTTCCTCCTCCAATTGCCAAAGTGCGATTCATCTTGCTCTATTTGTTATGAGGTTTTATTCTTCTATCCTAACTCGCGGCGTAGCCTATGATTCAGTAGGTCTTCATCCTACAGCCTACATACATGTCGTTCCCAAGTTTATTAGATCCATTAGACTACAGTCCTAGTCATTCAATATAAAGGGGGGAAAAACATTACAGAAGCTTACATTTATTTTAATGGAACACGCCGACTTTTTGGGGCTTTAGCTTATTCACCGTATCCCCCAGAGTTAGATAAGTCCATACATACCTTTTTCATCTCCGTGTGCCGTAACTCTGTCTGACACACCCACCTCTAGCCTAGCTTAGCACAAAGACTGGAGGTAAACGGCTCCAGCTAGCATACTGCTCCCAATAAGTGACAAAATAACGGCAACATTTTCCTATTTACATGTTGTGATTTGTGTAGTCACAGCGTGTACAAATAACAAGGTCACATGAGACACAGCCATCTTCTAACCGTATATATACTGGGAACTATATTCTCAGAAGGCGAAGCACTGCTACTTGGGCGCAATGGGCGGAGTGATTTGCTCGCAGCACCTGAGAAGCCCCGTGGTGAGGAGCAGAGAGTTCGCTCAGAATTGGAGAAAATCACTCCGCAGAAGTAGCAGTGCTTCGCCTTCTGAGAATACAGTTCCCAGTATGTATACGGTTAGAAGATGGCTGTGTCTCATGTGACCTTTGTACATTGCTGTGACTACACAAATCACAACATGTAAATAATAGGAAAGTGTTATTTTGTCACTTATTGGGAGCAGTATGCTAGCTGGAGCTGTTTACCTCCAGTCTTTGTGCTAAGCTAGGCTAGCGGTGGGTGCGTCAGACAGAGTTACAGCACGCACGGAGATGAAAAAGGGTATGTATGGACTTATCTAACTCTGGGGGATACGGTGAATAAGCTAAAGTCCCAAAAAGTCGGCGTGTTCCTTTTAAAGAAAACAAACTGCACTTTACTTGCAGTTTAAAACAATCAAAAATGAGTTCTGTTATAATCAATGAAGCTGTCTCACAGCACAGTGAATATCTTATTTACGTTGTGTCTACACTTCGTTTGCTATAATGAGAGGTATCGTGAGTGTGCAGCACTCAGAGTCAGCTCTGAACCAAAACTCTGTTTTAATCGGTGAGTGGATTCTGACTAACTTCTGATTGAACACCTCGAATCCCAACCAGTCAATTGGGTTATTATTGGAAGGCTGTGTTGCTAATGTTTTTTTATTTTATTATTTCCCACTGTCCATTGTTTCCTTTTTATCAAAGTGTATAATTAAATAAGATAATCAGTTAGAGATTTTTTTCTTTTGTAGGAACAAATACATATACATAGACAGTTGGTTTTGTTTCTATCTTTCTCAGCAGTGATACCACCGATCATGGAGGGTTTACCCAGCGGTGTTATGCTGACCATCACCAAACTTCAGTGTCTGCTGGAGAGCAAACAGGAGAGGATTGAAGCTCTGGAGAGTCAGGTTCAGGACCTACAGGAAGATCGCAGGTTCCTCCGCTCTCAGATCGAGAACCTCACCGGCGCTCTCTCTACTCATGTCTGTCGAGGGGTTTCCGATGAAGCAACTGGAAAAAGTTAAATGGTTCCTATGAAAGTCTTCAAGTCAGTGCATGAACTGTAACTGAATGGACCCTTAGGGCCAGATTTACTAACAGCTTGGCCAGTGCAAACCCTCTTTTGGGGTTAAAAAACTATTGTCAGGATTTACTGAAGACAAGCAGTGAAAAATGAACACTGAGAAGGCGTAGACAGTTATTTTTGCGGCTGATCGTTATGGAAATGATCCGGCTGTGTCTGTGTTGTTTAATTTGCATGTCGTCAGTAGATCACACGCAGAACTATCCACTCCCATCGCCCTTAATGGTCAAACATTTTATAAAAAGTTTTTTATTTTATCATTGTTACTAATTTATTTGAATGAGTTCTGAACAATTGCCAGTATGTATTAGCTATTCAATATATATTGTTGTTATCATTATTATTAGGAATAGTTCATCCTAGTGAACTGTATTTACTGATAATTGCCTTATGTCTTTCTAAACCTGTATGACTTTCTGGGACAATAAAATGTCTTTATCTCTGTCGCTATAGGTGTGTGCTTATTTACTGGTGTTTAACGAACTTTCTCTGGCAAAATTCAGTCATTGGGAATCCACGCAATCTGGAATTTTTTTGCTGTAAGATTTCCATGTGCAGATTTTGCAACTACTTGGGGTCGTCATGCAGATTTGCAATTTTTCTCAAATTTCACAGGCAAAATTTCACTTGTCCATTGTCAGCAGTGTTGTGTAGCAATGCATGACTCACATGGATGATCTATACAGCAGTCTGACAATTCTTCACCTGAGAAATGACAAAGAGAAACTGCTAAATCCAGTCTAAGATTATTGGCTGGTCTCAATTGGTCTTAGCAGGATGGATTTAGATGGGTTTTTGCCTCTTCATTAGCTGGTCAGGCTGGGAGACCAACTGAACACCATCTTAAACCAAGTTCAGACCAGCCAGTCAACTTTAGGCTGTTTTTTTTTCAGCAGGGGTGGCTCATTCTTAAAAAAAAAAAAAAAAAAAAACTATGACATCAAAGTTATGAATGACATTATGAAATGAATGTTAATTTTGATTAACCTTTTAAAAATGCATTGCTTTGGTGCACAATGTAGAACGAAAGCACTCACTTCATTTTGCTGTTAAATCAGTTGCTGTTTGATAGCTTATATATATATATAGTACAGGTCAAAAGTTTGGAAACATTACTATTTGTAATGTTTTTGAAAGAAGTTTCTTCTGCTCATCAAGCATTTATTTGATCAAAAATACAGAAAAAAATGTAATATTGTGAAATATTATTACAATTTAAAATAATTTGTTTTCAATTTATTATACTTTAAATTATCATTTATTTCTGTGATGCAAAGCTGAATTTTCAGGATCATTACTCCAGTCTATCACATGATCCTTTAGAAATCATTCTAATATGATGATTCATTATCAAAGTTGGAAACAGTTCTGCTGCTTAATATTTTTTCATAACCTGTGATACTTTTTTAGGATACTTTGATGAATAAAAAGTAAAAAAAAAAGTTTTTTTTTTTTTTTTTTAAATAGAAATCTTTTGTAACAACATACACTACTGGTCAGTAATTTGGGGTCAGTATTTATTTTATTTTTTTGTTAAAATAAGTCAATACTTTTATTCATCAAATATATTAGGCAGCAGAACTGTTTCCAACACTCATAATAAATCAGAATATTAGAATATTAGAATGATTTCTAAAGGATCATGTGATAGACTGGATGTCACATGTGACACTGAAGACTGGAGTAATGATGCTGAAAATTCAGCTTTGCATCACAGGAATAAATTAATTTTTTTAAAGTATATTCAAATAGAAATAATATTTCACAATATTACTGGGTTTTTTTTTTTTTGTATTTTTTTTTTTTTGTATTTTTGATCAAATAAACGCAGCCTTGATAAGCATTAGAGACTTATTTCAAAAATATAAAAAAAATGGTAATGTTTCCAAACTTTTGACCTGTACTGTATATATATATATATATATATATATATATATATATATATATATATATATATATATATATATATACATACATATAAAATTCAAGACTACCAACATAAGGATAAGGTAATGGGAATGCTTTCCATTTGTGGAGAAACCGTATTTAAATAAGTAATATTTGTAGACATGCATATTTTATTAAAGGATATCTGTTTGTTTCTATCATAAGCGACATTCAAAGATATGAAGGCTACACGGACAGTCACTGGTCGTCACCTGTGATATAACCATAGACTGTAAAAAAATAGGATATAACTTACAGAAAGGAGCGAGCGCATCGTTTTGATGAACAGAACACCTCCATCAACACAACACAACACAACTTCCGGTTGCAAACTTCACGCCTAGACACTAGAGGGCGCTCTGATATACCTCTGCTGGATCAGCTTGTTATCTAAGCCACTAGTGCATAGACATATCGCACTAGTGACTAGATGACAAGACCGTTTGCTTGTTCTTTCTGCACAGAATCAGAAGAACTTTGTTTAGCGGTAAGTGGGAAGCTAGACAAGAAACATACAATGTTAAATGAAAATTATGTCATCATGTAGGCCTACTCACGTCATTCCAAACCTGTTTTAATTGTGTTTTAATGGTGGAC